>NW_028258381.1:15420000-15721111 GCF_053883595.1 Heterocephalus glaber
CAGTGATCTTCATGCAGAGGAGTTAGGGATGCTTTGAAAATTTGTATCTTGTCTGTTTAAAAATTCTTATGTTTCCATGCCTGCCTGGCAAGTGCAAAGTCCTGAGTTCGATTCCCAGTACCAGAAAAAAAAAATCCTTATTTTTTTCCACCCCAGTACTAGAGATCGAATTCATGGGTGCCTTATCACTGAGCCACACCCCCTGCCCTGTCTGTTTGTTTGGTACTGGGAATTGCACCCAGGGCCTTTGCACTGAGCTCTACCCCCTTTTTCATTTATTAATTTTGAGGCAAGAATCTCACTAAGTTGGGGAGTTATCCGGGCTGAGCTCGAACTTGTGGTCTTCCTGCCTCCGTGGCAGAGTGCTGGGGTCACAGCTGTGTGCCAGTTATGTATTACTGTGTGTCTGTTATGTATTACATTTCTCATCAAGAGAATGAATGTTGGTTTCTGAAGTAGCTTGCTGTGGCTGGCCCTTCGTCACAGGCCTTGCGCCCCTGTGGGAGGTGTGAGCGTCCTGGTCCCACTTAGCAGGCCGCAGGCGCCACGGGCTGGCCAGGGAGAGGGACTCCTGGGGTAATGAGAAGGGCTGTGGCCTCACACTTGCCCCAGACCCCACGGGGCTCCAAGCACTGCTTCTCCAGGGAAGGGCCCTGTGTCTTGCCCAGTGGCTTGAAAGCAGCCTGTGCCCCGGAGAGGAGCAACCTGACTTTTTCTTTGTATTCTGCCTGCCTGAGAAGCAGGAAGTGGAATAGACCCCCACGCCCCGCTTTGGGGTGCCTGCTGGGCAGGTAGACTCGGGGGTCCCCTTGGCTCCTCCAGATGCTTGCTGTCTGGAGGGTGTCTGAGGGTGGGCCGGGTTCTCTGTGGGCCCCATAGATGCCAGGCCAGGGCCAGGGCCCAGCAGACTCTGGCCACAGATCAGCCCTGGGCCCTGCTGGGCAGTTCGTGGGCCTAATGCCCATGGACAGACACTACCTGGGCCTGGTGCCCCCTGACCCCTATAGCACCCATCAACCCAACCTGCCCATCTGGACCCTCCCTGACCCTGCCACCTGTGTCCTCACTGCCCCCGAGGCCTTCACAGAATTCCCCCAGCCAGATGGAAGCCAGAGGTGGCTGCTCGGAGGAGCATGTACCTAGGCACACAGTCTCAGGGGTGAAGGGGGCCCTGTGTGCCACTGCCCTTCCAGAGTCTAGGCCACTCTGTGCCCTGCAGGGAGGACCTCTGGCCTGGCGTGCTCACAGCGCCCTCTCGTGGCCCTGCTGGGCCTGCTCAGCTGCAGCACCAAGCCTCCTGGATGAGGCTGGGGCTTCTGGGGGCTTCAAGTGCTGGAAGCCTTTGGCAAACAGCAGAGTTGCAGAGGGAAGAGCTGCGTGTCCCTGCCAGGCCCCTTGCTCCCTGCCTGTGCAATGGCAGAGCCACACCTCCCCCAGGGCACTTCTTCTGGGTCACCTGGCCCAGAAGAGATGGGGCTCCATCCCACCATGCACCCCTCATTTTCTATTTGGGATTCTGGGCTCCTGTGAGGGTGCCAGGACCTGGACATCTGTTTTAAGTTGCATAGGGAGGGAGAGGCCCCAGGGAGCCCCAGGGAGAGTCCTCTTTTGGGCTGCCTGAAAATGTGACCCCTGCCCTTGCCTGTGGGGTAGCCAGACCCTCAGGACTTGGCCTGCACAGAAGAGGGGTGTCTTAGTTACTTTCTCATCTCTGAGACAAAATACCCAACACCCACAAGTTAAAGGAGGCAGGGTTTATTTCAGCTCAGTGTGTAGAGGTTTCAGTCCATAGTTGGTTGTCTCCAAGGCAGGGCAGCATGGCAGACGGGCATTGCAGAGGAGAAACAGTCCATGGCAGGGTAGACAGGAGTCAGTGGCGGCGGCAGCAGCAGCAAACCTGCCTTCTTTCTCCCTTTATATTCCAGCCAGGCTACAAGTATCACCTCCTTAATCCACATCCACACACCCTAATCTAGCCACTTTTGAAACTACCCACCTATGACTGAATGAGGCTTTGGGGGACATCTAGGTACAAGCCATAAGGAGAAGACACAAGACAGCCTGTGAGCAGTCGTGACTAATGGAGTGTCCGACTGGGAGCCTGCCCCACAGGCTTCACTGGAACTCACAGTGGAGCATGGAAATCAGGGATCTCAACTCGCCCTAGGTTGGAGAGTGAGGTAGGGAACAGAGCACCAGGGCAGGGTGGCACGATCTGGATGCTCACAGGTCTGGCCTGGGCAGGTGAGTCGAGAGTCCCCAGGTGCCTGCCCAGTGCACCCCTCAGATGTGTTTCTACAGGGCTGCTCTCAGGAGGAAGAGGAAACAAACGTTCTGAATTTGTTTTTTTGGGGAGGTACTGGGGATCGAACTTGGGACCTTGTGCTTTCGAGGCAGGCGTCAGAACCACTGAGCTAAATCCCCAGCCCTCTGAATTTGTTTCTAAAAGGGAAGTGGGATTTTTATTTTGGAGTTTGTGGGAGAGTTTGAGGGTTATCCAAGTCTTTTGCAAAACAGAGAAAACAACATACAAAATATTTAGAACTTGTTTTAAGCTTAGAAGCCAGTCATGGTGGCATATGACTGTAGTCCCACCTACTTAGGAGGCTGAGGCAGCAGGATTACTTGAGTTTAGGAGTTCAAAACCCAACTAAGCCACATAGCTGATATCTCACCTCAAAAAAATAAAAACAAACAGAAAACAATCTGACTTGTGAAAGATGGAAGGGATCTAGGGAGATGCTGACTGTACTCAGAGGGGTATCCCCAGACTGAGAATAACATCCAGAGGCGGGCTGGGGCCCACATTGCTGCTTGGGATGGTCTCCCTGTCTGTCTGTCTATCTCTCTCTAGTGCTGGGGATTGAACTGCACATGCTAGGCAAGTGCTCTACTACCGAGCTACTCCCTGACCCTTGTGGATGATTTTGACCAAAAAGTGACTTTCTAAACCATGCAGACCGTAGAGCAAAGCCTCAAGAGGGGTTGGTTCTGCCAGGGAGGAGGCCAGGGCTGCTCTGTGTGGCTGTCCTCTCCTCCTGCAGGCTGTCATGGTCCCTGTGATCTGACACAGTCCGGGCACTTGTGTTCTTCTGGGGCATCCCGAATTGCTTAACCAGCATGTTCATTCGAGGCACTGGTGACCGCTCTCGGGGGGCTGTGACATACATGATAAGTGGGCTGGGCGAGGGCAGGGCCCCAGCAGCAGCGGCTGCTGCCCATGGACGCGCAGAGAGGTCTTTCAAGCTGTTTGTCTTGCCAGGAGGGCAGTCAGGGAGAACATGGGGATGAGCGGTGCCCCACGAGCTGGAGAGTGGCATCGGGGGACAGGGGCCACAGAGCGCCTGGCCCCGAGCTGCAGCCAGGACATGAGAAGGTGTCTCAGGAGCTCCAACTCCTGCTGCAGGGTGGACTTGGGGGATGCATGGCCAGGTGGAACCTCCACTGGTCTGCGGAGGTGACACCTCCGAATGGGAGGCCTGCAGGGCTGGGTCGGCCACTAGACAGCTGGAAGGAAGGCTGGCATTGAGGCCCAGGACACAGCAGGGGCTGGAGTGACCTCAGGGCCTGACCCTGATCCTATGTGTGCAGCAATGTATGATGGGCCTGTTGGCCACTAGGAGGCGCTCTGCACTCTGCAGGCCTGGGGGCAGTGCCCGGGCCACAGCCTCAGGCCTACAGGGGACTGACCACCACTCCAAATGATAGATCCAAAGACAAGGGATGGCACCAGACAGAGGAAGGTATCAGCGAGAGTAGAGGCTCCTGACCAGTGATACCCCTTTGGGAGCAGCAGGAGTGGCAGAGGGGAGACCTAGGGCAGTGGAGTGAGCAAGAGATTGTGGTTCCAACCCTCAGAGCTCTGAGAAGGGGCTGCCAGGGCTCTGAACCCCACCAATGTCAGCATCCCCTCACCCCATTAGGATGCAGAGGGCTGCATCTGCACCCTGCAGTTGGGCTGGGTGGGACCCTGTGCCTGGGGGCTCCAGGCACTGTGTACTCAGGGCCTGGTGGCAGGTGGCCTGAGGCAGCTGGGAAGGGCCCTCCCAAGGACTCATCCTGAAGAGGGGGCTCCCTGTGCTGGGGAGCAGCAGTGCCCAGGAGCTGAGCTGTCACCCCAGGGCTGGCAGAGCCCAGCTGCCCAGCACAAACCCCCTAGTGAGCATGCCTTTCTGTGTGAGCACACCTGGGTTAAGGGAAGTCACATGCACACTATGTGTTATCGCTGCTCCAGGGCAGACCGGGGCTTCAGCCTGGGCTCACCACACTCAGTGGCACCCACGCTTCTACCCTGCCCACTCTGCCCTTCTCTGCCTCCATTTCCCATCCTCCTGGCCCGCCCTGCCCTCGCTGCTGCCTGCCTTACAGAGTATAGGTCGGCCTGGTGTCTCCAGCTTAGGGTCAGTCTGGCCAAGATGACCTGGGGTGGGACACCGGGAATGGGTGTGCCCTGAAAGTCTCGTCTCTGGGCCTGGGCCTGGCCCTGCCCCCGGAGCTGACCTGGGCCAAAGGGGAAGGCAGGGCTACTGCCGGGTGGCTGCAGTCCCAGAGGCCCTGGTTAGCATCTCCTGGCTGGACTCCCCGCATCCTCTGCATGCCCCCAGGCCACACAGCCCACCCCAGGCCACTGCTCTAACCTGCCTGCCGTTTGCTGCAGTCATTGCATCCAGCAGATCCTGGAGGCCGTACTCCATTGCCACCAAATGGGGGTCGTCCACAGAGACCTCAAGGTGAGTTCCTGGCCTGCTGTGTGCGGGTCTGCTGTCCACACTGTGTGCTGTGTGAAAGGCTGAGCATGTGCAGTGAGGGACGTGGGAGGCGGCCAGGTGTGTGTGCTGTGTGCCTGCATGGAGGTCTGAGTGTGTGTGTGTGTGTGTGTGTGCACAGCCCATGTGTAAGGGCATATGTGTACCATGTGCATATGGGCATTTGTGCACAAATATGTGCAGGTTTGTGTGTACACACATGAGAGTATGTACACGTGTGAGTGCATAGTCTTGTGTACATGTGTGCACGTGGAGGTATGTGTACACAGAAGCACATGTGTGCATAGTCTGTGTGTGTTCATAGAGGCACAACATATGCCTGTATGTGGGTACACAGAGGTGCGTGTGTGTCTGCATGTGTGTACGTGTGTGTAGAGGTGTATGCACAAGTGCTCGTGTGTGTGCGCGTATGGGGTTTGTGTGCACGTGTGCATGCACGCAGATGTGTGAGGAGACGTGGAGTCGCTCGTGTCATGTGGGGCGTCTGCACACCTCTGCCTGGTGCCTCCAGGGCTGGAAGGGCAGCGTCAGCAACCTGCCTGTCCACAAACGTGCACTGAGGGGCTCACTTTCTGGACTTCTACCAAGAGGAGGCCCTGGCAGGAGGGGAGACCTGGGGCTGGTGCTGCTGGGGGCAGGGAGGTGTGAGCTGGCCTCAGGCGCCTTTCCTCCCAGCCTGCTCTCTGGGGCTCGGCTCCCCCGAGCTGAGCTGTGGGCTCCAGGCTCTGTTGCAAAGGTTTGTCACCCCCGGGCGCAGGGTGGCTGCAGCTTCTCCCTCCTGCCTCTCCTCCTTCCCTCCAATCTCTCCTCCAGCCCCAGCTCCCTCGGGGCCTGCTCAGCCCACTGCTGCTCAGAGGCTGGTGGAGCTGGGCCCAGCCCTGCAGGTGCAGGACCAGTCTTGTCTTGAGTGTCCTGCTGATCGGGACTCACCCTTCCCAAGGCCGTGACTGAGGGGTGCTGGTCTTGGCAGCCACCTCCTCCCAGCCCTGTCCCTGCCTGGGCTGAGCCAGCGTCAGACAGTGTCCCTGAGAGGAGGGGCCGTGCATCAAGGATGTCGCACTTTCTTCCTGGGACCCGTGGTGTATCTGGCTAACTGAGGTGGAGGCGTAGAAGTGGAGTGGGTGCTCTCCACACCCTCAGTTCCTGGGGTGGATGGAATCCTTGCTGTAGTCCCCACAGCTCCTGCTGCGGGAGCAGAATGTCCTTCCTTTCCCAGAAGTGGCTGAGTGGTGGGCTTGGCTGAGAGCCGAGGGCATCGGTGCCTTCTTGGAGTGTCCAGGAGGCAGAGTGGAGCCTGGGCGGAGGCCTAGCTGCATGGCCCTGGGCCAGGCCATCCTGTGCATCCCTCTGGGTGCCGGGCCACCTTGCTCAGGGTTTCCTGAGGCCTAGGTGCACTCAGTGCCCGCGTCAGGCCCAGAAGCAGAGCCAGGCAGCCCGTACTGTCACACTCTCAATGTGAGGTCAGAGTGGGCTGCTGGAGCCCCTGCCTGGCTCACGTGGACAGAATCCAGATGGACAGGCCTTACCCCTGTGCTCTGCGTGCCAAGGGAGCCCTTGGGGTGCTCAGAGCGGCAAGGAGAGCTTGAGCACTCAGCCGAGCCAGATTCGTGTGGGGCTGGTGCATTGCATCGATTGCAAGGACCATGTGTCTCATGTTAAATTCTCAGGTGACCACACGGGCAGCGGGCTGGGTGGAGGCATGTTGTCTCTTTGGTGGCTCATTGTTAGTGGCAGTGTGACCCGCAGCGGTCCTGTGTCTGTGGGACTGGGAGAAGCTCAGCTGCTGATGGAACCTGTGAAAGTCACGGCCTGGAAAGTGGACTGGAGGGTCAGACCAGGGATGGCAGCCCCTGGGCTAGGAACAAGTGTCCTTGGCTTGAGCCAGGGCACTGCCCCAAGTGGGCCTGAGCCATCTTTCCCCAGCCACTCAAGTGGGCAGGTGGGTAAAGCAGGGCCTCCTGCCTGCCCATGTGCAGGGCTGACCGGAGCCACTGGGCCTGGCGTGGATGTTCTGGGCTGCCCTGGGCACTGCAGCCCCCGGACATTCCTCCTTGCCCTCAAGGGGCACTGTCCAGGCTGGAACTGCACAGCCTCTAGCAGAACCCCCCCCCCCAACTGAATCCCTGGAAAGGGGAGGCTTGCCCTCCCCTGGCTGTGGGGACCACCATGCTCACTCTCGCTTGTAAGGTGAGCTGGAGGTTTTGGCTTGTCAGGCCCCCAGATTCCTGGTCTGAGTTGCAGGGGATCCAAGCTTGAGCTAAAAGCCACCTTCCCTATGGAAGGCTGGGGCCACTCACTGTCCCCAGGGAGAGCTGGGCTGCAGGGTGCAGGCCTGGACTCACCTGTGCCCGGGCCACCATGGACGGGAAGGTCAGGCCTGTGAGCCCCTCTCCTGCAAACCTGTCCCTCTGTTTCCTCCCCTCCTCTTCTGTAACTCCTCCGGGCTTCACACGGTGCTCACGGCCACCTCTCTGTAGCCCGAGAACCTGCTCCTGGCCAGCAAGTGCAAAGGGGCCGCAGTGAAGCTGGCAGACTTCGGGCTAGCCATTGAGGTGCAGGGGGACCAGCAGGCGTGGTTCGGTGAGTGCCCGCGGGGAGGGCAGGGTGTGCAGGCGGCCCCTCGCAGCCCTTCACAGCCCCTTCCCCTTCGGCAGGCTTTGCTGGCACGCCAGGCTACCTGTCCCCGGAGGTCCTGCGCAAGGAGGCGTATGGCAAGCCCGTGGACATCTGGGCGTGTGGTGAGACCCATGAGGGGCCCGGGGCGCCTGTCTTGGGGCAGGTAGACCTGCTCACGTGACCTGGGTCCACCGTGGCATCCGCCTGCACAGCAGTCTGGCCCCAGTGTGAGGGTTGGTGGGGGGTGCCCAGGGCTGTCGGACCCTGGCCAGGACACCCCTGGGTGGGGGCCTCCTTTGTGGGCCGTGTGCTCATGGCCCTGTCCCGTCACAGGGGTGATCCTGTACATCCTGCTGGTGGGCTACCCTCCCTTCTGGGATGAGGACCAACACAAGCTCTACCAGCAGATCAAGGCCGGGGCCTACGACGTGAGTATGTGGGGTGGGATAGGGGACCCGCAGTCTCACCTGCGTCCTGCCCTTCCACACTCGGGGTGCCCCTGTGGAGGGGCGTCAGCCTCAGCCTGCATGCTTTTCCCGGTCTAGTTCCCGTCCCCTGAGTGGGACACCGTCACTCCTGAAGCCAAAAACCTCATCAACCAGATGCTGACAATCAACCCTGCCAAGCGCATCACGGCCCACGAGGCCCTGAAGCACCCGTGGGTCTGTGTAAGTCGACCTCGCTGTCATGGAACAGGCCGCTGCCAAGGGGGCAGCCAGGCTCCGTTCCTCACACCTGAAGGCACCCCGGGTGGCCTGGGCGCTCCTGGTAGCCTCTGGCCTGGGATCCGCTGCTAGTTTTTGAGGACCAGGCTTGAGTGAGGGGTGCATAAGGAGAAAAGGAGGCTGCTTCCTCCTGTCCCCAGTCCTGTCTGTGAGGGGCCAGGAGCAAGTAAAGCAGGAGACATCAGGCCTAAAGTCACGGTGGCTCTCTGAATGTGGGGCCCAGGGATGCTACCCACCCAAAGTCCTGGGCCTCCCCTGACTCACTGGGGTCGCCCCCTTGGGAACAAGACCATTGTTTCCCATGCTCCTTGCCGCCCGTGATGTCCCTCTCCCTGCAGCAACGCTCCACTGTGGCCTCCATGATGCACAGACAGGAGACTGTGGAGTGTCTGAAGAAGTTCAATGCCAGGAGGAAGCTCAAGGTGAGTGCTGCCCAGCCTGGCACTGCAGAAAGTACCACACACCCTGCATTAGGGAGGGCTGGATGGGCTGGTTCTCCCCAAAACCCTGAGGATGGCAGCCGCCTGCCTTGGGCCTGCAGGGAAAGGAGGGGCTGAGGACGCTGCCCTGGTGACAGGTGGTCCTGGCAGCTCCTGAGTCTGGGAGTTCTTAAAGCACTTGGGAGTCATGGGCAGGGGCAGTGGGCAGGCGCAAGGTCCTGGGCAAGCTCCAGTTCTGGACATTGGCGATCAGAGGCAGCTGCTGGGCTCCAGGCTTCCTCTGGAAGGCTGAGAGCTCTGGGAGGACAGAGAGGTGCCTGCTTCTGGCCACCTGGGGAGGCTAACAAGGCGGCTGGGCTTTGTCTGTGTCTCTTGCAGGGTGCCATCCTCACCACCATGCTGGCCACACGGAATTTCTCAGGTGAGACGCTCTTCTCCAGGGAGGACTGATGCCACCTCGCCCCGCAGGCTGCGGCAGGAAGTCCAGCCAGGCCTCTGCCATCAGCTCGCAGCCGGCCCCCTGGGCTTCCTCCTGGGGCTGCCTCTGGGCCTCGCAGTCCCCCACCCTGTCTCCTCTGTGTTGGGTCCATGTCCTTTGCCCGACACCTCCATGTCTGTGCCGCCTACTGCCCTGCCTGCACACGTGTCTGTCCAGGCGTCTGTCCGGCAGCCTGTGGCCTCCTTGTGTCAGTGACCTGAGCACTGCGGTGCGCGTGGGAGGCGGCAGAGCGGGATGGGTGCGCGTGGGGTCTGCACTCTGACTGGGACGGCTCTCTGGAGCACTGGCTGCTCGGGTGGGCAGTGGTGAGTTAAACCTCGGGGGTCTGCTAGAGAACCCGAGGCCCAGGGTGCGGCAAGCCCCAGCACCCCGCCAGCCGTGCCCATGGCTTCTCCGTCCGTCGTCCAACACCGCGTGTGCGAGCGTCTGTGGCCGCCTCTCGTTGTCCGTTGCACCTGGCACCCCTCCTGTTCCTTGCTGTGATGCCATCCTGCCCGGAGCGGGCACACACGGTCACACCAGTGCTAATGTGGCTGTCTGTCTGCCGTGTGCCACACGCCTGCTCACCGGGCACCAGAAGCCCCCCGGGGTTCTGAGGAGAAAGGAGGCGAATGCTCTTCCGTGTCAGTCGGCCCAGTCTTGTCTCCCTCTCCTGAGAAAGGGACTCTGGAGCCACCTACACTTTAACTCTAATCTTCTTCTGCTTCCTTTGTCTCTTCTCTTTCCTCACCTCGCCCCCCACCCCGTGTGTGTCCACCCCCAACCCCTCGTCTCTAACCCGGCGCTAACAGTGGGCAGACAGACCACCGCTCCAGCCACAATGTCCACCGCGGCCTCCGGCACCACCATGGGGCTGGTGGAACAAGGTAGATGTGTCTTGCCCAGCGTCCACCCACTCCTGCCCACCCTTCCTGTTGGCATGCAGCCCCCTGCTGCACGCAGCTGCTGGCCAGGCCCCCAGAGCCGCCCCAGAGGCCCCCGGGAGCCCCTGCTCCCGCTGTGGTCACAGGCCGGCAGGGCTCACCTAGGACAGGGAGTAGCCACCCACCCCTCTTCTTGCCTGCGGGAGTGGCTGGCTAGGTGGCCCCTGGGGCGTGGGGGTCTGGAGACCCCCATTCAGAGTGACCCGAGCTTCAGAGGGAGCCGCAGAGCCTGCTGCCGGGGGTCTGGGCCCTGGAGCAGGGCCAGTGAGGCAGGGTGCTGCTCTGGGGGAGCCAGGGACTATGGCTGGTCCCCTTCAGCAGGCGGAGCTGGCGGTCTGAGCTGTGGAGCCTCCAGCAGGTCTGCCCTGGGGTGGAGGCTGGGGTGGGCAAGGCTTCTGGAAGACCTCTCTGATCCTTTCTGGAGCGCCTTCTCACCCAGTCCCAGGTCTGAGGGAGGAGGAAGCTCTGCTGACCCCTAAGGGCTGGCGGCCCAGGGACCTCCTCTGGGGCTCCACAGCCGCTCCCCAAGCTCAGGGCTGGCACAGGTGTCGGCTGAGCCACAGCTTGGACAGGAGCCTCCAGCGCCCTGGAGGGGGCAGGACAGAGGCCCCAGAGTGTGGGGGTCTCCCTGCCCAGGGCCACCCAGCTCCACCCCATGGCCCCCCAGGCCACAGCAAGGCCTTCACGGCCAGAGGACCCTCCTCTTGGGGGGCAACTTCGCCATCCCGGGAGGGCCCAGCAGACAGGCCCGGCCACATTCACAGCCACTCTGAGCACACGCGGAGGGAGTAGCTGGGTTGAGGAAAAGACGAAGCTAGAGGCTCCCGGGGGACCCGCTGCCCAGGGACAGCAGTGCAACACAGGCCTCCTGTGAGCCACGCTGTGCCCGGGGCTCCTGCTGCAATGCCCGCCTGCCTGCAAGTTGGCCAGGGCGGCGGTGCATGAGGCCGCCAGCATGTGCGGCTCCGCCCAGGCGCCCAGGCCACCCTGTCCTGGAGGGGTCAGTGCATGCAGACGCAGCCTGGCATGGCTGTCTGGGGGGCCTGTCCATCTAGGGGGCAGAGGTCCCGAGTACTCTAGGGACACACATCTCTGCCAGATGTCCAGCTGTGGTGGGGTCCCTCGTCCAGCAGAGAGGCCCTGGCTGCAGAGCGTGCTGCAGGTGGATGGCCTCCACCATCCCTCCAGCATTGGCCAGGCAAGAGTGCGGAGGGGACTGGTGGCCAGCTGCTTGGCTTGAGGCTGGGGATGGGTGGGTCTCAGCCTGGGTTCCGTCTGTGGCTCCTGCTGCACTTAATAAACGCTTTTACCGGAGACCCCGAAAAGGAGGCTCCCTGACTGGGGATGCCAGTGTGGATGGCGCAGATAGGGTCCTGGCCATGTGACTCTAGGTAGTCTGGGACAGATGTGGATGTTGGAGGAAGAGGTGGCCTGGGAAAGGCGTGGACAGGAGCTGTGTGCTCATGGAGGGCCGGGCTGGACACTCCACTGTTGCGCCCAGGACACACACGGGGACTGGCATAAAAAGGGCTGCTCGGAGGATGCAGTGTCTGCCCCGGCCTTGGCCACAGTGTGGCCTGAGTGCTCAGAGGAGTACATTCACCTGAGACTAAACAGTCCTTTTACTTCCCTTGGAAAACTTTTTAACACCCCCAGTAACGCGGCTTGGAAATACGGGTTTTCACAAACTCAGGGTCCTAAATGGAGGCCTCTAAGGATGAAGGACAGTCTTGTCTCTGCCACTGCTTCCCTGGCCGATGGAAAGGTGGGAGGCATCTCGCTGCCCAGCCAGGTCTTGGACCAATACTGGCTCTACTGGTGCCCATGCAGAATCCAGCTGGAAATATGCAGGGCTGCAGGGCTGCAGGGAGGGGGTGAGGCCCCTGTGCAACCTGCCCATGGAGATTGCCACATCTTTGAAGTCTGTGTCCCTAAAAAGGACAGGGTTCCTCCCTGATGCTCAGCTCCTCATGACGAGGGTCCTCAAAACAGGGCTGGGTGTCTCCCTCAGGCCCCAGGGAGAGGCCATTCCTTCTGCAGCCCGAAGCAAGCCGCCAGCAGAGAGAGGATCTCCAGGCCTGGGACTGCTGTGTGTTGGGGGGGGGCACAGATAAAGGGGCAGCGCCTGGCCAGGACTGGCCTGTCCCTGCGCTGGGGCACAGAGTCTAGCCAGAGAGGGGAGGTGTTCGGCTTCCCTGGCTGCAGGGCAGTGGGAGCCGCAGTCAGGGCTGCCCTGGGGCATCAGGGACCCCTCTCTGCGGCAGCCTCAGAGCGTGAAATCCAGAGGAGAACCCAGGAGTCAGGTTTGGGGTTAAATGTGTGGGTCCTGGAGACCTAACAGGTCCACAAGGCAGGGAGGCTATGAGCAGAGACTGAGTGCCCATCACCCAGTGCTGCGCCCGTCTTCGGGATCCCCAGCCCCACGTGCAGAGTGGGGAGCAGCCAGCCACGGTCACGTGGCAGGGAGGGAGGTGGTCAGCAGGCAATGGCAGGGCCCAGGCTTGGGCTGTGAAGGGAGCCTGGGGGCTGTGGTGGGTGCTGAGCCCCCAGGGTCCTGACTTGGGGAGCCGGGTGGCTGGGGATCTGCATCTCTGACTGTATAAGCTGACCCTGCTGTGCTTGCCGGGAGACTCTGTTTGAGGACGAAGCCCAGGTTGGAATGTGCCCATCTGTCTCCATGGCCCCGAAGAGGCCTGCCTTGGGGCAGCAGCAGGAGGGCCCAAGGTCACATGTGGGAGTGGGTGGGTGGGGGCTGCCTCCTCCAGTCCTGGGGTGAGGAACTCACACTCTACGCTGCCCTGTGCCGAGCCAGCCCCTGTCGCTTCCCTAACCCGCTGTGCCCGCAGTGCGGGGCCAAGACGGGCTGGCTTCGCTGCCCTGGGTGAATGCCTGCCCGACCAACAAATCTTGTTTTCTCTCTTCCTCTCTTTTCCTTCTTCATTCCTTCCCTTCCTCAACCTTTCCTTTTCTGTAAGGTAAGCTGACTTCCTTTTTTTGTTGTTGTTTTTGTTTTTGTTCTGTAATTAGAATTCTAACCTGTGCCATGGAGGATGTAGGTTCTGGGGGTGGTGAACAGGCAGAGCCAGGCCACTCAGACCTCCAAGGGGACTGCTGGGCTCACAAGGGCCACCTGCTGGGCCAAGCGTCCTGAGCACTGGGGACAAAGAGGCCAGTGCTGGCCCCAGGCATTGGCCCCCCAAAGTGGCCCCCAGCCAGGGGCCAGACAGTTCAGGAGGGCAACAGGGCGAAGGCCACTGGTGCTGAAGTCGCAGTCCCAGTGGGTGGCCAGGCGTCTGGCTGGGATAGGCCTCTGCGTGGCTGGGCAGCCAGGCCTTGATGGTTCCTTGGTGCCCTGCAGAGCTCTGGGGCTGCAGAAGATGACATGGGAGGGACCCGTCCTGGGGCGAGGGTTCCTGGCCAGGCTGGGCCTCCCTCCTTGCCAGGTTCTGTTGCTGCTCTGGGCCAGGCTCGGGGCCTGGGCCTCCCCCAGAAAAGAGCTGAGGTGGGTGGGGGTCGGGGGCGCAGGGGTCCCAGGCCCACTGCTCAGGGTGCCTCCTTCCCTCCCCACGCAGCAGCCAAGAGTTTGCTCAACAAGAAGGCAGATGGAGTCAAGGTGAGGCCCTGAAGCTCTGCACCCCAGCCAGCCTGGGAGGGGTGGGTGGCCCTTCTCCCCTAACCACTCCTCCGTCTCTCCACAGCCCCAGACAAACAGCACCAAAAACAGTTCGGCCATCACCAGCCCCAAAGGGACGCTCCCTCCTGCCGCCCTGGTACGGAGCCCACAGCCCTGCCTCCGTGCGCACCCCTCTGTCCGAGAGACCTGCCCCCAGTCTCCACCTCGCTGGGGCCCGGGGGTTGGGGCTGAGTCCCCAGAGGGGAGAGGCTGCTGTCACCCAGGCTTAGGCAGGTGCAGGACTCTGGGGAGCCCCTCTTTGGGGCCTGGCCCCTCACCTCGCCTTCTTGTGGGTCACCCTGCGAGAAGGCAACAAGAGGCTTCTGGAGACAGATGAGGCAGGGACGAGGGAGCTCCCAGGCCCCCAGGGACCTCATCCCTGGCCTCTGAAGGCCGGGCTGGGCTTCAGGATACTGGCAGCATAGCAGCCCTGAGTGCAGGGAGAAGGGTCCAGTGGTGTGGGGTGGATGCCCAAGCAGCAGCCAAACGCGGAGCCAGGGCCCACAGAGCTGGCAAACCCTGCCAGGCTCAGGGCCCCTTGCCAGGGAGGGGAGAAGCACTGCAATGCCCCTCCTGCACCCTGAAAAGTATCTGGTAGCCCCGGGCCGCTGGCCCTGGGGCTTGTGTGCAGGGGAGCACCACTGTGGTCGTGGTGCCAGATCCTTGCTGTGTCACCCAAGTGCCCGTGCTGTCCTAGGGTTGTACAGTTTGCTGGAAGTGTGCTTGGTGTCCCCTCGAGGTCCAGCTGGCTTCTAGGAGGTAGCCGAGCCTGCCTGGAGCAGTGGGCTATGGCAGGAGGGTGCCAGGCACCTGCACCTCGACACTCCGGCCTCACAGCCAGCCCCACCTCGGACTCTGTCCATCCATGTGCCACGCCCACTCCATGACATCTCCAAGCCTGTGTCCCTGTGCTGGGCAGGGCCCAGGCAGCACAGCGAGGACAGCCCTGAGAGCTCCGTGCTTGGGTGGGCAGGCCAATGGGCACTGTCTCAGCCTGGGGCAATCTGTGGTTCCACCTGCCTGCTCCTCCACCCGGGGGCCATCGCTGACCTCTGCTCCTCCATCCCTCTTGGGCCATCTTGCTGACCGCCTGCCGCCTCCATCCCTGTCCCCTCTGCTCTGCACTCTCTCCGGTGGATTCTGGTCACCACCCACTCCTCCTCTATCTCCCTGGCTCTCCCGTCCCCTGCTTCCTTCTTTCTCACTTTCCCTCTTTCCTTCCTCTGTCTGCCGCCTTCTATAGGAGCCTCAAACCACCGTTATCCATAACCCAGTGGACGGGATTAAGGTACTGCGCCGCTCTCTCCTCCTCCCCCTTCCTCGGGCAGGAGGCGCCGGGCCCAGGACGAGGGTCTGGACGGTGGCCTGGGGAGGCAGCTGCTCAGAGTGGAGGGCAGGTGTGTGGTGACAGCAGGACACGTGTCAGAAAGCCAGCTCCCAGGCTGCACCACATCAGCACATGGGCAAGCTCAACTGGGCTCCAGGGCGCCCCTGATGCTGGGGGCCGGTCCACTTCTTGAGGACAGTGTCCCTCACTTCCACTCCCCTCCTCCCCAGCCCCCTGTGTGGCCCCAGCGCTTCCTGCTGAGTGGACCCCCTGCTCTCTCTGCTGTGCCATCTGCTGCCATCACATCGGCATCATCATGGGCCCGGGGCAGGGCTGGCTCTTGGTGGCACTGGGAGGGAGGGCAGAGGCCAGGCATTTCCAGGACACAGTCATGCGGGACGGGCAGGTCGGACTTCTGCCCAGGCCTGGGCCCCCTGACGAGCGGCCACAGTGCCTCCAGTGGCCCCTCCCTTCTGGCCAGTGCCTCACCATGGCCATCATCAGAGGACACCGTTTCTGAGCTGGGCATCAGGGCCAATAGCACCCACAGTGCTGGGCACCAAAGCCATGGCTTCCTCCTGTCTAGGTTTCAGGCATCCCTGGGGCTCTGTGTGTCTGGAGGGGCCCCTGGACAACCTCCACAGCTGGGCCGACCCTGTGCCTGAAGACCGCACTTCTGACCATGGGCCTAGAGCAGGGTCCAGCTGGGGTCCAGGGCAGGGCCCGGATCTTCTGGGGCCTTCGCGGTTGTGCCCTCCGAGGAGCGCAGCAGACCTCCTGGGCATGTGGCACACAGCCACTTTTTCTCTGAAAAGCCTGGACCTGAGGATCTCGCCTCTTCTGGGGGAGAGGATGTGGGTGCCGGGGACCTGAGCAAGCCCATTAGAAAGCTGCTTGGCCTGCCTGGCAAAGGCACAGGCCTCTGGCTGCCCCTGTGTTCCCAGGAGTCGGCCGAATCCCACTGTGTCTGGGGTCACGGGATGTTAGCTTCTCCCACTGGAGGGGCTGCTGAGCACCTTGGGTCTTGGGGACATGGGTGGCCATGTGGGGACATCATGAGCCCCAGGGGCGCCCTTCTCCAGTGTCCGCACTGTGAGGACCTCCAGGGCTGCGGTCCTGTTGCGAAGGGCCTGTCCCTGAGCGCTGATGGAGCGGCTGGGCTGGTCCCATGGCTGTCCACACCCCGCCTGCCCAGGCCAGGTCTTGACCCTCACCTCCCTGTCTCCTCAGGAGTCGTCTGACAGTACCAACACGACCATGGAGGACGAGGACGCTAAAGGTACCTGCTGGGCCGTGCTGGCCGCTCCTCGGGGCAGGGAGCCTTCGGGGGTCCCGCGTCCTGTGCCATAGGGATACGTGTGGTGGCTCAGAGGCCGGGGGTCAGGCAGTATCCAGGGAAGGAGCCCCAGCTGTGTGGTGAGACCTGCTCTCTGCTCCAGCCGGAGTGTGTGTGTTGAACTTGCTCCACACCCCGTTCTTCTCTGGTTCCTTAAGCTTGTCATTCTGTCCACCTTGCACGGGTGAGTGACCGGGCAGCTGAACCCGCTTCCGTGCATCCTTTGCCAGCTCAGGAGCCCTGCCCTGCTGTGGGCTTCTGTGCCACCCTGACCTGGGGGTCCCTTCCACACTGGCCAGGAGTGACCTCTGGGCATCAGCAGCTGGTTCCCCCGCCTCTCTGCTGCTTCCTTGCCTCTCTAAGATGGAGCCTCACGCCTCCAGGCCCCAGGGTCAGGCCCCCACTTAGGGCTAAGCTGCTGCCTTCAGGACATCCCCAGGGGACAGAAGACAGGGTGAAGTAGCACATGAGGGTCAGAGCCTGGGCAGGCAGCAGGGAAGGGCAGGCCCAGCAGCCATCAGGCCATGTAAGACTGTCACTCCCACTGCCTGGCTTGGTCTCATGCAGCCCTCGCTCCTGACCCTGGGAGTGGCCCCAGGGGATGACCATCCCCGCTCTGCCTCCCAGCCCCTTGGTGCCCTGGGAGTCTGCAGGCGTAACCTCCCTCCTGCCCTTTCTGGCCCCCTAAGCCCGCCCACCCCCGTCTCCCCTGAGTGCCCACCACTCACCCGCTGCCTTTGGGCTGCTCCAACCCCCAGCGGCCCCGATATCCTGAGCTCAGGGAGGAGGGGCTCAGGAGCTCCAGAAGCGAGGGCCCCGTCCGTGCCATCTCTGGCACCCCTTACCCCTGTTGGCCCCACATAAGTGCTGCAGGGGTCACTTTGGAGGACCTAGCAACCCTCTGAGGGACACTGGAGAGCCAGGCCAGCTGAGTGTGGGCTGCTGACTCTGGCTGTTTCCCTCACCGCCCACACTGGGGCTCCCCAGGGCTGCCTTTGCTCAGCAGGGGCCGCCTGTGTGCCAGCTTGGCCAGGGGGAGGCTGCCCTGCACTCCTGTCTGTCTGCTCGGGGCTCCTGGGCTGTCCCGGGTCCCCTGAAAGATGTTCTTTGGCCCCATGGTCACCAGGGCACCCCCTTCCTGTCAGCTCTGCCACCTCCTCATTTGTCTGTTTGTCTTCCGCTCGTGTGCTGTCTGTTCTGCCCCAGCCCCCAGGATCTCTGATATCCTGAGCTCAGGGAGGAGGGGCTCGGGAACCCCAGAAGCTGAGGGCCCCCCGCCCTGCCTGTCTCCAGGTCTCCTAGGCCCCCTGACCGCCCCGTGTAAGTAGTGGTGCCCGGCCTGCCGTCCCTCTGCCATGCTCGCTGCAATGGCCGTGTGCACAGCTCCCTGAGGGCCAGGCGCCCGATGGCATTGCCAAGGCTTGGCTCCCTCCTGCCCTCCCGCTGCCCCTGCACGCCGCCCACCTCATGCCATCTGCCGGCTAGCGACCTCCCCACAACTGGCAGCCGGCCCGTCCCCCAGGCCCCTCAGGCTGCCTCGCTGGAGATGCTCCCACCCCCCGACCTCACACCCAGACACCCTGTCATGGTCACCCTGCCCAGCAGCCTGCTCCCTGGGCTGTCCCTGGTCCCCAAGTGCCCCTAACCCTGAGAGGTGCTGGGACAGTGACCCCAGCCAGGAGCCCTTGCGCCGACTGGGGCTGCCCATGTGTCAGGGCCGTGCTTCCTCTCAGATGTCCTTCCCTCCCGCCATCCTCTGCCGCCTGTGCCATGCAGTGGCCCCTGGCTTCTCGCCACCCAGATTGCTCTCCTCAGAGGGCGCCTGTGCCCACTCGGCTTCAGCTTCGCCCGCGACCCACAGGGCTCTGCCTCCAGCCTGCTGCCGCTGCGTTTGTCCTTCCACTGCCAGCATCCTCCACATCCTCCCCATCCTCATCCATCCTGTTCCCTTCCATCCCCTGTGCCGTGTTCCCATGTCCTTCTCTGTCCTCCATGTCCCCCTCCTTACCCATGCCCTTCCACTTGCTGTGTCTTTGTCCATACTCTGTGCCCCCTCCATACCCCTGTATCCCTTGTCCCCCACCAGTCCATTCCCCCACGACTCCTCTATCCCCTTGTACCCCCTCCTCCCTGTCCCCATGTCCCCTCCCCACCCTCCCCCATCCTTTTCCTTCCCCTCCCCCTTCCATCCCTGTATCCCCCTCCTTTGCCCCCATCCCCCTGGGTCCCCTCCCTCTCTGGCTTGGCTCTCAGCCTGTGGATTCTCTCCTGCATGCCCCCTCTCTGTGTTCACATCTGTCTATTCCACCCCAGCCCCCAGGATATCTGACATCCTCAACTCAGTGAGGAGGGGCTCAGGGACCCGAGAAGCTGAGGGCCCCCTGCCAGTGGGACCCCTACCCTGCCCATCTCCGACTCTCCCTGGCCCCCTGCCCGCCGTGTGTAAGTAAGCTGCTCGGAGGGGCCACAGGGCCAAAGCAGCCAGGCTGGCTCGGGCCATGTGGGGCCCCAGGGTCCCTCTGCCAGAAGCACAGGAAGGAGCCATCTGGCCTCCGCGGGCGCAGTCTGCGGTCTCCAGCGTGAGCGTGGGTGTGGGGCTACGCAGTCCTGCTGACCTGGAGCATGCACCCTCCCCAGGGCCGCAGCTGTGTCCTGGAGGGCAAGGGAGTGGGCAGGGCCACAGGTCCAGCCCAGACAGCACTGTGGGAAGAGGGATTCGGTCCTGGCCTTCAGAAGCTCTGGTGTCCTGGCTGCCTGCATGTACTTCGGGGTGCAGACTTGGGGGGCAGCCAGGGCTCTGGGCGGGCGGGAGAGACAGGCGCAGGCGGGACAGCCAGTATCATTTACAGGGATGGATGACATACCAGGCCGCCTCTGGGGAGACACAGGCTGGGGGTGGCGCTGAGGTGCTGTCAGAGGAGAGGGCGCCGGGCCAGGGGCTCAGAATGGCAGGGCAGTGGCTGGGTGAGTACGGTGTCCGGGGCCCAGAAGGTGGGGTCCGTCCTGCACGCCCTGGGGCATGGACAGCCTCTGGAGGGACACAAACCCCCCAGAGTGCTCACGGTCCACTGCTGGCTTGGAGGTACTGAGAGGTGACCAGGTTCTTGCTGGTGACGGGGGACAGCAGCAGAGCCCACAGGGAGGCAGGGGGCGATGCTCCCAGTGTCTGGAGAGTCAGCTCCACCTTCCCCAGGTCCATGGCATCTCGTCTGATTTCAAGGGGCCCCGCTGCCCTTACAGAGGGCCAGGCGAGGGGGTGCTCTAGGGCAGGACCTGTGAGGGACACGGCATGACTGTCACCAGGCAGTGCAGACTGCCCATTTAGGGTCCATCCCGAGCTTGACAAGGTTGATGGGGCTGCAGGAAAGGGACTGTGTGTGGGTAGAGAGGGGACTTTGCGTGGCCGTCTGGGAGCGGGGCAGGGTGGGCAGAGGGGGAGCTTCAGGAGAGCTGCTGGCATGTGGCCAGCCCCAGCCATGTGCTAGGTGGGGTGTGGGTCCCCCTTCCCTGAGACGCTGCCTCACCTCAGGCCCAGCCCTTCGCACCCATGCCCCCTAATCGGGGATTATGCATGATCCTGGCTGATCCCGGCTGATCCCCGGCAGCTGCCCTGTCTCCTGTGGCCACGGTGGCCCTGAAGGAAGGGACTCAGGGTGGCCAGGGCCAGCAGTACACTGGCCCCTGGGGCCTCCCTAGGCTGCCCCCTGCGGCCTCCCTAGGCTGCCCCCTGCCCCCACCATGGGCAGCGTGAAGCCAGTTCAGCCCTCCTGGGACTCCATTCAGCATTTTCCCTGGAGTTGCTGAGGGCCAGGGGGTGCAGCTTGTCCTCAGCTCGGTCCCCCAACCTGGCCTGGGGGCCCCTTTGTGCTGGGCTCCCTGCCCCCTCCCTCGTGGGTCCCAGATGCTGAGGACACAGAAGCACCCGCATGGAGTCTGGGAAGACAGAGCAGGGAGTGGGTCACACTGAGGTCTGGGCAGCAGCCACTACAGATAAGAGATGACCAGGACCGCTTGCAGGCAGCCTCCAACCGTCCCTAGCTGCAGGGAGCCGGAGGCTGCGACCACCAGGCCTCTTTCCCAGCCTCCAACGCAGTCTCCACCTCTGGCTGCTGCACTTACTTCATGCTGATTTCCGTTTTTTAATTATAGTTTGTTTAAATACACTCAGTATTAGTTCATTAAATGAAAAATTAGTTTCGCTTAGCACAGGTGAGTACAGAATGAAAGCCGTCTAGTAATAAAAGCAGTGTCACTCAGTTCTGCCATGTTCTGTGCACAGAGCTGCCTCAGGGAAGGGCAGGGGTGAGGGCCCCGAGGTGCCAGGGCAGCTGGTGCTGAGGTGGGCACTGCCCTGGGCCTCAAGTGCCAGATGTGCTGCATGTTTGAGACAGAACCCTGATAGTGTCCCAGCACTGGGCCCTGGTGTGGGGCTGGAGCAGGACCTGGGGGGAGGGGCTTCTGGAGCTCACAGTCCAACGCATACATGCCCACATGTTCTGCACACATGTATATACGTGCATGCACATGCATTTGAGTGTGCTACATGTGCACCCTTGTGCACAACCACACATGTGTACTCATGCGCATACTCATGTGCACACACATGCAGACGTACCCATGTCCTCAACCCCACCATCGAGCACCTCTGCCATGCTGCCCGGGTGCTGCAGACCCCAGAGCGAACACAGCTTGCCCATTCCCAGGCAGATGGGCACCTGCAGCAGGCACATCTCTGCAGTGCACCCCAAACTCTGAGGTGCTGGAGGGGTGGCGAGGGGCAGCCCCACCACAGTGCTATTCTCTCTGCTTCTTCCATGCTTGAACTGTATTACAGTTGCAATCAGTTGTCATTAAAGCAGCTAGGGGGACTTCTGGCGAGGGCCCTGGAGGGCAGGGGCCAGCACTCAGAGCAGCGCCGGGCCTGGCACTGCAGGATGGTTGGGGTGAGAGAGTCCCAGACTGGACGCAGGCGGGGACACCACTGGGCATCTGAGAGCCAGGTTGTGGGTGCCAGGGACTGTGCTTGCTCTTCCCACTTTGGAGCCTGGGGCATCTGGCCCCCAGCCTTTGCTCAGTGGGACCCCCAGTCCAGATCCTGCAGGCCTGCACGAGCCTACTAGTGACTCTGCCTGGCCTGGTGCTGGCCCCTAGTGCCCTGACATCAGACCCTTGTTGAAGAAAGGAGGTACGAAGTGAGTAGGGCCCAGGCAGAGGACAGGAGTGGAGGACATGGGAGTGGCAGGCCAGAGAGGGTGGCCCATGGGGCTAGCGTGGTAGTGACCACAGGCTTTCACCCTTTCTGCATTTTCTAGACATTCTGTAGTATGGATAGAGTATTTCTGTCATTTAAAAATTTTTACTTAAGGGCTGGGGATTTAGCTCAGTGCTTTTACTGCCTGCTGCACACGCGCAAGGACCCGAGTTCGATCCCTAGTACAAAAACAAAAATCTTTTACTTAAGAAAAACAAGATAGAAGCCGTTGCACTTGGAAGTGAGGAGGGAGAGCAGGTGATGGGGCCAGTCCGGGCATGGGGTGTCAGGACCCAGGCCCTTCCTGGAGAGGAAGTGTAGGAGCCAGGTGGCCCCGTGTCCAGGGTGGGCTGGGCTGGTGCCCATGCTCACTCTACACCTCCCGCAGCCCGGAAGCAGGAGATCATCAAGACCACAGAACAGCTCATTGAGGCCGTCAACAACGGCGACTTCGAGGCCTACGCGTGAGTCCCGGGGGCTGGTGGGGCCTGTGCGGGGTGCGGGTGGGGGGCGTGCCCCTCCTCACTCAGGTCTGCCCCCCAGGAAAATCTGTGACCCTGGCCTCACCTCCTTTGAGCCCGAAGCTTTGGGCAACCTGGTTGAAGGCATGGACTTCCACAGATTCTACTTCGAGAACCGTGAGTGGGGAGCAGGGGTGGGCAGCGTGGGGCGGGACACACCGGGGTGGGCATGTGGAGGGCACGTGGGCAGCGTCCACTCATGAGTCCTCAGTGCCGACCCCCGCCGCCCACAGTGCTGGCCAAGAACAGCAAGCCGATCCACACGACCATCCTGAACCCCCACGTGCACGTCATCGGCGAGGACGCGGCCTGCATTGCCTACATCCGCCTCACACAGTACATCGACGGCCAGGGCCAGCCCCGCACCAGCCAGTCCGAGGAGACACGGGTGTGGCACCGCCGAGAGGGCAAGTGGCAGAACGTGCACTTCCACTGCTCGGGCGCGCCCGTGGCCCCGCTGCAGTGAGGTGAGCAGAGCCGGGGTGGGGGGCAGCACCCAGGGCAGAGCCTGCTGGGTAGGGGTGGGAAGGCCCAGGGCACCTGAGTCCGCAGAGTACTGCGGTAGGCCTAGGCTGAGCTGGGTGTGGAGGTGCTGAGGAGCCTGTCTGCTGTTTCAGAGCGGAGCCTGGTCTCGGCGGACAGAGTCGGTGTCTGCAGCCTGGCCACCTTGGCCTCGGCCTGCCTGTCGCATGTTTGTGTCGCCTGGTCCCCTCCCCCGGTGCCTGTGTCTGCAGAAAAACAAGACCAGATGTGATTTGTTAAAAAAAAAAAAAAAAAAAAGGATGAAGACAACGACAACCCCACACACACATGCACACACACACATACACACAAAGATTGCCATCGGATGAAATGGAAAAAAACACCCTAAAAGGAAAAAGCTGTAAAAATCTGGCATTTGTGGGGCTGCCCTCCACCCAGGCTCCACGTGCGTCCCTTGCACTCCTGGTCGGCTGTGGGGACCCTCCGGGCATGAACGAGCTGCCGGGCCCCACGTGTGCTGAACAGTGTCAGTCTGTAGGTATCATCCTCACCCGCGCACTGGGCGTCTGCATCCTCCCGCCCGCGCATGGCCCGGCATGTGCTCGCCTAGCTGTCATGCGGTCAGGTGTCCTGGGAGGGCTGCGGGCCGCTGGCTGCTCCTGTCCCTGCTTTCCCTCCCTTTCCTTTCTCCCGAGAAGGGCTGGTGTGGGCTCCTGGAGCCTGGGACCCACCACCCAGTATGGACGGCCCCTGGCCCCGGGAGTGTGCAGGAGTCAGCCATCCTGCGGCCAGCAGAGGAGCCCTGGGGCCCCTGGGTCGCAGCACTGGTCCTTGGGACAGGTGTGGACAGGCACAACTTGCCTGAGACAATGTATTGGTTGCAACTCCAACTGCCCTGTCGTGGAGAGGGGCTCAGCCAGGAGCTGGCCCCCTACTGCTTGGGGCACCTCCCCGCTCCCTGCCAGCCAGCAGCACGGTCACTGTGGCTGTCCCTGTGCAGCCACGAGCAGACGCCACCACGCCGGACTCAGGAGCAGGCCAGCTGCCTCTGGGCTGTCTGCTAGCTGAGCTTGGGAGCTGCGCGCATGCTCGGGGCTTGGCTGACGCAGCAAGTGACAAAGGGTAGGGAAGGTGGGGCTGCCAGCTTTGGGCCAGGTGGTTGCTGAGGTGGGAGAGCTTTCACGACCTGGGCCTAGGGCAGAAGCGAGGCGGGGGCCAGCCTGGCACAGAGAAGGCCTGGAGAGAAGGCCGGCTGGGGACACGGGCACTGGGTGGAGGGCAGTCTGGGGACAGTGTGCTGCCACAGGATGCTGGTGGCCCTGGCCCTTCATGATGGGAGGCACCATGGTGAAGCGGGTACAATGTGAGGGCAGCGGCAAGGGGCGGTCGGGAGCCTCGACTAGAGTTCAGGGCTCTCTACCCAGTGCTGCCCACCTTCAATTCATGTCGTCTTCAACAAGGATTCTGTCTATCTTCCCCACAAATCAAGGTGGGGAGGGGCACAGAGTGGGGAATAGGACACAGGATTCCAAACTCCAAGGGGACTGTCCACCTCGGACGTCAGAGTGGATGCCACCTTCTGTCCACGCTGTGTCCAGGAAAGCCGTCTCCATCCATGGACACAGGGTAAACATCTGCCAGGCTCCGCACAGCGGGCTCCAGGCCACGGACTGAGGCAGGCTCACCACGGACAGCACTGTGGCCCCACGGCGAGCCACCCTGGTGTCCCGGGGCCTCCTCTCCCTCCCCACCCCTTGTTATCTCCACAGAGCTGCCTGTCTGGGATCATTTGGGATTCTTTTCTGGGGGATAATTCTTTTGCATGACCCTCTCCAAAGAGCAGGCCTTGCCTGCTCTGCTAGCTAGGTGTTCGCAGGTGGTGGCGTCGCCGCTGGCCAGCGCTGCAGGGCGTCGCGGCCCCGGTGCTGGCGGCCCTCCCTCTTCTCTTTTTGCTGAGTTTCATTGTCTTTTCTTTCTGAGCCTTGTAGGTGTACAAAAATTATTCTTATTTTGTTCTGTCTCGGGAAACTGCAAATAAAAGAAAAACAGGACAAAGTACTTGAAGTGCAGCTGGGTGCTTTATGCTGAGACCCTGTCAATCCCCTGGCCCAGAACAGACCCACTGGCACTTGCCCAGCGGTGGGTGAAGAATGAGGGGCTCAGTGCTTCTCTGGCGGCGGGTGGGTCATGGCCCACCTGCTGACCCCATCCCTCTGTCTGATACTCCCAAGTCCTCTGGCTCCTGTGCTGTCCACCTGGGAGGCCGGAACCAGAACTGGCCTCCAGCCCCAATACTGTGATCTCCACAGGCCAATAAAAGTGAAGTCAGGAGGAGTGGCCTATGGGTGGGAAGGAGCCTCAGCACCAAGACCCCTGAGTGTCACCACCCTATGTGAGTTAAGAGGCTTGGCCCTCTGGCCAGAGTTGGGTGGGGCCGGAAGGACACCAGGAGCTGGGGCCAGCACACCCAGCTGCTGGGAAAGGAGAAAGGCTCCCTCCCCAGGCTTCCCACTATATCTCCAGCCTACGAATGGGACAAGATCCTTTCCCTGTCACCTCTACTAGGCCTGTTCTACCCTCAGACTCTGCCCAGATGTCCCCCAGCTGGCCACTGTGCCCTGCCGCCTAGGCACAAAGCTTCCCTCAGGAAAACTTGCCCCTCGAGTCCTTCTGCAGCCTCAACACCTTTCTGCAAGTCACCCCGGGACCCTTCTGGCTTCCATGGCCACCTGTCAGAGTGGTGAACCCCACACCCTGCACCCCTGTATCCCAGGGGCTGCCACCACTGTTCTTATGCCTTGTGCTCTCCTGGTATAGAAGTATGGCTCTCGGCAACCATGCCTGTCTGGGGTCCAGGTAACTTCTGGTAAGATGGACATCCCTTCACCATCAGTTTCATCCACCAGGAGCCAGGGTCCTGAGGGATCCCCCAGAACTGGCCAAAGGTCCCCGCTGTCTCCTCCATCACAGACACCTTAGCCCAGTGAGGAGGCCCCTGTTGCCAGCTGCTCGGGCTCCGGGAGGCACACCTGAGCACGTGCTCTCAGGTACATGGCAGGCAGGAGGCAGATCCCAAGGGCCAGTGCAAGGAATCTAGGTCAGTGCCCCGACGCAGCAGTGAAAGGCACCGGATCTAGGGCTCTGCTCATCTATCAGCTGTAATCGGAGACTTTCCAGGTCAGGCCTCCCTCAGGAAGGCTGCGGCGATGGGCCTGAGCCTCCAACATGCATTATTCCTGAGGTGGCTCTGGGCTTGACACAGCGCAGGGCTGACCACCCTGCAGGCCCAAGCACTGGGCTCTGGTGAGGGCATTTCATTCATCACTTTAAGCTGTACCTACTCTGGGCGGAGACCCCTCACCCCAAGAAGGCTCAGGTTACCCCAAGCTCTGTCAGGTGCTGTCACATGGAGCCAGGAAGATGGGGTCTCTGGCCACAAGGATCCCAAGTGCAGGCCCAAAGGGAGGCCCAGCCCGCCGGCTGGGTACCGCGGGTTGAGGGGGCGGCAGTGGCCTCAGACTCCACCGCCCAGCTGCACAAGCTGCTCCCTGGGCTTGAGACCAGATTCCTTGCAGAGGTCAGCCGTGTGCACCCACCTTACTGAAGTTCCCACCTTGCCTGGCAGAGGCCAGGTGTTCTGAGCCCCAGGGAGGGATAGGAAGCCTGGGCAGAATCAGGGTCTCCTTCCAGGCTCTGTAGCTGCAGCAGCTTCCCAGGCTCCCGCTAGGACCTGAGAACCAGATGTAGGGCCAAGGCGCCTTTGCTCCAGGGCACTTCCTTGGCTAATAGTGCAGAGGGGAGGGTGGGGACAGACCCAGGCCCTGCAGCATGCACCCCGTCCCCAGGACAAAGCACGAGACCACTTTGGCATCTCAGAAGAACTTTATCCAGACAGGGACCTCTCACACAGGACATAGGGAAGTTAGGCAGCAGTTACTAAAGTACACTCTTGCCAAGCTTGGATACTGGAATACAACAGGCAGCAAGGAAACGCTGATGGTCTCCTCTCCTCTCCCCCAAACTCACCCCACCCTCCACCTTGTCTCCCCAGTGCCCCTCATTCCTGCTCCCTTGGGCTCCAGCTCAGGTATGGAAAGGGACAGTCCTGGGGAGGTCGGAGCCCTCTGGCAGCAGAGTCCCAGAGAAAAGGGGCAGTGGCAGGTAACCGACCCAGTGGGTAGGGTGACCCTTCCTGCCTGCACCTGCCCTCCAGGGAGCTCTTGGGAAGCAGGGCAGGCTTCAGGGATGGGGTGACAGCATCCCACAGTGGCTTCCCAAGGGAAGACCCTGTGGGGCACCATGGTCACAGCAAGGCATGAAGAGGTGGTTGGGACCCAGCCCCTCAAGTGGTTCCAGGGCTGGGCCTTGGGGCTAAGGCGGCTGCTGGGGTGGCAGCTCAGACCAGACCCAGGGGGGTGACAGTCTTCAGGCTTGGCACCTCCTCCAGACACCCATTGGAGAGACTTGCCCACGTGCACAACTTCCAGGCAGGTGCCCAGCCAGAGGCATACAAATCAGTTTTGAGTACAGCGCCTTTGATCCTGATGACCAGTCATCCTGGTCCTGGTGGGTCACTGCAGGTGCCTTATCCCGGGCAGCTGAGGGCACCTGTGTCTGGATCTTCCCTTGGGGCCAACACTCCCAGCTGCCAGCTTGACACACAGACCAGACCCTTCCCTGGACCTGTCCCTGGCCTACTCACATGCCCATCTCGGCTCCTTCCAAAGCCCTTGGAACAGCGGGGGGAAGGTAGCCAGGATGGGCCCTGCCCTCAGGAAGCCAGTCCCACAGAGGCAGAGCGCACAAAGGGACAGAACATGAAGCGATGCAGGGACCAGTGCCCCCTACAGGCCTGGTGGGAACCACAGGCCCACAAGCAGGCTCACCCCACCCCTGCATCTGCCCAGCCCACCCTGTCACCCCCCTTCCTGGAGTTAACACCCTTAGTGCACAGATGAAACCCAAAGGTGTCTGCCAATTATGCCGGGACCAGCTCCGAACTGGGCCCAGGAGCCTGCAGGAGGCAGGAGCGTGCCCTTCAGCATCTACAGGAGCCGCTCAGTGTTTATAGTTTCATTTTCCCAAAATTACACCGTTGGGGGCCTCAAATTCTTTGCAAAATTCACAAGAGACATATGAACTTGGACGTTCCCCACCCTTCCACCATCCCTCAGTTCCTCCTGGGAACTCAGTGTAAAAATGACAAGTCCGCCCGGCCCCAGGTCCTCTTAGGGCGTCTTCTCCAGTGGCTGCAGTTCTGATGTGAGTGATGGCGATGGTCCAGCCTCCATGGGGTGTGTCACATGACTGCACAGCACGAGTTTTGTTTCCGGGCCTTGAAAGAGACAAAGAGGAGCTGAAGGGGCTGAGGCGGGCAGGTCACATCTTCAGCAGGCATCAGGCATGGCAGCCGGAAAGGTGGACGGACAGAGAAACCAGAACCAGACAAAGGGCCAAGAAGGGACAGACGCAGGAGACTCATGGCTGCCCATCACAGTGCCCTCCTCGGCCCCAGTGCTAGTGTGGGATCCTCACCTTTCTTCACCCCCATTAATGCTACCAGAAGTAGGCAACCAAGAACACAAACAGGACTGGCTGTCTTAGCGTCCCCACTCCTGTCTCCTGCCCACCCTGGAGAACAGCCAGGGTCCCTGCTCACATCTGCAGGCCCAGCTATTACAGCCTCTCCTGACCCCACCGGCCTCTGTCCCTCCAAGAGGCACACACGTGTGTGCGCACACTGGGGTCGCTGTCTCCACTGCCACTTGACCACGGGCCGAGAGCCGGTCAGAGAAGGGGCAGCCAGGAGAAGCCGTCTGGACAATGAAGGGAAATGAACCCTCAGCTGAGGAGGCTCCCCAGGAAGGTGCACTGCTGGCATTTTAAAGACTCAGGACAACTGCTCAGCCAACAGGGGAGTGGGGATGAATGCCTGGGCTCAGGCTGGAACCAGCGTGCGTGGGGGCGGTGGTGGCTTCAGACACCGGCCAGCCTTGGCCACAAGGACAGATGGCACCTCAGTGGATGCAAACTAATGCTGGTGGGGGCTGGGGGGGGTGGGCACACTTGCCTTGGGCTCCTTTGCTCCCAGGAGTGGAACCCAAATCTACCTTGATGAAATAAAAACAAACTAAGGGGGACCTGCTAGAGGGAAGGGATGCCCAGGAGGGCCAGGCCACAGCTACTCACAGTTTTATAGAAGGCTTTAGAGTGCGTTCCCAGGACTTCTGATTTGGACACCAAGTCATCAAGCTTCTCGCCTCGCTCCAACAGCGACTCCATGGTGTTGTGCTGGACAAAAGACAGAGGAGTCTTGGCTCTGTTTGGTAAGTGACTGCTGACAAGAGCTCCTCCTCCTGACGGAGGCTCAGGGGCCGGGGACACCACTCTCCCGGGCTCCTCTCCAACAGACACCAGCTCTCAGCTAGGGACTGGGCCGAGGGTGTCAGCACCTGGCAAGATCCCCACAGGGACACAGCGGAACCCCTGAAAACTGTCCCCAGCAGACTCAGACAAGCCCGTCTGGAAAAGGTCATGCATATTCACATTTACACGTTACTCTCAGGCACACCCATGCTGTGTTTATGTGTGTGTGCACGCACACACACAGCTGGGGTTCCACAGGAGAAAACCAGAGCTGGGCGCTTTGGCTGGGCTGGGCTGGGCTGCACATCGGCCTCTGGAAGTTCATGTCCACCCAGAGCCACTGAATGGGGGCCGATCTGGGAGCAGCATCTTTCCAGGTGTCATTAGGTAAGATTACGTCACAGTGGGTTAGGGTGGGTCTGGTGCAGGAGAAAATGAGAATATAAGAAAGGCAGTCACAGGGCGGGGATTTAGCTCAGTGGTTTCGCTGCCTGCTATGCAAGCGCAAGGACCCAAGTTCGATCCCCGGTACCAAAAAAAAAAAAAAGAAAGGCAGTCACACACACAGAAGAAGCATGCAACAACAGAGACAGGGCTGGAGCAAGGCATCCACAATCCAAGGGTTGCAGCACCTGCCAGGAGCTGGTGAGGCCTGGGTCAGATGCCTGAGGCATCCTCCAGGAAACAGCCTGCCCATGCCATGGCCTCTGTGTCCTCTGGCATGTGGTGGCGCACGCCTGTCATCCCAGCATTCGAGACGCTGAGGCAGGATGATTGCTGCAAGTCTGAGGCCAGCTTGGGCTACACAGTGAGTTCAAGACCAGTCTGAATTACATAGCAAGAAACCCCCAAACTGTTCCCCTGTTGTTCTGAGCCACTCAGTTTGTGGGTGTTTGTTAACAGCAAATGTGGGCCACAGAGAGCTACCGCGCATTTAAGGTACAAGTCCAAATTGAAAGTGTTCTAAGCGCAAACAAGCCAGGTGTGGTGATGCACACCCATAATCCTAACACTTTGGGAGGCAGAGGCAGGAGGACCTCAAGTTTGTGCCCAGCCACAGCAACTTAGCAATTTAGTGAGACATTGGCTAAAGGTGGGGTGGGGGGAGTGCCCTTGGGGCTCCAGTGAAAGAAACTGGGCACAATCTCTAGTACATACTGCAAAAAAGTGAACTTTAAAAATCAAAATAAGGGGGCTGGAATTTAGCTCAATGGTGTCGTCGCCTGCTGCGCAAGTGCAAGGACCTGAGTTCAATACCCGGTACCAAAAAAAAAAAAAAAAATCAAAATAAATTTCAACTTTTATCATTTTAAAATATGGCTCCTATAAAATCCAGAAAAAAAAAAAATCCAGAAGAACATGACTCGCATGTATAGTGTGTCAGATTCCCACTAGGCGGCGCTGCGCAGGACAGGCCCAGCTTCCCTAAAAGAAAGCACAGCACTGCACTTGGGGCGCCCTGCTGGAAGGGTAGGGGATGGAGGGCCTCAGCAGCCAGTGGCCCCTTCTGTACCCAGACCACGCCAGGAGGAGGAGCTCACACTCGGACTAGCAAGGGATGAGGCCTCAGCAGGGTGCACTTTACCCCTGCAGGCAGCTATGCAACTGGGGAGCCAATGTAAAAAGCTGGTGGGAGTGGGGGAGGCAGGTAGGACCCAAGTGCATGGTATGCGTGAAGAAAGGTGCCACGGTAAAGCCCGTTACTCTGTACAGTTAAGATGCACTAGTGAAAAATAAACCAAACACAAAGTTAGCTGGATTAAGCTCTAGAAACCAATCCAGATTTTACAACAGCAGCTAGAACAGCGCTGATGGACACGGCTCGTCCGCTCTCCAGTGGAAAGAGTATCCTCTTTCGACAGCACCTGAGTGGGAAACCTGAAGACGGCACCTCAGCAGTCAGAAAAGCCCAACATGTTATGGAAGACAGAGAAGTTATGGAAGACAAAGCCACAGCCCTCAGTGCAAGGTCCAGAAAGCCACTGCTGCGGCCTCAGCTGCTGTTTCTACAATGCAGGCCCCAGGTCCCGCAGAGCAAGTTCCCGCCCAGGAGATGCAGTGAGAGTAGACATGGCCTGGGGAGCAGCTCGGGAAGATGCTGGGCACCACACGCTGGCCAGGGAGCTGCACAAACACATAGTGACGGCACAGCAACGGCAGTAACCTGCAGGAAGGCCTGAGCAGGGCACTGTGCACAGGCTGCGTGAGACTGTGAGGAGGATGTGCTTTATCCAGGGAGGATGGGGCTGCTGAAGATTGCTAGAAGGGGGCCGGGGATTTAGCTCAGTGGTTCCGCTGCCTGCCTCACAAGCACAAGGTCCCGAGTTCAATCCCTGGTACCAAAAAGAAAAAAGATTTCCAGAAGGGTAACAGGTTGATGGCTCGTGACTTGTGAACAATGGGAGAGGAGCCAGGTACAAAGACCATGAAGACCAAAACTGAGGAGAAAAACAGCCAGCCAGTATTGAAAGGAAAAAGGGAAGGCAGCCCTGAATCAAATTTCACCTAAAAACACAGGTTCCCCCCAGTACTCTGGGAGGCAGAGGCAAGAAAATCACAAGTTTGAGCCCAGCCTAGCCAACTTAGTGACTTAGCAAAACCCTGTCTCAAAATTAAAAGGGTGGCGAGGTATGGATGCAGCTCAGTGCAAAGACCCTGGGTTCAATTCCTAGCACACACACACAAAAGCAAGCTGCAGCTCAACTAAAAACAGGCCTGCAGGCCGGGGATTTAGCTCAGTGGTTCCACCACCTGCTTCACAAGCACAAGGTCCCGAGTTCAATCCCCGGTACCAAAAAAAAAAACGAAACAATAAAAACAGGCCTGCGTTGGGGAACCCGGCTGCCTGTCAGTGCAGTGCTTCCGTCTGCCTCTTCTGACCCAGACACTGCAGGGCCAACCTTGGAGCCTCCTAACTGCTCAGCAGTGAGCGGCCAGTTCCCAGCCTGGTCCCCTCCCAACAAGCGGTGCCAGGAACCAGGGGCACCGGCTGGCTTGGGCGCAGCCACAGGCTCATCCACCTGCCCCTCAGTTCCTGCCCCACTCTCGACCTTCCCACTCACCAGAATGATCTTGGTCTCATCTAGCTCAGCTTGCACCTTACTTATGGGGTCAGCTTCTCGGGGGTTCTAGAAAGAGCCAAAATAAAGAAAGAGTCAGGACCGAAGCAGCAACTTGGAAACAAACTCAAAAGAGGAAGCTGGACCAACATCCAAGGCAGAAAGGCATGCCTTGTTTCAACCCAAGGGAAGACTCCTGCCTGCCTGGAGCTGGGCCAGCCTGAAGCAGGTCCTCTGTCTTTCAGGGGAAGGCCTGAGAGACCAGGTCACCAGACCTGAACTCGCCCAGCACTGCCCTTCCCAGGTCCACTCGGCCTCCATCCTGGGTGTCTCCAAACCTACCTGGTATCTACTGAGGTGATCCTCCAGGGCCGTGTAATGGATGGTGGCGGGGGATCCTACGGGCCAATCTATCCTGTTGACCTTCTGGGAGAATTCATCTAGTACCTGCAAGACAACAGAGTCCCCAGTAGCCCCCAACCTGTGCTCCCCAGCACCCCGACAGGTTCCCCCTGCACCCCTGACCCTGAGTGAATCTCCCTGAATGCCCAGAGCCCAGGGAAGGAAGAAAATGCCATCCAATGGCAAAGGGAGAGTCAGGTATACTGTGCCTCTTCCCAAATGTTTCTTGTCATTAAAATACATCCTAAGTGAAGCCGGGGATTTAGCTTGGTGGCACTGTCTGCCTCACAAGCTCAAGGTCCAGAGTTCAATCCCCGGTACCAAAAAAACCCAAAAAAACAAAACAAAAAAACCATCCTAAGTATGTAGGAAGCAAAAGCGAAGCATGCCCAGGCTGGAATGAACTTTATCTGGGGAATGATGAAGGTATTTGCACTTTAAATGACAGATTTCCCAGGGAAATGGTACTGATCTTGTATTTTTCCAAAGTAATTTTTCAGAAAGGGGAACTAGGTACTTAGGACTTAAGCAACCACTGATCTCACGTGCCTGGAAGTAAGTGTCTTAGGGGGATAAAATGAAGCTTCTGTCTTCAAATTTATAATTAGCACCACACAAGGAAATTAAAGTATGGGTGTAGTGGTACACATCTACAATCCCAGCACTCCGGGAAGCTGAGACAGGACGATCACAAGTTCGAGCCCAGGCTGGGCAACTCAGCGACTTAGTGAGACCCTGTCTCAAAAAATAAAAAGGAGGGCCAGGGATTTAGCTCAGTGACACAGAGCCTGCCTGGCAAGCATGAGGTCCTGAGTTCAATTTCCAGTACCAAAAAATTAAAGAGCTGGGGAAGAAACTCAGTGCAAAAGCCCTGAGTTCAATCCCCAGTGCTGGGAAAAACCAAACAAAGTATGCTCAGGTGCCAAGCTCTGTCCTCACTGGGGAGAGGGCTGCAGCAACTGCAGGAGCAACATGGAGAGCGAGGGACCCTGGGCAGGAGGCTGGGAGGATAGCGCCTGTGTGAACCCAAGGTACAACAGGCCCTTCACAGAGGGGAGGTGCTGCAGCCCAGCAGCTGAGACACCGGGAGCCAGGGCAGAGTCAGCTCAGAGAGGGAGCTTGCAGGAGCCCAACCGTCTCTGGGTAAAGGCAGGGCAGAGGACTCTGAGCAGTCATCCTCGCGCTTGGCACTGTCCATGATGTCTGCCCTTGTCATCCTTGGCCAATGCAGCCAAACCACACACTCACCTTCTCCAGCAAGGAAAAGGCCACCCGGGATGGGTACTCGCTGTCCGCGATGACCACACCCGCAAGACCATCGTTCCTGACATAAACATGGCACAGATACTCTAAGGAGACAAGAGACCAACATGAGGGGTTCAGACAGCTTTTAATCCCCCACACCAAGGCATCACAAAGCTGTCTCCCGCTCTGTGGGTCAAACCAAGCCCTCTGAAGCTCCTCGGTTCTGGGTAGGGTATGGGAGGGCCCACAGTGCAGCTCCCTGTGCCACACCCAGAGCTCAGCCCACTGCTCAGGTCCAGCAATGCTCAGGCCTTGTGTACACAGCCAAGGTCGGAAAGGGACACCATGCGGGGAGGGGGGAGGTCAGGCCTGACTGTGTCTCGATGATTCACAGCCCTCTGAGGCTCTGTGTTGCTCCCAAACTGAGGGAACCCCAGAAAAGCATCCTCTACTTAAAAAAAAAAAAAAAAAACCTTTCAGAGTGACCTAAAGACAGAAAATTACCTCCCTGGGCCTCAGTCTCCCGAGCCATGGCAACACTGCTCAGCCTGCTCTACCTCCTGGGCTAAGCTATCCGCAGAAAATTAGCAACTGTTGGCTGAAGTCTCCAGCATCACTGCCCTGATACTGTCGGGATCAAAAGGTATGGTTTAGCCAGGTGTGCTGGCACACACTTCTAATCTCAGCACTCTGGGAGGCTGAGGCAGGAATACAAGTTCAAGCCCAGCCTGGGCAACTTAGCAAGACTCTGCCTCAAAATTTTTAGAAATAAAACAAGCGCTGAGGATGCAGCTGAGTGCAAAAGCCCTGGGTTCAATCGCCAGTACCACAACAAGTATGGTTGTACAGGGCTTTCTGCAAGACAGTCAATTCCCAGGACTGCTGAGCGTCAGCATTTGGAAAGGGCTCGGGATGACAGATCTAGCCAGGCCCCAAAGTAAGAGAAACATAAGGACTGCAGCTTATGAATGTGAACCTTCTTGTCCCCACGGATCTGACCCAGAAGACTCCATGCTCAACAACAAAGAAACAAAAGAGGCAGGAAAGTCTGTGACCCCCTAAAATCAGACAATGGTAGGGATCAGTAAGAACAGATGAGCAGAGGATGGAGAATCATCATCTGCTCTCTATAGCTGATGTACATTCCCAAGTAATTCAAACACAGGGTTGAAGTGCACACATCCTACAGTCCGAAAGGCAGTGACAGAGAACATGGAATGTTCCTGTTTCGTTGTTCCTTCTGTGATACTCACAAGCAGAGGGGTCCCATGTGGAGTAACATGTTCAATACTGATCCTTCTGCCAACGACTTAGTAACTCCGCATTAAGTGACTTGAGGTCAGCCCACAAGTGAGGTGGTCTCTGTTTCTGCCTGATGAAACTTGTGTAACTCTTTCCTAATCTGTGTAACTTACAAGTCTAAAACAAATGCTTACAAGCCATAATACAAAACTTGACTTATGAAAAAGAAAAAACAGGGAATTTTCAGATTTTTGGTCAAAAAATCAAAGGAGCACAGAATGCAGTGTTACCTCAACAGCACTGGGTGGAAGGCTTTTCTAGGGCTTTGCACGGGGGGTGAGGGGGGTGAGGGCTGCTTATTGCTCCGAGTGAGTCAGACCCTCATCTTCATTGAGTCCAAGCTTGGGAGGGAATTGTACCCAGGAAGTTTAGAATTCAACAGTGGGCACAGAATTCTGCATACATAGGAAGAAGAGGAGGGAGGTGGGAGGAGAACGAGTAGCAGAGGGGTAGGGTCCATGTCACCATGGACAGCATATGCTGCTGTGGCATGGAGACCAGACAGCACACACCTGGACCCACAGGGCCTCTTACCTTGCTGTTTGACAGAAGCTCTGCTGCCTTTTGCCGAGCGCTCCACAATCAGTTGACTTGTGAAGGTCATGAATTCCTGAACACTAAGAAACACAACACACACTTATTACATTCTTCTGTCACCCTGTCCCCAACACAGTATAAAGTGACCTCTAAGTTTACAAGATAGAGATATGGCCTCTTGGGTTCATTCCTTTCCCTTCCAACCTCAGTAACAGACACTGAAAGTGGACACAAATACAGACAAACATGAATCATCACCACCACTTACATCATGCCTATCTGACACCTGGCTCACAAAAACCCACTTCCAGACTTCCGGGGAAATTTCTTCAGGCTACAGTTAATTTAACAGTTGGTCAGAGTGGAAAAGTAGGAGGCAGCTCAAGGCCCTGGTAATTTCCAAGAAACAAACAAACATAGAATGTACTAGAAAAACACTAGTGGCAAATACTGCTGAGCAGCTCTACACCAGTCACTGCTGCAGCCACACGGCAGGCCTTGGCAATGCCACATGCTGCTGCAGTGAGTCCCAGCTCGGGACAAACCCCAAGCATTCTGGAAGGAAGGCAAAGAGAGTCCAGCCAAGACAAGGAAGTGCGCTTTAGTACAAAGGCTGAGAGGGAGGAAAAGGTTCGTCATGGCCCACAGAGATCTGGCCAAATGGGCCAGTCATTGGAGATGGTCCAGCCGAACAGGTGCTATGAAGGAGCCTCTAACTGGGGATGGAATATAAAGGGCAGCAAGGGCCATGAGACAGAGTCCTCAACTAGGAGTCCAAGTTGGGATCCCAGAGCCACTCGAGTGACGGAGACCGACTCTGGCACCCGGCTTCACACTCAGCAGGTGCCCAGACGGTTTCTGTACTGTGGCAGTGGAATCAAGCCCAGTGTGACCATTAAACGAACTCATACAATGCTTAGCACACAGTATTACTAGCTATTATTATCATGAGTGAACTAGATCAAAATAATCACAGGAAAGAGGAAAATAATCTTAGAAAAGTTAAGTCCTCAAGTAAGGAGGAACTTCCACAACTAAAAAGACACAACACTTAGAGGTGGACTGTACCTAGACAAAGGGAGAACTGCACTAATTGTGCGCATCGGTATACAAGGCCCAAAAGAGGTAGGAAAGTATTCAAAGGTTTCAAGCTTTTGGGTTGGGTATCATGGGACAAGAAGAACAGAAGGGAGGTGGTCTCATGGAAAACAGCTCAGCTGGAACAGCGGGGTTTTAAGAGACACTAGTAGAGACGTCCCCTTCCTGCTGTAGTTGTCAAGCCACCTGAGACTAGTGCAGGAATTCCAAAGAAGTGAGGTGTAAGTCCTACAGGGAAATTTCTGAGAATCTGCAGCACAGATGGAAAAAGAAAGAAAACAAAAACAAAGTTGGCACCAAAAGTTCCAATCAGAAAAAGGCAATAATATAAAAGCAGACTAGAGGCCATGCCAAACAAAGGGAACAATCAAGAACTACAAGAAAGAGCCAAGAGATGACGCAGCAGTTTCAATTTCTGGATATATGACAAAGAAAACTGTAACCAGGGTCTTACAGACTTTTGTACACTCTTATTCATAGTAACATTATTTGTAATAGAACGTGGAAGTAAGCTAAGTCTATATTGGCAGATGCATGGATAAGCAAAGTGCAGTGTAAACATACCATGAAATATTACCCGGCCACAAAAAGGAAGAAAATTCTGATACACTGACCAACAAAGATGAATACTGGGGCAGTATGGTAAGTAAAATAAGTCAGACACACACAAAAAATACTGTATGATTCCACTTATATAAGTTTCCTTAAATAGTCACTATGGTAAAGACAGAATTGTTGGCAGGTACCAGAGAATAGGGGAGGGAAGAGCGAGTTAGCATTTAATGGGTACAGAGTTTCGGTTTTAAATGGTTAATATGATAAAATTGTTAGGTGTATTTTACCACAATGAAAGACAAAGAAAGAACAAAGTTTCCCTGAAGCAATGAAAATTGAAAAGAGATTCCACCAAACTTTGAGTCAAGCTGACCACAGATACCTCATGGGATCCTTACCCTTTTGTGCCCCAGTCACTCTGCTCCCCACTAATGAATGGGGTAGGTGTAATACACAGCTCCCCGTAACTCAGTGTCTGAAACATTTAAAAGTCCTTAAGCCTTACAGATCTGACCCTTCCTCCCACGTCTTCAGTGTTAGAATCCTTTTGTGCCACTAGTGCCAGCCACTAAACAGCATACAATGGTCTGGGTTTGGATCTTAGCTCGTTGTGGTATAACCTCATGCAACCTCAATGACTTCACCCATTGAAAAACAATCAAACAACAACAAAAGCGAACAAACAACCCCACCAAGCTCTCTCATACTGAGTCGCTGGGAAGACCCTTGAGGAAATACAAAGATGTATCTCAACACACAGCACCCAGCCCCCGGGTCGGAATCAACAGTTGGGTGCGAGATGTTGGCTTAAAATGTACATTCCTGGGTCGCACCTACTAGATCAGGACATCTGGGCTTAAACCCTGGGAATTTGCACTATTTCAAAACCCCCTTCTACTCTTTATAGGACAGGAATCTGAAAAACTGAGACCAGGACAATATTCTGGGATGGCATAAGCCTTTTATAAGGGGATGCTGGATGAGTCCCAGGGCTCCGGTCTGCGAATCGAGGAGACTCCGGCCCTGGACTCGACCCGGGCCCCGCCGGCCCCGGCCACCGCCCGCTCACCTGGACCTCTGGAAGAAGCTGAAGGAGGACACATCGTACGCGGCTTTGAGCAGCACCACCTTAGCCTCGCTTTTGTACAGGACGCTGAGGCTGTACAGCTTCATGGCGCCGTCCCGGGCAGCCCACCCGCTCGGCCCGGCTCAGCTTCGAAGCCAGCACAGCAGCCGGCTGGCGACGGGGGCGCGCCGGGTTCCGCCTCCGGGCTCGGGGTCCACTTCCGGTTCCCGTCCAGAGAGGGTGAGGGGGCGTTGTGCCCCGGAAGCAGAAGGGGTGGCCGGAAGTGCAACGCGGCGCGGCCTAAGCGCTCGGGAGTAATCTCTGCCGCGGCGCTGGAGGGCGTCCTGTAGGACGGCTCAGGGAGCGCCTCTCCTGGGCTGGACTACGCTGCGCAGTCCCGTCGCTTCTCCTCCCCGCCGGGCCGTGAGAGCGATCATAACCTCCTAGCTCGCGAGATCCAGAGAAGCGCGTACGATCTCACTTTCCGTGGCTGTGAATCCGGGGCAGTTCGGGAAGCAGGTCTGAGTATAGGGCGGGACCCTCTCCTGGGCGGAAAGTGCTGTGCTGCCAGATTGGGAGGGGTCCCACGCGACCCACGACGCAGGACCCTGCGCCTCCACTGACCTCGCAGTCGCAGACTGTTCAGAAGGAAGCAGAAATTCTACTTCATTGTGCAAGGAGCAGTTTGGTGCTCGTTGACCTAATTTTGTTTCAATTGTTGAAAGCATCCAAGACCACGGATGGAGATGAGCGAGGCACAGTACCCCAAGGGTGCCACTCCTTGCCCGTTTCCCGTGTACGAAGTGTTAACATATAACCATAATGAACCTTGGTGCCAGGAATGACCTTGTGCGCCTGTAGTCCCAGCTACCCAAGAGACTGAGGCAGAAGGATCTCGATCCCACGAGTTCAGGGCCTGCCTGGCCAACAACATGGCAAGATCCTATTTAAACAAACAAACAAACAAAAATACTTTCAGTCTTTGGAAGTTGGCAATATGGTTACACAGTCATTCTGGGAGCATCCAGATGTAAAATGGGGAAAAGATGATACATTAGAAAGCCAACAGGTTTGCTCCAAACATTACTCTAAATCAGGGCTTCTCAACCTCCATCCCTGTTGACATTGTGGGTTAGATAATTGGGGGCGGGGGCGGTTGTTACCCTGTGCTTTGCAAGCAACACTCAGACCTTCTGCCCACCAGGAATCATTACCAACCCACCCCCACCGTAGCAACCAAAAATGTGTCCAGAGATTGCCAGATGTGCGCTAGAGCTGTGGTTTAGGAAACCCTTGCTCTGAATATCTGTGGCTAAAGAAGTTCTCTCCTGCCCATTGCACCCCCTGGCCAGCTCTCTTCCCTGGTATTCCCAAATGCAGAGATAGGAAGGGCTTTTCCACCTCTCCTCCACTTTGATGGTAAACATCAGGAACAGGCACAGCCACCCAAGTCGCGGACACACTAGGCCAGCAATGGCGAACCTCTTCGAGCTTTCAATGACACAAAAAGCCCACTGTGGCACGTGTGCCACATGTTTATCACGACTGCGCTAGGCTGACAAGCCAGGTGACTGGGTGCCATCAACCCAGCCCCATCTTCTCACACTGACACAGTTGCCCTACAGGGGGCAGGTGGGAGCCATCATTTCTGAGGAAAATCCCTAAAGCCTCTTGACCTTCAACACCCAAAGTTGTACTGAAGGACCAGGAGGACACTGCTTGGATGAAATTTGACCCATAATAGTCGCTGCTCTGTTTCCCTTACTCCAGGTACTTCCCTATGCTATCTCCTTTAATCCTCACAAAAACAGGAAGTCATTGCTACCACCTCACAGAAATGGGTTCAGGTTAAGAAAATTGTTAGTATGAGGCAGAGCTGCAGTTCAAATGTGAATACTGAAATGCTTAACTCCCTTGCAGCCCAGTACCATTCCTGGCAACCCCACACTCTCTCTGGCCTTGTTTGACCTTCTCTGACTTTCCTTTTTTTTTTAAGGCTGTTAAATTGGAAAAAATACCCTTTTCTGTAGGCATGTCGCTGGAAATGATAAAATATTCCAAGTTCTAGTCATAGTAGATGTCTAACAATTATCATTTGTATTGTTATCATTGATGACAAAAATGAGCGGTCAGAGTAGGTTAAAGGTGTCCTACAGACCCTGGGAGGAGATTTGAAAGTGGGTTGAGATCTGAATAAGACCTATAGATCAAAAAATTGTTTGCATGTCTGTTTGTTTTGAGAAAGGTTCTTACTATGTTGACCAGTCTGGTCTCAAACTCATGAACTAAACTGACCCTCCCACCTCAGACCCCAAGTAGCTGGAACTACAGGCATGAACCACCGTGCCTGGCTTTGTATTTATTTGAACTTCCTGACTTTGATCATTCTCTTAGTCACTTCTCTGCCTGGGACAAAATACCTGACACCTGCAACTGAAGGTAGGAGAGGCTTATTTTGGCTCATGCTTCAGTCCACAGTCACTGGCGGCAAGGTAGGATGGCATGGCAGGGGCCCTGGCAGAGAAGAGCTGCTCCAGGCATGTTGGCCCAGAAACAGAAAGGAGGAACCAGGGAGGAAGATAAACCTTATAGGTCACACCCTCAGTGACCCATTTTTCTGACGAGACCCCACCTCCTAACACCAAGCCAGCTGCAGCAACTCATAATCCAGTCACAAGCCCCAGGATCGGGGAGGGGGTCATCTAGATATAGACCGTAACAGTCAGTGTGCTGTGCTTGGGGAAGAGAATGTTTTGTTTTTAGGAAATACAGATAGGGGTAAAGGAACATCATGTCTTTGGCTTACTTCTTAAGCGTGTGTGTGTGTGTGTGTGTGTGTGTGTGTGTGTGTGTGTGTGAAAGATAAAGCAAATACAATGATGTAAACTTAAGGAATACATATGAAGAGTATCCAGGAATTGCTTGTTCTATTCTTTGACTGTACTCAAGTCCAAAGTTACAAAGATAGGAAAGATTTCAGGGGCAGGACGCTGAGGTGAGGAACACAGTGTACACAGCCTTGGGAGTGCATAGCTGTGGTCCTCAGGTTCCACTGTTGGTGATGGGCCCTGGAAGAAAAGCTACTTAGCATGCAGAATGGAAGCAACACTGTTCATGACCGAAAGCCCAGACCCTGTGAGTTTCCCCCTGGGCAGAGCAGCACTCCCTGCCATTATAGCTGGTGGCTGCCCCAGCTGCACAGCAGAACCCCAACAGGCCAGGAAAAAGCCGATCCAGGGGTGTACCCCAAGAAAGCTCAGTGCAGATAAGGAGCCCAGTCACACCATGGGCCCTGCTCCTACGCCCCCTCCTCCAGTTAGCCAAGGCCAGGTACCTAGGCTGTTTCACTCGTATGGAAAAGGAATGTTGAAAGGAGCCACCCATGTGGTCAGGCGTCTGTGACCTGACCAGTCATCAAGAATCATATGCACCTTTATTTTGGCAGTGCTGGGGATTGAACCCAGGGCCTCATGCGTGCTAGGCAAGTGCTCCACCACTCAGCTACACTGGTGGCCCAAGTGTACAGATGGGATGCCTTCAGACAGAAGTTTTAGCCAACCAAGCCCCAGGAACACTGCTCACCACCATGACCCGTCACTGAGGTGGCCCAGCTCCTGCTGGGTTCTCCAGGCCACGGGAAGGACACACGGTCTGCTGCCAAAGGCCTGAGGTCTGCCATCAGCTGTCAGAATGTCACTAGTAAGCTGGGTCCTGACGCAGTGGGAACCCACCCCTTACTCTTTGGCCGTTGGTTTTTTCTGTCCTTGATGAAAGAATTCAGTTGAGGCCAGGGATTTAGCTGAATGGTTCCAGCGCCTGCCTCGAAAGCACAAGGTCCTGAGTTCAATCCCTGGTACGAAAAAAAAAAAAGAATTCAGTCGAGACACATAGGTGGCCATGCAAAAGTCTAAGTAGAACTTAATTGTAAAGAAGATATAGTTATGTCTTCAAGTGAGAAGGTGGGCAGTGCCACCAACATATCTGCATTGACGGCAAGTTTGGATGTCTTTTTTTTTTGGTACTGGGGATCGAACTCAGGTCCTTGTGCCTGCACAGCAGGCAGTGAAACCACTGAGCTAAATCTCTGGCCCAGTTTGGATGTCTTTTTATGCACGCAAAGGTAATTCCTAGGGTTCTGGGAGCTATGGTGATTATGATGTTTATCATCATTTTTCTTAAAAGTTACTTTGGAATTGCATAATATCTTCCTGTCCTTTTTAGATGGTCAATCTTTTCTCAGGGGCTTTAATCATTAAAAAAAAACTTACAAAAGATAAATTCTTAATTTAAACCAGGTCCCAACCCAAACCAGGAGGATCTTCAAGGAACATTTTCTTTCCCAATACCACTGGGCTGTAGGCAATGGCAGCCAGGAATGCCATACACCTTGTTTTGAAGTTAGACAGCCAGGTGGCCAGGTATCAGAAGGGCTGAGCATAGTGTGTAACCTTAAAATGTCATTGTGCTCTGTGGGATCGCTTTAGGTGTGAGCCCTACCTAATGATTATATGTGTATTATACATTGAAGTCTTTGTTTCTTTACTTAACTGGGAACACATGCTGTTTTAAAACGGGGCCCACTAATGTCTAACTACATACCTATGAAAACAAAAGAGAGCCAGGGACACAAGTGGACCTGGACAGGAAATAATCTCAGCTGAGGAAGACAGAAGCCATGGAGCCAAGTAGGAGTTCTTGGAATTAGGAAGACAAGTGCCTCCTCCTGAGACTGCCTTCCCTTCAGGGGTGTCCCACAAGCTGCATTTGTCCTAGAGACACTCCTCCCCAGCTGGACAAAGGCCAGGAACTTGGGATTGGAATCCACAGCCAATGGGACAGGTCGCTTGTGCTGCTGATGCTGCTGGATGGCTGTGGGGTGCCTCACTCAGAACAGGGCAGAGAGTGCAGGAAAGACAAAGAGGGGTGGGCAGGAGGACCTGCAGGTGCACCCACTCCAAAACCTGTGTATACCTCCCACAGCCTTGGGGGACCAGGGCCCACTTGAGAACAGGAAGGAGGATTCAAAGAAAGGGTGAGTGCATGTTAGGGTTCACTAGAGGAACAGATGTAATACAAAATATATGTATGATTATACAAAGAGTTTAGTAGGTAGGCTTATAGGATGGGGAGTGGAAGGGCCCCAGTGGCTGTCTGCCCGATTGAGGTGGAAGAATGCAAAATGGCCATCTTTGTTCTGGAGAGCAGGAACAGCCTGTTGTAACTCAAGGACCTTGAGCCTGTCTGAGTCCAGGTTGAAAGCTGAAGGGACTGTGTTGGAGGCTGAAGAGTTTGCACTGGAAGCCTGAATGAAGTGGAGACAAACGTCCAAAGGCAATGGCAAAGATCAGAGCTCTTCCAAAGACGAAAGGCAGACTTCTTTCCTCTTTCCCTTTTTATTCCATTTGGGATTCAAGCCTCTCAGTTGGTGGCACCCACATCTGGGGTAGGTCTTCCCTCCTCAGTTTGCGACCTACATGTCGTCATCCATGGACACACTCAGAGCTTACTAATCTAGGCAACTGTTACTTAAGTCAAGAGATCTATCACAATTAATGATCACAGTGAAAAAAAGAGATGTGCTGTCAGGCAGTGGGACGCACCAAACACAACCCAATAAACAGTGGGAGCAACCACAGGGGACAAGTCCTCAGGAGGAAGCCACTCGACAGCGTGGAGGCCTCTGGTCCAGGCTGAGCCCATGCTGCTCTGCTGCCACGAGGTGCCTAGGCCTAAGCCAATCAGAACAAAATAAGTACTTGGCCCAGGCCTCAGCCAATCAGTGCTGGCCAACCAGTGGTCTCCTAGCTCACAGGGTCCACAAAACCTTGCTCCAGGGCTTCTGAAAGCAGATTAGGAGATTTGGAAGAAAGGTAAGACCATGAGCCATGTTCTCAGAATGGCTGGGTATGCCAGACACAAATGATTTCAGAAAAACTTAAGTGTTTTTTTGTTTGTTTGTTTTCCGTAGTGGGGATTGAACCCAGGGCCTTCACCCTGAGCTACATCCCAGCCCTTTTTATTTTTTATTTATTTTTTAAAATTCAGAGACAGGGTCTCAGTTGCCTCAGCTAGGCTTGAACTTGTGATCTTTCTGCCCCAGCCTCCCAGAGTGCTGGGATCACAGGCATATGCCACCTCACCTAGCTGTTGAACATATTTTTTTAATTTTTTGAAAGATATTAGAAGGACATTTCATAATTTGGGAGTGAAAAATGATTTTCTGAACAAGACATGAAGCCCTCAAATGAGAAAACTATGTTGAAATCCCTCAAAATGGATACTTTTGTATGAAAGACAGTGTTAATCAAGTTTTGTGAGTTTAGCCATAGACTGGGGAGATATAGCATATTTGACAAACAAATGATTAATAGATATTTTAGACAAATATGAAAATGGTTTCCACAAATCAGTAAGTAGAAAGTGGTTCAATAGCAACATAGGTATAATACAAACAAATTGCTGTTTAAAAAACACAATAACCAATAAACATCTGAAAGAGTACCCAGCATTTTGCAATTTAAACAGCAAGGAGGTCGTTGGAATGACATAGAGATTTGTCATCTCCAAGACTGGCCAGGATGTAGCCATATTCCTAATGTGGGCAGAAGTTCTAATAAATTGGTGAAGCCATTTGAAGAGGCAGTGTAGTCCTGTCTGCCAAAATGCAAACACACAGCATTTGAGCTAGCAGTTCAGCTTCTGCAACCATCTGGAAGAAACATTTGCACATACTGAATCAGTGAAATACTAAGATTTCTAGCACCGTTGGTAACAGTGAAAAACAAAAACTGCCTCCATGCCGGTCAATAAGAGGTTGATCCTAAAAGACCAGTGTCCATCTGGTGGGATCTCACTGCCACTCCTCCTTGCCCCCAACTGGACCTCAGGATAGCAGAGGCTCAGGGCTTGGTCCTGAGTCCTCTTGCTCTACCTCAAACCCTCCCATCTGTAGCCACCAGCCTCATGGAGTGCTGGAAAAATGGCCAGCCCTGATTAAGAAGTGCTGTAAGTGTGAAATACACACCAGATCTGAGTCCCTCACCAGAAATACCACATTTGGGTCCAGACTACAGACTGAATCCCGAGCCAGAACCTGGAGAGCCTCCAGCACCCTGGCCTCCTGCTCTGTCTGCCAGCTGACCTCTCCGGGGGTGCCAGGTGAGGCTGTATATCCTGGGCTGAGGCTTCATGGGCAGGGCAGGGAGGGCACACGTCCCTGTGGGCCTCTGTCCTGAAGTGTCGAGCCAGCTGGGCTGCTGTGGTTCAGGCTTCAGGGTGGGCTGGAGGGAAGGCAGTGAGAAGCTCCCGGAGGGGCCCTGCACACACACGGTGCTGGCCGCCAAGGCCTCTGCTACTTCCTTCTAGTCCTCAGACACCTCTGTTCCTTAGACGTGAATGCAGGAGACTGAGGCACTGGCCTGGGAACTGGGCAGGTGGCACTGTCTTTTTTTTTTTTTTTTGTACCGGGGATCGAACTCGGGTCTTTGCACTTGCGCAGCAGGTGGCAAAACCACTGAGCTAAATCCCAGGCCCAGGTGGCACTGTCTTATTAGGTTGGAGGTCACTGTGGTGACAAGGTGACAGAGCGGTCACCGTGGTGATGGGGATGGAGGCCTTTTGCCATCAGTCCCAGTTTTCTGCATGGCAGCTCTAATGACAGACTGGTCACCATAGTGACCATGGGCCCTCTCAAGAGCAGAGGCCCTGGAAGGAGAGTCCTCTACTCCGTACCTGGCTAGAACAGGAAGTAGTGAGTAATACAGGGCCAGAGAAGCAAGCTGGGGCGTGTGGGACATAGTCACCTGCAGCCTCGTTACTCAGAAGCTGTCTGAAACCCTCTGGAGGGGAGATACCTTTTCTGCTGAGTCTGTCGAGAGGCCATCAAGTCCTTTCTGCTCATCAGAGCCAGAGAAAGCCAACCTGCGTGAGGACGCACCTGAGACCTCCCTGGCCCTGCCTGGAGAATATCTGGCCTGAGGGAGCTGCCGAGGGGGAGGGGCTGGAAGAGACAATGAAAAGGAGGAAACTGTGAACTTCAAACCCTCAACCAGCCTGAGGTGGACCATCTTCTTCCGGAGGCCCTGGGCTGGCCGTGACCCTGCTTTGAGAAGCCAAGATATCTCTGCTTTGGAAGCCTGGTGGGGGACAGCACAGGGTCCCAGCTCCTCAGGCAGGCTGCTGTGCAGATGCTGGACAACAGAGCCAGGATGGAGGCCACCAAGAAAGAAAAGGTAGCTCTGCTTTTGCCGGGCATTCTGGAAGCATCCATGTGCCTGACCCCGATGCTCAGTGGTTCCTGAGTCTGGTTTACACAGGATCTGGGGTACCTTGTGGGGCTGGAAGGCCTCTGCCTCTGAAACTGGCTCTGCACCTGGGCGTCAGGCTGCCTGCGGGTCCTGGAAGCAGCCTCCACTGAGGAAAGGCTCTGAGGGGTTCAGAGCCCCAGCTAGGGTCTTAGGGAACTGGGGTTTTAGTAGGCCAGATTTTGAGGCAGCATCTACAGACGCTGACAGGTCCAAGGCGCCTAGATTAAGGCTTCTTCTCCCACCCAGGAAGCATTTCCCAGGAGCCTGAGAGCTGGGCTCCCTGGGGAGGAGGACAGAGCAGCCACTATTTCCAGCAACAAAGAGAGATTGAGGTGTCCTCTGAGCAGCCCTGGGCTGGGACGTGAGCACAAGAGAGATGGGGATGGGGCATTTGCTGTGAAATGCTGAGGAAGAACACACCCACACCTCCCCTGCTCTGTGGCAGGATTCAGTCCTTGGGCATGTTTTCCCCTGGGTCCTCTCCTCTGTGTGAAATGACGAGGTCAGCACAAACGCCTGATAGTGTGCGTCTGCAAAGCTAATGGTAGCAGAAGAGAGAAAAACAACCAGTCTAGCCAGGGGGCCAACACAGTGCAGGCAGTGGATGGCCAGGGGCCCAGCCAAGTCCCATACCTGCCTGCCACCGGAGCTATGGTTTGGATCAGAGATCCTGCTCAAAGGGGCTGCTTCAGGCCACCCAGGGAAGGACAATAGTGACTTTGTTGGCACAAGCAGAGGGCTGGTTAGAGATGGTGAGGAGAATGTATGGGCTGGAGATTTAGTGCTTTCCCCAGACTCGGAGAGAAACCATGGTGTGTGTGTGCATAGGTGCATGCATGCTCCTGGGTGTACAGTGAATCCCTTCAAAAAAGTCCCTGCAGAGCTGTCCTGAGTCCTGGTGCACAGCAGTTTGTAAGATGAGCCACCTCTTGGGTGCTCATACTCAGGCTCCAGGGCTGCCCACACCCTTCCCATTTCTGGGAGAGGTGGCTGGTTGTGGCCAGGCCAGCTGTGGAATAAGGCACCTGGAGCTCAAAACTGATACAAAATTGAAGGAGCACCAAAACTGTCAGTTATCAAGACAAACACTATTTGAACATGGTATTTTTTAAAAGTTTAACATTTCTTAGTACACGATTAAAGAACATAATAATCGTACTCATCATGGGGAGTCTGCATCCCTGAGATGAAGCCTACTTGGTTGAGATGTGTGGTATTTTTAAAGATTTGTTGCACTGTACTTGTCAGTATCTTGCTGAGGATTTTTGCATCTATGTTCATGAATGAGACTGACATGTAGTTGTTTTGTTTTGTTTTGGTTTGGTTTCTAGTTAAGTCTTTGTCTGGTTTGGCCATTGAGGTAATATTAGCTTCCAGGAATGATTTTGATAATATTCCTTCATTTTCCATTTCATTAAAGAATTTGAGGGCCGAGGATTTAGCTCAGTGTTTCCTCTGCCTGCCTCACAAGGGCAAGGTCCCAAGTACCAAAAAAAAAAAAGCCGGGGATTTAGCTCAGTGGTTTCGCCGCCTGCTGCGCAAGCACAAGGACCCAAGTTCGATCCCCGGTACCAAAAAAAAAAAAGGGGAAAAAAAAAAAAAAAAAGAATTTGAGGAGTGTTGGCATTTTATCTTCCCTGAAGTTCTTATAGAATCGGGTCCTGGGCTTTTCGTAGTTGGTAGGGTTTCTTTGTGGTTTTTTGTGCCTCAATTTCATTGCCTGCTATTGGATTAATTAGAGGTTTTATATCTTTTATATCTTTGGTAATTTGTAGGTATCTAAGAATTTATTCATTTTTTCTGGATTCTCCAATTTATTGAAATATAGGTTTTCAAAATAGTTACTAATGATCTGGATTTTGGCAGTGTCTGTTGTGATTTCATCTTTTTCATTTCTAGTTGAATTGATTTGGGTCTTTTCTTTTTTAATGAGATTGGATAAGGTTTGTCCATTTTGTTAATTGTTTCTAAAAACCAGCTCTTCTGTTCAATGATTCTTTTTGTTAGTTTTAGTTTCAAGTTCATTAATTTCTGCTCAGATCTTTAAAATTTATTTCCTTGTACCAGCTTTGGGTTTGGATTGTTCTTGTTTTTCTAGGAACTTGAGATGCATCATTAAGTTATTTATGTGGGCACACTTTGTTTTTGTGATGTGGCCATTTACAGCTATCAACTTCCCTCTTGGGACTGCTTCCATTGTGTACCATAAGTTCTAGTATGTTGTACTGTCATTATCATTTGGTTCTAGGAAATGTCTGATTTCTACCTTAATGTCTTCTGTGACTCACTGATTATTCAAGAGTGTATTGTTTAATCTCCATGTGTTTGCATAATTTCTGTGGTTTCTTTTGATGTTGATTTCTAGTTTCCTTGCACTATCATCTGGGATAATTTTGGATCATTTGTATTTATTTATGCATGTTTTATGGGCCAGTATGTGGTTGATTTTGGAGAAAGTTCCATGTGGTACTAGAAGAATATGTATTCAGCTTTTGTTGGGTGGAACACTCTGTAGATATTTATTTAGTCCACTTATATGATTGTGTGGCTCAACTCTGATATTTCTTTGCTGATTTTTTGTCTAGTTGATCTATTTGTGCCAGTGGGGTACTGAGTCTCCCCCATAACTGTGTTGATATGTATCTGATCTTTAATGTCCAGTAATATTTCTTTTTTATTTTTTATTAGTCCGTGTTTGCAGTACATAATCTTTACCTTGGTGTGGAGTTGGTGCATGTATGTAACACATCTTATTTCATTTTTTCATCCTCTTTCTTTCCCTGTCCTCCCCCGCCAGCCATCTCTTGACCCCTTCCCATTTGAAAAAGATCTCTCTACTTCCTATTATCTTTTATTTTTAATTTGGGTTTCTCATATAAGAGGAACTTTATGATATTTAAGCTTGTGTGTCTGATTTATTTCACTTAACATTATAGTCTCAAGGTGCATCCATTTTCCTACAAATGACTCAAGTTTATATTTCTTTATGGTAGGGTAGTACTCCACTGTGTGTAAATGACATATTTTTTTATCCATTCATCTGTTGATGGACATATAGGCTACTTCCAATTGTGCTGTTATAGACATGGGTAGGCATGTATCACTGTAATACAATGTCCTTAACTTTTTTTGGAAAATACCTAGGAGGAGACAAGCTGGGTCGAATGGAATTTCTTTTTTTTGGTACTGGGGATCGAACTTGGGTCCTTGCACCTGTGAGGCAGGCAATGGAACCACTGTGGTAAATCCCCAGGCCTGGAATTTCTATTTTTAGTTTTCTGTTTATTTGTTTGTTTTAGGTTTTGTGGGTTTTGTGGGGGGTTTTGTTTATTTGTTTGTTTGTTTTGTTTTTGGTACAGGGATCAAACTCAGGACCTTGCCCTTGGGATTTTTTTTTTTTTTTTGAGACAGGGTCTCACTATGTAGTTCAGGCTGGCCTTGAACTCACTATGTAGGCCACAGTGGCCTTACTCTCATGGCAATCTTCTTGTGTCAGTCTCCCGAGCGCTGAGATTACAGGCATGTGCCACTACACCTAGCTATTTTTAGTTTTTGAGAAATCTCCATATTGATTTCCATAGTGGTTGTACTATTTTACACTCCCACCAACAATGCAGAAGGGTTCCTTTTTCTCTGAAGCCTCTCCAGCATTTGTTATTATTTGATTTCTTGATGATGGCCATTCTTTCTGGGTGAAGATGAAATCTCGGTGTTGGGGTTTTTTGTTTTTTTTTTGGTATTGGGGATTGAACTCAGGACCTTGCACTTGTGAGGCAGGCAGTGGAACCACTGAGCTAAATCCCTGGCCCCTAATCTCAGTGTTGTTTTAATTTGCATTTCTCTAATGGCCAGCGATTTTGAGCTTTTCCTCTGTATTACTGGCCACTTGTACTTCTCCTGTGAAGCATCTGTTCATTTTGGTTGCCTGTTTTCTGACTGGGTCTTTTATTTTGGAGGAGTCTAATTTTTTTTAGTTCTTTCTTCTCTGTCTGAATAAGAGCAGGCAAAAATTTTATCCCACTCTGCTGATTGTCTTTTCACTTCGTTGGTTATTTATTTTACTGTGTAAAAGCTTTATAATTTTATGTAATCCTACTAGTTGATACTTGGTACTATTTCCTGTGTAAATGGGGCTCTGTTCAGGAAGTCCTTGCTTATGCTTATGACTTCAGTAATTTTACTTATTTTATCTTCCAGTAGGTAAAGTGTTTCTGTTTAGTTCTTTGGTCCACTTTGATTTTAGTTTAGTACATGGTGAGAGATATAGACTTAGAGTCAATCTTCTGCATGTGGAGAGCCAGTTTTCCCAACACCATTTATTAAAGAGGCTGTCTTTCCTCCACAGTATGTTTTTTGTCTCATTGTCAAAGGTCAAATAGTTAAATGTGCTTGGAGTTTTTTCTGCATCTTCTATTCTATTCAATTGATCTTCATGTCTGTTTTTGTGGATATAATATACTACTTTTATCACTATAGCTTAGTAATACAACTTCAATCTGGGATTGTTATGCCTCCCACTTTGCTCTTATTACCCAAGAATGCTTTTCCTATTCTGGGTCTCTTCTGGTTCTATATGAATTTTAGGATTGTTTCCTCTAGTTCTGTGAAGAATGCTGTTGCTATTTTGATTGGAATTATGGTAAAACTGTATATCAATTTTAGAAGTATGGCCATTTTGACTACACTGGTTCTGCTTAGCCAAGAACAGAGGAAATCTTTCCATTTTCCAATGTCTTCTTTGATGTCCTTTTCCAGCATACTGCAATTTTCACTGTAGAGGTCTTTCATTTCGTCAGGTTAATTCCCAAGTATTTAATTGTTCTTGGTGCTGTTTTGAATGGTATTTCTTTCCTAATTTCTTTCTCAGTTGATTTGTTATTAGTGTTCAGGAATGCTATTGATTTTGTGTGTTGATTTTGTATCCTGCTACATTATTGAATTTGGTTATTAATTTTAAGAGTCTTTTGGTGGACTTTTTTGGGGTCTTCTATGTAGAAGTTCAAGTCATCTGCAAATAATGATAATTTGTCTTCTTTCTTTCCTTTATTTTTTTTTTTCCTGCTTGATCGCTCTTCCTCTTGTTTCGAGTACCACATTGAACAGGAGTGGTGAAAGTGAACATTCTTGTCTTGTTCCTGATTTTAGAGAGAAAGCCTTCACTTTTTCCCCATTACTATATCATAAATGGCTTTTATCAAATTGAGATAAAGTCCTTTTACATGTATTTTTTTTCAGTACTTTTATCATGAAAAGATGTTGGATTTTGGCCAGGCTTGGTGGCACATGCCTGTAATCCCAGCACTTGGGAGGCTGGGGCAAGAGGATTGGTGCAAATTTGAGGGCAGCCTGGGCTACATAGTGAGCTCAAGACCAGCCTGAACTACATAATGAGCGAGACTCTGTCTTTAAAAAAAAAAAAAAAGATGTTGGATTTTGTCATTTTTTATCTGCATCTATTGAGTTGAACATGTGATTTTTTTGTCTTTGCTTCTTTTTGTGTGCTTGTTGTTTTGTTTTGTTTTGTTTTGTTTTTGAGACAGGGTCTCACTGTATAGTTCAAATTAGCCCTGAACTCACTATGTAGCCCAGGCTGGCCTCAAACTTGTGGCTATCCTCCTGCCTCAGCCTTCCAAATTCTGGGATTACAGGCTTGAGACACCATTCCCAGCTGTCCTTGCTTCTTTTTATGTGATATATTACATTTATTGATTTCATATGTTGAACTATCCTTGATTCCCTGGGATGAAGCCTACTTGGTCATGATGGATGATCTGTTTGGTGATTCATTGCATTCCATTTGCCGGTATCTTGTTGAGGATTTTTGCATCTATATTCATTAAAGAGAGTGGTCTGTGGTTCTCTTTTTTGGTTGGATTCTTTTCTACTTTTTTTTTTTTTGGTACCAGGGATCGAACTCGGGTCCTTGCGCTTGCACAGCAGACAGTGAAACCACTGAGGTAAATCCCTGGCCCTTCTTTTCTGCTTTTGGAATCAGGGTAATGCTAGCTTCCAGTAATGACTTTGGAAGAATTCCTTCCCTTTCAACTTCATTAAAAAGTTTGAGGAGTATTGGTGTCAGATATTCCCTGAAGTTTTTGTAGAATTCATCTGGGCTCTTCTTACTTGGTAGTTTTTTTTATAGCAAAACTTTTATTGGTACATTTTAGGCATACATAATGATAACACTCACTGTAGGGAATTTGCACCTGTCCAAGATATATCCCACCTCTTTTTTCCCATTCCCCTCCTCCCCGCAAGCCTCCTCCCCTCCCTATGTACAAAGCTTTGTTTCCATTTTTTCTGTGTATATTTTCTTGGTTTTGGTTGTTTTGGGGGTTTTTTTGGTATTGGGGATCAAACTTGGGACCTTCTGCTTTTGAGGCAGGCACCGGAACCACTGAGGTAAATCCCCGGCCCTATGTATATTTTTTTCTTGTCCCTTCCTTCCTTTCTCCCTCCCTCCTCCCTTGTTCCCCTTCCCATTTGAAAATTTTCTTCCTATTTCCTAGTATCTATTACACATTTTAGTCCTTATTTCCACTTTCACTTTCTCACACCAGAGAAACAATGTGGTATTTAAACATGTGTGTCCAATTTATTTCACTTAAGAGTATGGTCTCAAGGTCCATTCTTTTAGCAATAAATGTCTGAAGCTCATCCTTCTTTATGGCAGAGTAGTACCCCATTGCATTAAAAAAAACCACACATCTTCTTTATCCACTCATTGGTTGGGCTGTTTCCAAGATTTAGCTATTACAAACTGTGCTGCTATGAACATGGCTGTGCATATATTGCTGTGGTGTGATGCTTTTAATTCTTTCGGGAAGATACCAAGAAGGGGAATAGTTTTAAGTTTTTGAGAAATCTCCACATTGATTTCCACAGTGGTTGGACCAGTCTACAGTCCCACCAACAGTGGAGAAGGGCCCCTTTTCCCCCACAGCCCCTCCAGCATTTGTATTGGTTGATTTATTTATTTTATTTTATTGGTACTGGGGATCGAACTCTGGTCCTTGTGCTTTCAGAGCAGGCAGCGAACCACTGAGCCAAATCCCCAGCCCTTGGTTGATTTTTTGATAATAGCCATTCTTTCTGGAGTGAGATGGAATATCAGATTTTAATTTTTTTTAAATTTGCATCTCTCAAATGACCAGTGATGTTGAACATTTTTTCATATATTCATTTGCTGTTCCTACTTCTTCATCTAAGTGTCTATTCATTTCAAATGCCCATTTTTGAATTGGGTCTTTAAATTTGGGGGTCTGATTTTTTTAGTTCTTTATATATTCTAGATATTAGTCCTTTCTTTGTCCAAGGAACAGCTGGTTTAAAAAAAAATTTTCCGATGCTGTGGGTTATCTCTCCACTCTGTTGGTGGTTTCACTTGCTGTGCAAAAGCTTTCTAATAAGATGAGATCCCAGTTGTTGATTCTTTGTAGTATTTCCTGTTCAGTCTGGGTTTTGTTCATGAAGTCTTTGCCTACTCCTATGTCCTCAAGCATTCTGCCTATTCTCTCTTTCAGCAGATTTAGTGTTTCTGTTTTAATATTTAAATCTTTGATCCACTTCGATTTTACTTTAGTGCATGGTGAAAGACATGGGTCTAGTTTTAATCTTTGGCATGTGAAAGCCAGTTTTGCCTGCACCATTTATTAAATAGGCTATCTTTCTTCCAATGAAGCTGTTTGGCTCCTTTGTCAAAGATAAGGTGGCTGAATATGTCTGGAGTTGTTTCTGTGTCTTCTAATCTTTTCCATTGATTTTTCAGGTCTGTTTGTTTTGTTGTTTGTATGTTTTTGCCCACACCATGCTGTTTTTATCACAGTAGCTTTGTAATATAATTTCAAATCAGGGATTGTGATGCCCCTGGCTTGCCTTTGTTGCCCAGAATTGATTCTGTTCTTCTAGGTCTCTTCGGGTTCCAAATGAATTTTAGGATTGCTTTCTCTAATTCTGTGAGATATGCTATGGGTAATATGATCGAGATTGCAGTAAATCTGTATAACAATTTTGGAAGGACAGCCATGGTCAGTCACTATATTGGTTCTTCCTACTGAAGAACAAGAGATATTTTTCCATTTTCTGATAGTCTCTTCGATCTCCTTTTTCACAGTACTGTAGTTTTCAATGTAAAGGTCTCTTACTTCCTTCATTATATTGATTCCTAGGTATTTAATTTTGGGGGAATGCTATTGTGAAAGGTGTTGTTTCCCTAATTTCTCTGTCAATGAGTTTTTTATTTGTGTACAAGAAGGCTATTGATTTTTGAGTGTTGACTTTGTATATCCAGCTATGCTACTGAATTTGATTAGAGTTTTTTTATTATTGCTTCCATTTCATTGCCTGTTTTGATAATTCATATGCATCCAGGAATTTATTTCTTCTGGATTCTCCAATTTATTGCCATACAGGTTTGCAAAGTAGTTATTAATAATCTTTTTTTGTTTTGGCAGAGCCCATTGTGATTTCACCTTTTTCATTTCTAATTGCATTGATTTGGGTCTTTTCTCTCCTTTGTTTGATTAGATTGGCTAAGGATTTGCCTATTTTGCTTATTCTTTTGAAGAACAAACTCTTTGGTTCATTGATTATTTGTATTTTTTTGTCTCAATTTCATTAATTTCTGCTCTGATCTTTATAATTTCCTTTCTTTTACCAGCTTTGGGTTTGGATTGTTCTCGTTTTCCTAGGAACATGAGGTCCATCATTAGGTTATTTATTTGGACTCACTTTGTTTTTGCAATGTAGGCATTCATAGCTATCAACTTCCCTCTTAGGGCTGCTTTCATTGTGTCCTGTAAATTCTGGTATGTTATACTGGCATTTTCATTTAGCTCTAGAAGTAGCTTTCTTTTTTTGGGGTACCAGGGATCAAACTCAGGACCTTGTGCTTGTGAGGCAGGTGCGGCACCACTGAGCTAAATCCCCAGCCCCTGAAGCAGTCTTATTTCTTCTTTGACTTCTCTGTAACCCATTGTTTATTTAAGTGTATTTTTTTTTACTAGAAAGAGACTTTAATGAAGTCTTTTATAATCACACATCATCAATATTCAAGCTGCAGAACATCATGTTGACTGGATGAACATGATAATGATTTTATCAGTAACTCAGGCAGTGAAACTATAACCTTGCAAAAAACAAAACTAAAAACAAACCAGACTAAAAGGAACTTCATGTGTTTAGTCCCCTTGACTCTGGGGAGATACACAAAGGTATTCTCTTGGCTATTCATTAGGTGAGCATTTTATTACTCATTAAGTCATCTAGTCAGCAGTAAGAGATATTAACCTCTGACAATCATCAAGAAACTTACAAACTTCTGTTAAATCCATCCCTCCCAGAGAATAATTAAAAATGGCAAATGCAAAGAATATTGTACAATAAGTAGATATGTAGAAAATAATTAATATAGAAATGCAGACAGATTTAAACCAAGATCTGGGGAGGCTGGCAAGACAGTGATTAAAAACACCTACTATGGGCCGGGGTATTTAAGTATATTCTTTAGTTTCCATGCATTTGCATAATTTCTGTGTTTTCTTTTCTGTCAATTTATAGTTTCATTGCACTGTGAAGTGATAATATGCAAGGTATAATTTCAATTCTTTTGCATTAATTTAAGCTTGCTTTATTGGCTAGCATGTGGTCTGTTTTAGAGAAAATTCCATGTGCTGCTGAGAAGAATGTGTTTGTTGTTACGTGGAATACTCTGTAGGTATCTACTAAGTCCATTTTTTCTAAGGTTTTATTCAACTCTGATATTTCACTGTTGATTTTTTTTTGTCTACTTGGTCTGTCTTTTGTGATAATGTGGTATTGAAGTCCCCCACTATAATTGTGTTTATGTTTATCTGGTCTTTTATGTAATACTTGTTTTATGTAGTTGGGTGCACCATTCTTTGGTGCATATATGTTAATAATTGTTATCTCTTCTATTGGATTGTTCCCTTAATTAAAACATAGTAATCTTCTTTACCACTTTTGATCAGTTTTAACTTGATGTCCACTTTGTCTGAATATAGGATAGCTACATCTGCTTTTTTGGAGGGGTTCCCATTGCATGGAATATTGTTTTCCATCCTTTGATCTTTAGTCAGTGAGTTTGTTTTGGGGTTAAATGTGTTTCTTTTATATAGCATACCATTGAATTTGGTTTCTTGATCCATTCTGTCAGTCTGTGTCTTTTGATTGGGGAATTGAGACCATTCACATCGAGAGTTATTACTGATAAGTATTGATTTATTCCTGTCATTGCCTTATTTTCTTGTTGCTGATTTCCTATCTTTCCCTTCTACTTAACTGTTCATTCTACCTCGTGTATACATTCTATTACACCTTTTGTCATTATTAGCTTTATTGTTTATTTCTAGGATATCCTTCAGAATGTTTTGGAGTGTTTGGTGGTCATGAATTTCTTTAGGTGCTCTTTGTCATGAAAATACCTTATGCTTCTCCATCAAATTTTTTTTCTCCAGTACCAAGGATCAAATTCAGGATCTTGCACTTGCCAGGCAGGTGCAGCACTGCTGAGCTACATCCCTGGCCTGTTCTCCATCAATTTTGAAAGATAGTTTTGCAGAATAGATCAGCCTGGGCTGGAAATTGTTTTCTTTTAGGGCTTGACACACTTCACCCCAAGTTCTCCTGGCCTTTAAACTTTGTATTGAGAAGTCTCTTATAATTATAATGGATTTACCTTTATGGGTGATTTTGTTGTTTTTCTCTAACCCCTTTCAAGATTCTGTTTTTGTTTTCGATTTCTGAGATTTTTGATGTGTCATGAAGAGGTTGTTTTCTGATTGTGGGTATTTGGGGGTTATATATGCCTCATTTATCGGCATGTTAAATTCTTTTCCCTTATTTGGAAAGTTTTCTGCTACTATTTCAGAAAATAGTATTTTTTTTTTTTTAGTAAACAAGATTTTTATGCCATTTGTCTTTTGATTTTTCACTAATTCAAGTCAATCTTAAATTAGTCTTCTTTGTGTAATCTAGGAGTTGTTGGATCCATTTTTTATGTTCTGTTGCTGTTTCAAGATATCTTGAAAGATTTATGGTCATCCACATCAGCCCTGTCTTCTAGTTCTGATACAGTCCTCCCACTGGTCACTTCTGCAGCCCATATTTTTGACAGAAGTTTTAATCTCCTGAGTTTCTCTTTGGAGCCTTTTTATGGTCTCTAATTCTTTTCTATGCTGGTAATTCATGTTTTTGCATTGATTGTTTACCTCTGCTAGCTTTTTGCTAGTGTCTTCTGTAAATGTTAAGTTTATTGGGCCCAATATCTTACTACTTATATCTTCTGTGAGCTTGCCAAATGCCTTATTGATCTGTTTTGTTATCTCCCTTTATATCATTTCAAATAATTCAGGTCTGTGGCTTTCAGTTTCCTCCCCATCAATGCCCTATACATCAGCTTTGGGGAGTTGGGAGTTTTTGGAGGCAATTTGTTGCCCTGCCTTCTCATATTTCCATTTTTTTGTATGTTTGTTTTTTGTTTTTGTGTTGAGGCTTACAGATTGATTGTAGTGAAAAGCTTTGTTACTGGTGTGGAGACCTCACTAGTTAATTTCTACTTTTCAGTGTTGTCCCTGGGCATGGCTAACTATAGGCCTTTGCCTCTGTCCCAGGAACCAACCACCTCCATTTATTTGGGGTGGGAGGTTGCAGGATATTTGGCTCAGTACTCAGCTCTCCTGGACTGTACCACACTATTGTCAATGACCCTAAGGCAGTCCAGATACTGAGATCCCAAGAAAACCAATTAATAATATCATTATATCACCTTGGCTACAGTAATAAAATCAGCATCAATTACAAACTGAGTATTGAATACCCTTAAGGGCCAATAATGTACCATGCTCAATCATAAAAATGAGGTCTATAATTGTAATGTGACCTACAGTACAATTATTGACCCACTACTGACCTACAGTAAATATCTACTAAATGGAACAACTTTACCTCAATAACAATAGAACAGTATTCAACAGTAATAAAGTCAACTAGCTATCTAGAGTGTCATAACTCTTAGTAGTTATACTAGTAAATGTAGAGGGGGGCGGGAACTAGAGAATGAAAAAGAAAAATTTGAAAAAATAATCAATCTGATATGATAAATAAGAATCAAGATATACAAATCTCCAATGATGAATGTCATTATATTGTATACCTAAAATGTACCAATAGAATTAATTTTTAAAAACGGTTCTGCAGTTTGAACTGCAGTTTTCAGAAAAAAAGAAAACAGAAAAAGATAAGTTACTGCTCCTGTTGGTAGATGGGAAATGCAATCAGCCCTCTGGTCTCTCCTGGATGTAGGCCATGGGGAGAGGGTTCAAGTAGACTGTTGTACTAAATGTCAACGGCCACAGAGTCTCGTTGCTCCCTTCTCTTCCCAGGCATTGTCCTCATCCAGGATCAGGGTGGTTGGTCAGTTATTGCCTCTGCTGCCCCATTCCAAGGGGAAGCAAAATATAGAGCTGGCTTGGAGTTGGTGGATGGTCTCGCCCTTGCATCATGGGAGCCATACCTGTCTAGAGACACAGACAGACCCAGCCATGTCTCGGAGCAGAGGGGGCTTCTGTCAGCAGGTGTGGGCAGAGCCCAAGGCAGGTGGGTCACGTTGCCATCCAACCCTGAGCAAATGGAGACCCTGTGGGGAAGAGGGAGGGACACTGGCTCTCAGGGGACAAGAAAGTGTCTGCCCTGCCGTAGGAGCACTGAGGCCCCGCCGTCAACACCAACACCGAGTGGCAGTTCACTGGGCAGGTGACACCGGGCTGCAATGGCCTCCTCCTCCTGCTCCTCTTCTTCTTCTGTAGTACTGGAATTAAACCCAGGGCCTTAGCACTGAGCTGCATCCTGAGCCCTTTTTATTTTTTACTTGGGGACAGGGTCTTGCTAAATCACTAAGTTGCCCAGCCTGGGCTCAAACTTGTGATCCCCCTGTCTCGGCCCCCTAGAGTGGTGGTGCCACAGGGAGAGCCATTGCTTGCCCCCCACCAGTGAGGGATCCTCATCTCATCATTTGCAAAAGGACCTACCTCCAAGGCTGATTTCTAGGACCACCATTTGTTAACATTTCTTCTATCGTTTAAGTTTTCCCCTCAATTTTGATAATTTATATTATTTGAAAATCTTCCATATCCTATCTATTTATAACATCTATTGATGTAAGTTTTGCATAGAAAATTCTCTGTAATGAAATCCCTTCTTCATTCCTGAAGTTGTTTAATAATGTCTTTTCTGCTGTGCTTCATCAGAATACCAAGTGCCCATCTATTTTATTCATCTAGTTATCTATCTATTGCTTTGTTTATTTATATATTTATTGGTATAGGGGATTGAACCCAGAGCCTTTGCATTGAGCTACATCTCTAGGTTTTTTTGGTTTTTTCGTTGTTGTTGTTGTTGTTGTTGTTGTTGTTGTTGTTTGAGACAGGGTCTCACTCAGTCTAAATTGCCCAAGCTAGGCTAGAACTGTGATTCCCCTGCCTCAGCCTCCCAGAGATTATAGGTGTGCTCCACCATACCCAGTTTATTGGGTTTTTGCTTGTTTATTTGTTTGTTTTATCTTAAGAAGAACTAGGTTGGGATTTATTGATCAAATCACAGTTGCTTCTGTTTGTGTGTTTTCTGTATTGTTTCTATCTGTATCATTATGGATTCCTTTATTCCAATTTTCCTCTTGTTTACTGTATCTTCTCTGTGTTGGAGTTTTTGGCATCTTGAGAAAAATGCTTTGCTCACTGATTTTCCACTTTTTTTTTTGGTACTGGGGATCGAACTCAGGACCTTGTGCTTGCGAGGCAGGCGGCGAAACCACTGAGGTAAATCCCCAGGCCTCCACTTAGTTTTTATTAAGTGCATATTCAGGTTAGAATGTTTCCCTGCATGGCGCTTTGTCCATCAGCCACACTTTTTAGCCAGGCTTTCCTGGTCATTCATTTATAAAGAGTCTGAAATTCAGCCGAGGGTGGTAGTTCAGGACTGTAAGACCAGCGCTCTGGGAGACTGAGGCAGGAGGATCACAGGTTCAAGCCCAGCCTGGACAACTTAGTGGCCCTGCCTCAAATAAAAAATTTTAAAAAGGCTGGGCTCAGGGTGAAGCCCCAATAGGCCTGTAATCTAAGGCAGAGTCCCTCTTTGACCCAAATGCCACTTGAACAGTGCCTCCCCTTCCAACGTGCACAGCATTGCGTTGCAATAGTCTCCGCATTGCCTCAGCCTTAGGGGCCGACAGCCCCTCTGTGTACCTGGCTCTGAGCCTCCTGAGATGCTCATACTACTGTGAGTCCTGAAGTCCCCTCTCTGGAATGTGCTTCTTCTACGCCAAGGGCTGCAAGAAAGAGCCCTAAGAAGCCCTGACTCATTGCTCCAGAGAAAACCTATCAGTTCCCAAAGCCCCCGTAGCTTTGTCAGTTTGGAAGTCATTTGTCTTTTTTGCTAGATGCCAAGGTCCCTAGGAGTTAAACACTAAGTGGACCCTGCTTGTGTAGGCAGCATGTGTACTAAATTGGAACAGAGCCAGGGTGGTGGTGCATGCCTGTAATCCCAGCACTCAGGAGGCTGAGGCAGGAGGATCACCGTGAGTTTGAGGCCACCCTAGGCTACACAGTGAGTTCAAGGCCAACCTGGACTACATAGTGAGACTGTCTCAAAAAACCCAGAGAGAGAGAGAGAGAGAGAGAGAAAGAGAGAGAGAAAGATTTAAGTTTGCTTACAGTTTTAGAGACTTCAGTCCATGGTCTGTTGACTATTACTTTAGCTCTGTGGCAGCACATGATGGTAGGAGCATGGGGTGGAGCAAAACCATTCATCTATGGCTAGGAAGAGAAAGAGAAGAGAAAGGAGCTGGACTCCCATGATCCCCTTCCAGGCCATGCCCCCAATGACCTAAAGACTTCTCTCTAGGCCCTACCTATTAAAGGCTCTACCATCTCCCTGGGGCACCATCCTGGGGACCAAGCCTTTAATTAACACATGGGCCTTTAGGGGACACTTAAAACCTAAATTATAGCTGTATCCACTATAAACATTCCCGTGTGGAAAGAGAAAGAATGGAAAACAAGGGCATGCCCTAATCAACAACAAAATCTCACTAAGCAGGCCCCTTGCTTGGATATGTGTGTTCCTAGAGGGGACACCAGATCCACCTCCAGGGTGGACTGAAATTCCCACCATCTTCTGGTCTTAACGCACACATTGTCACATCCTTTGGCCACCATCTCATCTCTTTGCTCACAGGAAGCAAAATGTGCCAGGAACCACAGCAAAGTTCTCCTGTCTGCTTTCTCTCTGCTTACCCTCCTCCCCCTCTTAAGTAATGGCAAGACCTGGAGGGGAGCAGCCCCACAGATTAAGCTCCAACACAGCACTGCGTCCCTTTGCTTACTGACTTGTCTGAATGGGCCTTTGCTGAAACCTACCCCGGGGCGGAACTCTCACTTTGGAATAGCCCAGACCTCAGGATCCCAGCAGGGCTGAAGCGATAAGCACATCGGTGTGACAAGTGGTGATTCCATTCAAGGAGGAAAAACCCACTTGCTCAATGGAAATAGATTAGCTGATTAATTATTCTTTCTTATGAAAGGTGTGATGAAATGCGTACCCATAAAAGTTGCCATATGAACCACTCTTAAGGCTACAATTCAGTGGCATTAGGTACACTCACAGCATTGTGCAACAGCCGACCATTCCCAGAATGATTTCATCATCCCATTCAGGAACTCAGCAACTTCCCACTCCCCACACGTCCTTAGTAGTCACTATTCTGTTTTCTGTTTCTGTCAATTTGCCTGTTATATTTATATAAGTGGAATTCATACAAAAGTCCTTTTACTTAGCATAACGTGGTCAAGGATTAGCCACGTGATAGCCTATTCAGAACTTCATTCATTTCCACCGCTGACCAGCATATACAACAAGCTCCTTATTCACTCCTCTGTTGGTAGACAGGTAAGTTCTGTCTGCCTTTTGCCTATTGTGGGTAATGCTGCTGTGGACACTGCATTATCTGCTTGAGTTCCTGTTTTCAATTAATTAAGAGAATATACTTAGGAGTACAACTACTGGATCACATAGTAGTTCTATGCTTAATCTTTTGATGAATTACAAAACTGTTTTCCATAGCAACTGAACCATTTTACCTTCTCACCAGCAGTGGATGAGGGACCCACTTTCTCCTTTGCCAATTTCTTCATCTTTGCCAATGCTTGCTATTTTCTGGTTTTATTCCTTTTTTAATACAGCTGTCCTAGTGGATGTGAAGTGGCAGCTCATGGTTTTGATTTGCCTTTCCCAGGAGACTGATGATGGTGAATATCTTTCCAAGTACTTTTTGTCCACTCCTAAATCTTCATGGGAGAAATGTCTGTTCTAATCCTTTACCCAATAAATTCGGTTGTTTATCTTTTGTTTTTATCTTTTTGGTTGGGTCGTAAGAGTTCGTTATATTAAACCCTGGATATTAAATCCCTAACAAATAAGATTTGCAAATATTTCAATTCACAAAGCTTTAATTGGGGGAGAGGGGCATATTGTGACTTGTGGTGAGGGTCTTGCTATATCCCCTTTCCTGTACTCAAGCAATCCTCCTGCCTCAGCTTCCCAAGTAGCTGGAACTACAGATATGCAACGCCACACCCAGCTCTTAAATGCCACTGAAGTCTGATTTACCTGGTTTTCCTTGTGCTGCACATACATTTTGTCTCACTCTGAAAAAATCATTGTCAGGGATAGGGGTGTAGCTCAGTGGTAGAGCACTTCCCTGGCAGGCACAAGACCCTGAGTTCAATCCCCAGTGTTAGAAGAATACTCATTACCAAATCTAAGGTCAAAGGATTTTTTGTCATAGTCCAAACTCATTCTTCTACACATCTAATTTTCCTAGCCCTATTTATTGAAGAAATTGTTCTTTTCCCCATTAAATGATCTTGGACCTTTGCTAAAAACCAAGTAATCATATCTGAGATGATTTGTTTCTGGACTCTTCTATTCCATTGGTCTATGCGTCTGTCACTAGGTCAACACTTTCTAGTAAGTTTGAAATCAAGACAAGTGACTCTTCTGTCTTTGTGCCCTTTTTTTCCAAAATTGGTTTGAATATCCAGGGTCTTTTGAGATTCCATATAGATTGTAAGATAGGTTTTCCCACTTCTGAAAAAAAAATTTGAGATTTCGGTAAGAATTACCTAGAATCTGAATGTCATTTTGGGTAGATATAGCATCTCAACAATATTGTGTTCTAATGCATGAACACAATGTCTTTCCATTTACTTTGGCCTCCTCTACTTTCTTTTAGCAATGTTTTATAGTTTTTCAGTGTACAAGTCTTTCACCTCCTTGATTAAGTTCATTTCTAAGTATTTCCTTTTTTTTTTTTTTTTTTTTTTAGGTACCAGGGATCAAACTCGGGACCTTGCAGTTGTGAGGCAGGCGGCAGAACCACTGAGCTAAATCCCTGGCCCTAGTATTTCATTCTTTTTGATGCTGTCATAAATGGAATTGCTTTCTTAGTTTCTTGTTTGGGTTATTTTCATTAGTATATAAAAAATACAACTAATTTGTGTGTCATAATTTTTGTATCCTACAACTTTGTTGAATGAGGTTTTTAGCTACAACATTTTAGTGAGTGATTTATGACTTTCTACATGGAAGTTCTTGTCATCAGAAATACTTTTACTTCTTCCTTTCTGTCTTAGTCCATCCTAGATACTATAACAAAATACCATAAACTGGGCAATGTATAAGCAACACAAATTTACTTCTCACAGTTGTGCATTCTGGGAAATCTAAGGTCAGCTGGTGAGGGCCATTCTTCACGCCACATTCTCATTGTCCCCTGACCCCCTGGTGGAAGGACACAGAAGCTTTTGGGGGTAGGGGACACTTTTTAATGGCATTAATCCTATCCATGAAGGCTCTGCCTCTATGACCTAATTATCTCTTCAAGTCCTTACCTCCTAATCTCATCACCTTGGGGATTAGGATTTTGGATATGAATTTTGAGAGGACACATTCAGACCATAGCACTTTCCAGGTTGAATTTCTGTTTGTTTTCCTTCCCCAGTTGGTCTGGTTAGAAATTGCAGGGCTATGTTGACTAGAAGTAACAAAAGTGGATATTCTTGCCTTGTTCCTGATCTTAGTGGGAAAAACTTTGTCTTTTACCACTGAGTATGATGTTAGCTGTATGAGTTTCACCTATGCCTTTTGTCCTGTTGAGGAAATTCCCTTCTGGAGTGTTCTGATCATGACAAGGTGCTGGATTTTTCAGATACTTTCCTGAATCAGTTGATAAGGCCATCTAGTTTCTTTCTCTTATCTGATTAATGTGGTATATTACATTGATTGATTTTTATATGTTGAATCACCTTTGCATCCCTAGAATAAATCCCACTTGGTCATGGTGTATAATCCTTTTAACATGCTGCATATCCCTTTTGTTTGCTAGCATTTTGTTGGGAATTTCTGCATCTATATTCATAAGGGATATTGGCCCATAGCTTTCTTGTAGCTTTCATTCTCTGGGTTCAAAATCAGGAAAATTGAATGAATCAGGAAGTATTTCATTCTCTTTGGTGTTTTTGGAAGGGTGAGAAGACAGGTGTTAATTCTTATAAGGTTTGGTAGAATTCACCAGTGAAGCCATCTGTCTGGTCCTGGTGTCTTGTTTTGTTTTGTTTCTTTTGGTAGGTTTTTAATCACTAGCTCAAATTCCTTGTGACTTGCTTTTAGGTTAATCAAATTTTTCAAAATTTCTTCCTGAGAGCTTTGGCAGTTCATGTGTTTCCAGCAATTTTTCCCATTTCACCTACATTATCCAATTTATTGATTTACAGTTGTTCACAGTAACATTGATAATAATGTCCACTTTTCTGTTGATGACTTACGTAATTTGGGCCTCCCCCCTCTCCCTCTCTCTTTCCCGCTCTCTCTCTCTAAAATCTAGCTAAAGGTTTATCAATTTTGTTGAATGTTTCAAAGAACCAACTTTTGTTCTCCTTAATTTTTCTCTCTTGTTTTCTACTATTTCATTTATATTCACTTTTATGTTTTTTATTTCTTTCCTTCAGCTAGCTTGGGATTTAACTTGGCCTTTCTAAGGAATAGTTCTTAGAAATGGTTTTGAATTATTTTTTCCTATGATTGCACTATATTTCCCTGTTTCTTTGTATGCTTTGTAATATTTATAGAGCTAGGCATTTGGAGTAGCACAATATGGTAATCCTGGAAATCAGATTCTCCCTCTCATATTTTGCTTGCTGAGGTCTGCAGTTGTCCATTTGTATTGTGATTTTTCCGAACTATTTCTGCAAAGCCTGTATTTTTTTCTGTATGGTGACTGGTGTTTCTGTTCTGATGTTTCTGCAGTTAGCATTGAGCTGAAAAATAATGACTTAAATGTATAGATTAAAAAACAAACAGAGCCGGGGATTTAGCTCAGTGGCATTGTGCGTCTGCCTTGCAAGCGCAAGGTCGTGAGTTCGATGATCCCCTGTACCAATACAAACAAACAGAAAACCCAGCATGTATATCTCTAAGTCTCTGACAGCTTTCACCAGGAAGCTACTGCAGCCCCAGGGCCAGAAACAAAGACAGGCTATGGTCTGGTCCCTTAGGGATCCACCAGATCAACCAAAAGCCACAACCCAAACTAGAAGGTGAGATCCTTTCTGCCCACCTTGTTCCATCCAGCTGCCAGGAGCACAGAAATGGTCGCCGTGACCCCAGAGGGCTACAGATGGCAGATGGTAGCTGGTTCAGCTCTGTCACCCCCTTACAAACCATCATGAGCCTCTCCCTTCACCAGGCCCTCCTGTGGGTGACACATGGGTCAAATCAGAGCCCAGTTTCTAGAGTAGTTGATTCTTTTTTTTTTTTGAGACAGGGTCTCTCTTTGTAGTTCAAGCTGGCCCTGAACTCACTATGTAGCCCAGGCTGGCCTTGAACTTGAGGTAATCCTCCTGTCTCTGCCTCCCAAGTGCTGGGATTACAGGCGAGCACTACCATGCCTGGCAGTAGTTGATTCTTATAAGATTTTTTAAAAAAAATAATTGAAAGCCTGTTTAGACGGAAGCACCAACCCCTGGAACTTCATAATCTTCTATTTCCAATGATGTCACCTCTGGTCGATCCCTTTTCAGACAGAAGCTTCACTGGTTCAGTGTAGGAGCAGCAGCAGAGAGGCTGTACCACTTGGCCTGCCTCTTTAGGGCCCTCTAAGGGTGGGAGTTTGGCATCAGACCTGCTGTAGGGACAGGGTCTGCCCATGTCCTCCACTCTAATCCATGATGGAACTTCCTTTGGTGGCAACAGCAGATACACGGAATTGAAGGACCCATGTGTGTTGAGAGCCTTTTCTGCATTATGCCGCTGCCCCCTCTCAGGAGCCCTGTGAGGAAGGTGAGGTGCGACAACCCTTTGCTGATGAAAAAACCAAAGTGCAGAAATGCAAGGGGACTTTCCCCCAGCCCCAGGGCAGGCCAGTGAGTGGCGGAGTCACCCTCTGGGCTCCTGCTGGGAACCTCACATACCTACAGGTGTAGCTTGGCCCTGGAGAGATCCACATCTGGTCAAGAAGACTGAACTCTTATAACCTGGAATCAGAATGACTGGGCGTATCCTGGCTGAGGGCCTTCTGGCTGGTGCATCCAGGGAAGACCCCTAACTCCCAGCTCAGCCTCGCTCTCAGTCTCCCCACAGCACATGGGCCCAGTGGACTCAGTGTCAGGGTCTGGCATCACACACTACCTGTGGCATAGGACCCCAGCATACTTTGCTGTCTCCGATCCCAGCTCCCCCTTACCCACTGTCCCTGGTGTCCTGGCCCTAAACCACCGCTGCCCAACACCCTCTCTTTGACGGGCCCCAGCCTGGCCCTCAGCCCGGCTCAAGTCTGCCCTGCAGAGAGCAAACACTTGCGACACTGGTGACCTCCAGGCCCTGTTGCATCAGTGGCCTGCGCTTGGCATCAGGTGATGAGGGGGCAGTTCAAGCACAGGGTGTGGGGAGGGCTGGCACTGCGGGCTCCTGGGCTTCCTTGCCCCACCTCCCTTCCCACAGGATAGGGGTCTGGGATTTTGGCCCATTTAACTGTGGGCCTCTATCCTTTACAGTTGGAACTTCTGAGCAAAAATAGTAGACAAGACCCAATCTTTCTAGTCTTGTCCTTTTCTTTGGTGCTGGGGGCTGAAGCCAGGGTGATGTGGATGCTAGACATGTGCTCTACCCTGGAGTTGCATCCCCATCCCTCTTTATTGTTTTGAGTCAGGGTCTCATCTAGGTACCCAGGGTGGCCTCAAACCTTCGATCCTCCTGCCTCAGCCTCTGGAGCAGGTGGGATTACAGGTGTGCACCATTGCACCTAACTCTCCCATATGTATATTTTCTATATCACCAACATGTATCTGTGACAAAACGGACCATACCATGTTTTCTGTTTTCCACCTGTAGTTAGCAGTATTATGGAACACATCACCTCCAGACTCAGTGACTTTAAACAACAAACCTTTGCCAACTCACAGGTCTCCGCAGGGCAGAAACTCAGAAGCGGCTCAGGTTGCCCTCAAGGGGCCTGGCGGGGCTGTGACTTCCAAGAGGTTCTACCACAGGCCTGGTGGGGATGCAGCCTGGGGACAGGGGCTTCCTCCTGGGTTAGATCTTCCCAAGGGCTTGACTGTCCAAGTGGCATGGTAGTGGCCTCCCCACAGTGAACAATCCAAAGAAAGACAGGAGCCACACGTCCTTCATGGCCCAGGCTCCGGTCCCTCTCCGTGGCTTCTACCAGGTTCCTTTAAACAGTTCCTTTAAACCAGACATGGTAGAACACACGTAATCCCAGCACTCCAGAAGCTGAGGCAGGATCATGAGTTCAAGGCCATCTTGGGCTACATAATCAGTTCAAGACGAGTCTAAACTACATAGCATGACTCTGTCTCAAAAAATTCAAAAGTTAAGAAATAAACAGTTCCTTTAAACAACCATCTATCAACCTCACCATTTTCTTTTTCTTTTCTTTTCTTTTTTCCCCTCACCATTTGCAATGACTGCACGTTTATTTAGTCAGCTCCCTATACAGCATTTGGATATGTGGGACCTGTGCCATTTTTTGATACCTGAAGGAATAATCTTGATATCCTTGACTGAATTTGTAACACTGTTTCCTTGAGATAAATGAAAATGAAAATCAGGCCAGGCCGGTGAGGCAGCTCCTTGAACAGATAGGTCAGGAAAGTCAATGGGAACCCAGAGCAGGGCCACTGTAATCCGCTCCTCTCCACCCCAATGGGGAGCTCACCACCTGCGAAAACATCCTGGCCCATTATCACATAGCTCTGGGGTTTTTTCTGGAAAGTTCTGAGCAGAGCTAGGTGTGGTGGCACAGGCCTGTAATCCCAGCTACTCTGGGGGCTGAAGCAGGAGGATCTCAAGTTCGAGGCCAGCCTGTGCAACTTGGCAAGGCCCTGTCTCAAACTAAAAAATATAACAGGCTGGGTCTGTAGCCCAGTGCAAAGGCCCTGGGTTCAATAACTAGTACCACACACAGCACACACACCAAGTTCTTGGCCATGGCCTCGCCACCCAAGGAAAGGAGCAAGAAGAGCTGGACCTGCCTTACTGTCAGCAGCATGGCTCCGGGGCAGCTGATCCCCGGCCTAGCCAGCTCCGAGCTCCGACAGGAGCCCTGCCCCCACAGCAAACAAGGGGTGCAGGGTCATCGACCTGTCACATGAGGTCTGGTGAGGCCGTCTTTGCTTTATTTTGGGAAAAGGATCAATCATCTCCGGGGGGACCACAGTGGCCATTGGCGGATGAGCCCAGCATCTCCACAAGGAACCCTCTGTACCCTGACCCACCTGCAACTGTGGCTAATTTTAGCAGGGCTTGGAAGGTGCCAGCCAGGGCAGGGTCTGTTGGGGTCACTCCCAGGCAAGCCCAAGGAGGGGCCGGGGGTGCATCTCCACCCCACAGGTATGTCCCGAGTCAGCCCTGGGCCTGAAATTTGAAGTGGCAAAACCTAATGACTGCCCCACTTTTGGGGGTTTTTTTGGATCAAGGTGCTTTGAGATGGGATCTTTGACTGACAGTTGAAGAGTGCTGACTAAAGCTCATATTTTTTACTTGGGGATCACTCAGGGCAGCCCTGGGGATGTGCACCTGCTCCTGCTCGTGTGGCCAGGAAGCTTCGTGTCAGTGGGCATGGGGGACCCTACACCCTCGAGTCACTGAACTCCCCTGAACATCTGAGCCCCGGATCCTCCACTGCCCATTCGGGTCCCCCACTGTGACCCAAGCCACCTTCCTACACACCCCTGGCCTTCTTAACACGGGTGACTCCCTCCCACCAGAGCACCATGGGGCACCCCAGTCTGTTCACAATGCACGCCAGGCCCCCCACAGCTGGAAACCCAAGGGATCCCCCTTCCCATCGCGACCGGATGGCCAGTCACCTCTTTCTGCTGAGCGTCCAGGAGTGGAGAGTGCACCCGCTGGCTCAGCCATGCCCCCAGCTGCAGTCTCATCCTGTGCTCTGTGGGCATGGCAGCCTGCCCCATAGCCCAGGGCCCTTGGCAACCCTGACCCCATGAGACTACTCTGCCCTTCTGGCCCTGCCCCTGACCCCGCCACAGTGGGCAGAGTATTTCAGTAGCTGCCCACTGAGTGCTTCAGCCAGAAGCACCTCAAGCCAGGCAGCCTCACCCGCCCAAGGTGTCCTCAGACACCACAGTGGCAGCCACACTCCAGCCTCAGCAGGCAGCGGCAGCTCCACTCCCCAAACCTCCCTGGTGGCTCCTCAGACAGACAGCCATGGACGAGGCCAGGAGCAGAGTCCAGGCAGCCTTGACGCTGGTAAGGGTCACCAGAGCCAGGGCCCCGGCCAGCATCCTCAGTTTGCAGAAGCCAGGTTGGGGCCGGGGGTGGCGAGCAGGTGGGGACCCCTCAAAGGTGTGCAGGCCTCTGGGGGGCCTGGATACAGCTCTCACCCTCCTCACAGGGCTGCCGCTGTCCCCTTTTCAGGAGCCCCAGGAACTTGGTGCTGGGCTGAAAAAGCCCCAACTGGGGCTATGCCCAGTGCTGCGAGCATGTGGGCAGCTGGCATTGCGCACACGACCACCCCAGCACCGGGGAGCGGAGGGGCCAGGCTCTGCTGGGGAGGCTCTGGACCCCTCGCCCAGATGTTCAGGAGCCTGTGGTCCCATGGGTGTCCCCCAGGGCTGGACAGAGCCCGCCACTGTCCTCACCGTGAAACCCAGCCCTCCATGGTGCCCTGCTTTTCACTACATTCTGGGGATGGGTTGGGATCTCAAAGTCAGCTTGCTGCATCCTGCCGGACCTCCTCATGGCTCTCCTCTGCTATCCAACCAGGATGCCTGGGTGACCTCCGAGGCCTTAAGGGCATCTCCATACTGAGGGCTGCCCAGTGTGTGTCTCCAGCGGGACATCCCCTAGCCACTCCCTGTGCCCTTATCCTCCCAAAACCCCAGCTGCATTCCTGCCCATACCCAGTGGCAGAACAGTGCCATCTTGGGGATGAGTCTGTTCTGTCAGAGCCCTTGTCAGACCCTTTCCTTTCTGATCTTCCCTGGGGATAAGTTTAAGTCTGGGGCCCTTTTAAAAATGACTCTTAACTAGGGGTCCATATGCATTAGGAGTGCTCTCGGCTACAGGAAACCAATCTACTCATTATCTGTGGCTTCAGTGGTTATTATTTGCTCCATAGCCTGCAAGTAGAGTTGGGGGGCCCAGCATCAATCTCTCTTCTCTGCCATCTGTAGTGTGCTAACGGCCTTGTCTCCTTATAGTTGCCAAATGGCTGCTGCATTGCCAGTCATCACACCCTCATACAGCCATGCTCACAAATGTGGGGAGCCCTGAACTTCTCCCTCCTGCTAAAATCAGTATTCCCTTCCTTTGCCATTGACCAGAACTGGGCCACATATCCAATGCCAAAAAGGATACAATTGCTGTGCTTGGCCAAGCCTAGTCTTGCCTTAATGTGCTACCCTACCACCTGAACAAAATCCAGGTTCTAAAAATCTGAGGAAGAAGAAGCAAAGGGGGCCAGGGATTTAGCTCAGTGGTTCTGTCACCTGCCTCAAAAGCACAAGGTCCTGAGTTCACTTCCTGGTATCAAAAAAAAAAAGAAGCAGCAGCAGCAAATGGCGTGTTGTCTCCTGGATGTAATTCAGAGCATCTCCAGCTCCTGTATAAGACAAAAGAGAGCAAGCTCCTATAAAGAGTGGATCTATATCCTAGCTGATGGTGCACTCCTGTAAACCTAGCACTCGGAGGCTGAGGCAGGAGAATTGCTGTGAATTCGAGGCCAGCCTGGGCTACATAGTAAGTTTGAGGCCAACCTGAACTACACAGTGAGACCCTGTCTAAAAGACAATAACAACAACAACAACAACAACAAAAAACCCCAACAACAACAAAAAAGTGGATCTATGGCTTTTATCAGAGTAGCTTTACTTTTTCTTTTTTGGTTAAAAATGCAAATATCTTTTGGGGTTTTGGTTTGTTTTTGTTTGCAGTGGTGGGGACTGAACCCAGAGCGCTGAGCTACATCCCCAGCCCTTTTTAATTTTTTTTATTTTGAGACAGCGCCTCATTAAGTTGCTAAATTGCCCAGACTGGGCTCAAGCTTGCAATCCTCCAGCCTCAGCCTCTCAGAGTAGTATGACTATATGCCTGGCTTGAAAGTATCTTCAAGATTTGCTTTGCTTACCACTGTCTAGAGTGCCCACGTGGCCTTTCTCCATGAATGTGCACTGCAGGGCAAATGGAACAAGCACGGGGCTGTGCTCACTGGGGACCCCAGGTTTGCCCTCACTGGAGTCCAGGCCTGTTCTCAGACACCCATGGGAGTGGCGCTGGTCGAACCTGAGCTTCCTGGCCTCACACTAGTGCACAGAGACCCGCCCCCTGGGCTCAGCCGCCACACCCTGGATGCCGTGCCTGGCTGGCAGACCCCTGATGGCCAGAGGACAGGCACAGTGGCTCACTCCAACCAGCCTTGCCTCAGCCACCCTGTGCACACCAGTGCTGGCTGGCCCCTCTACTCCAGAAGGCCCTAGAGGAAGGGCGACCAGGTCTTTGCACAGTGATGCCAGCTGCCCACCCTCCTGATGGGCTCCAGCCCTGTCTCACCAGCTCCCCGGGAAGTGCCCCTCTTCTCCCCTTACCCCTGATCTGAGGGCCACCAAGAGGTGCTGCCAGACATTGGGCCACAAGGATAGCACCAGGGACAAAAGCTGCTGGCCCCTCCAGCACACCCAGGGTAATGTCAAGGGCTGATCCCAGAACTCTTCCCCTTCAACTGTGGTGGGTGGCGTGGAAATATGGGTCACCCCAGCAGGAGACCCGAGTGCACACCCTTCCTGCAGGCGGAGCAGATCCTGGCAGAGTTCCAGCTGCAGGAGGAGGACCTGAAGAAGGTGATGCGGCGAATGCAGAAGGAGATGGACCGTGGACTGCGGCTGGAGACCCACGAGGAGGCCAGCGTGAAGATGCTGCCCACCTACGTGCGTTCCACCCCAGAAGGCTCAGGTACCGCAGGGATGGCACTGCCAGAAGCTCTGCTGTCCCCAGAAAGGAGCCCTGCACATGTGATAATGTCCCCAACTCACCCACCCTTGGCTCCACAGGTCCAGCCCTGGGATGCCACTGGCTTTTTAAATCTCATAATAGGGGACCTCTCTCCATGGTCACTTGGGGACCCCAGCCCCATCCCGAGTCCAGGCCCTCACTGGCTCCTAGGGCTCTGGCTAAGGCTGCGGTTCCCACTGACATTTCTCCAATGTGCCTTTGACCCCTCCCACTTGCCCCCAAAGTCTGGGCTGGTGACTCCACATCCCACTGTCCCAGGCCAACTGCCTGGGTCCCTCCCAGGCCAAGCCTGCCAGGCAATGCAGCCTGAGTGTGTCTCTCTTTGTCTGCAGAAGTCGGAGACTTCCTGTCCCTCGACCTGGGGGGCACCAACTTCAGGGTGATGCTGGTGAAGGTGGGGGAGGGGGAGGAGGGACAATGGAGCGTGAAGACCAAACACCAGATGTACTCCATCCCCGAGGACGCCATGACGGGCACCGCAGAGATGGTGAGCCGGGGTGAGGTCACCAGGAGCTCCGGGGCTCATCCACCCACTCACCCACCGGGCAGGAGGCAGCCCAGAGGCCTCAGCAGAGTCTCTAGGCCTGGCCAATGGGTCCCAAGTCCCATGTCCTTGTGCTGCAGGAGGGATTCATTGGGTTGGAGAGGCTGCAGGGGCAGAGACCCCCAGTTGGTGGTTCTCTGTCCACTTTCCCAGAGGAAACGTCAACATATAAAAATTGAGCAGGGTGTGATGGTGCACATCTGAAACCCCAGCACTCCGGAGGCTGAGGCAGAAGGATCATCATGAGTTCGAGGCCAGCCTGGGCTACACAGCAAGACCCTATCTCAGAAAATAAAACCAGAAACAAAAAATTGAGCAGCCCTAAGGGCCAGGTTCCAGGCAGAAGCCCCCACAAACACTGTCCAGCCCTCACCTGCCTACAGCTTGCTGTCTGTTAGTAGAACTGGGCAGCAAGGCATAGAGTGGGCACCCCAGGCCCTGGGGCCCAAAAGTGAGCTTGGTTCATCTGCAGACAGGACACCAGAAGTAGAGAAGGAGACAAAAGTCATAGCTATGGCCGGGAATGTGCCTCCACCTGGGCCTCACAGAGCAGCCAGCCAGGTCTGAGGCCTCGCCTCCTGTCCTCTAGTGGGGGACTGGGCCAATGGCACAGCCGGGGCTGCCATGGGGGAGCCCCGGGGCCTGAGTCCGGGCCAACAGCAGGAGGCGAGCTGAGGGTGGGCCAGGCAGTCCGGGTCCGACACCCTGGGAAGCACTGTGACCCCAGCCCAGTGAGGGCTACTGGCCGGCCCAGCCCTGCACCTAATGGCCAGCTCACTGTGTCTTCCAGCTCTTCGACTACATCTCCGAGTGCATCTCCGACTTCCTGGATAAGCACCAGATGAAGCACAAGAAACTGCCCCTGGGTTTCACCTTCTCCTTCCCTGTGAGGCACGAGGACATCGACAAGGTGGCCAGGTGGAGGGCAGGGTGGGGGAGCAGAGGGGCACACAGAAGGGTGGAGATATGGGCTGAATCATTGCCCTGGCACATGCGGGCTGTGAAGCATTGGAAAAGAAGCAGAACATAAGCTGATTCTTGCTGCCTGCAGTGGAAAGGGCAGCTGCCTCCACCTGCCTCACCACCCACCTCAAACTCCCAAGGTAGCCCACGGCTACACCGTCACACACACACACATACACGCACACATGTGCACACACACCCTCTATATAGATATGTACACATGAGGCCTCTGGGTCAGAAACCAAGTCAGGTCGTGGCTCAAGGCAAAAGCAGCCAGAGCAACATCCAGGCCTGCAGAGACATAGGGTGGCCCAGTAGTAGCCTGCATGCAGCAGGGGGCTTGCAGGGAGGAACCTGGACCTTATACAGACCACACTGCTCCGGGGGACCTGCCTTGCCCTTCTGGGGAAACATCTGGGCTTTTTGTAAGAACATTCTAGGGCTGGAGATGCAGCCCAGTGGCGGGCCACTCACCTTGGATGTTCAAGGCCTGGGTTCAACCTCTGGTATCACACACACACAGGTACACACCCAATCATAATCATATTCTTAAATTGGCTGGGACCCATCCCTGCAGAAAGATGAGATAGTCACCGAGAATCATCCCTGACAAGGCGCAAAGCTGTGTGGATGCTGAGAGCCTGTTTCAACTGCCCAGTGGTGGCATGTGTACCCTGGCCAGAAGGAGCTAGTTTAGGGCCCAGCTCCCTGCCTGGAGCCAGCAGCATGAACCTCCTCTCCCCACAGGGCATCCTCCTCAACTGGACCAAGGGCTTCAAAGCCTCAGGAGCAGAAGGGAACAACGTCGTGGGGCTTCTTCGAGACGCCATCAAGAGGAGAGGGGTGAGGACACCTTGCCTGCCCAGAGGGGCTGATCTGCCCCCCAGGACCCTCCTCACACCCCCATCATCCCAGCTTCTGCTTCCCCTCCTCTTCCCTCTCTTCTCCTTCTCTTCCTTCTCCTCCTTTTCTCTCTCCTTTATAGTACTGGGGAATGAACCCAGAGCCTTTGCACTGAGCAACACCCCAGCCCTTTTTTATTTTTTGAGACAAGAAAAGCTGCCCAGTCTGGTCTCCAACGTATGATCCTCCTGGGATCACAGGTGTTTGGCCCATGCCCAGCTCACCTTGTACTCCCTGGCAGGACTTTGAGATGGACGTGGTGGCCATGGTGAATGACACAGTTGCCACAATGATCTCCTGCTACTATGAAGACCACCAATGCGAGGTCGGCATGATTGTGGGTAAGGGCTCCTCACCCCTCCCAGGATGCACAGGGGCCTACAGGGGCAGCAAGGGGAACAAACCTCTAATGTCCAGTGCAGTTGTGCAGGGCCTCGTGCCAGGGCCAGGTGGCCCAGGGGTGGGGGCGGGGGCTGTGGCAGGTACTGTGCACAGCAGGAAGATTCAACACTTGCAGGGCCAGGACATCACATGGGCCACCAGATGCAAACACACACCGGATGTAATTAAAACACTTTATCCAGTTAATTAGCCATACTGGACAGATTCGTCCAAGTGGAAGAGGATCGAGAAAGTGGTGTCACCCTTTCCTAGAAGGTCTTTCCGTGGGCCTGCCTGGTCCCACCCCAACCTCCTATTCCCACCCCAGAGGCCGCCCCTGCCCAAGGGAAACAGGCACTAGGGGAGGGAGCCACAGCCCCCATACCTCATCTGTCATCTACTGTGCGCATGAGTACTGGGACCTAGCTTCCCAGAAAGTCCTCCTACAGTATTTGCACCTATGGGCCCTTCTGAACCAGTTCTGAAAGTTCATGTGTGTATTTAAGCATTTGAGCAGGCTCCCAGCTGTATGCATATTCCCCAATTGTATGTGTGTTTTATACATAGGGTACATGTGTGCCTACGCATAAGCAACACTATAGGCACGCACGTGTACGCACGTGTCTCTCTTGAGCTCCAGCCTGTCCTCGATTTGCCTCTCCGCCTGTTTCCCACTTCTACTTTCATTCTCACCTTTAGGATGGGAAGTTGTCTTTCAGTCCAACAACTCCACATGAATCCCCACTGTCCCTGGTTGTGCCCCTCCCGCAGAGCTCCCAAAGTGCCTCAACCTGAGTTCTCTCCCGACCTCTACCTGACACCCACAACTTTAAGGAGGACAGGTTTACTTTGGGTCACGTTTTAGAAGTTTCAGTCCTTGCATGATGGCAAGGGCTGGGCAGAGGAAAGCTGTTTCTGCCAGGGCAGCCAGGAAGCCGAGATGAGGGAGGAGCCAGGGAGGGAGAGAGACCCTCCCAGGCCACGCCTCCAGTAGCTGCCTGTTCTCCCCAGACCCCACCTTCTAACAGCAACTCAAGCAATAGCACCCCCATAATCCAATCATCTTCCAAACACTGAGGCTTTGGGGGGCATTTTAGACCTAAACCTAACAGTGGGGAAGGTGTTACGACCTCTTTCAGGGAAGAGGTCGGCCCAGAGACTGGCCGGTCCACCCTGGGTCACACAGCCAGCCCTGCAGCCCTGAGACGAGACCTGAGGCGCCCTGTCCCCGCAGGGACGGGCTGCAATGCTTGCTACATGGAGGAGATGCAGAACGTGGAGCTGGTGGAAGGGGACGAGGGCCGCATGTGCGTTAACACCGAGTGGGGCGCCTTTGGGGACTCTGGCGAGCTGGACGAGTTCCTGCTGGAGTACGACCGCATGGTGGATGAGAGCTCCGTGAACCCCGGTCAGCAGCTGTAAGGACGCCCCCAGCCCTGCTCTGGGCGCCCCCTGAGTGCAGCAGCAGTTAACGGCTGCTCTAAACGGCTGCTCCTTCCCTCAGCCCAGTCCTGGTCTGCTCTGCTAGAGCCCACCAGTGCCATGTGGAGTGCGGTGGTGATTATACCTCTCCCCTTCTCACGGGTGACCTTGGGCCCAGAGCCCCTGGGAGGCCCGCACGAGGGCCGACCTGGTGTCACTCAGAGTTCCCCAAGGCACAGGCTCGTCCCCGCTGCAGAATGAGTATATTCTGTGGGTGCTGCAGGTGGCAGAGCGTATCTAGGAAACCCACGCTCAGAGCTTGTCATTAATCATGGCTGTCACTCGCTAGCCGCTTGCTAAGTACTTTACGAGCTTCATCTCGGGCTTCTATTAGGTCAGGAGTATTAAAGGTATTTCAAGATGAAAATACGCAGGCTCACATAGTGAGAACAGGTGACGCTCTGGGGTGTGCCTCAGACTGCGCACTACCCTCTGGGCCTTAGTTTACCCAACTGACTGCCCACTGAGAACTGAAGCCCTCGCTGGGCCCTGGACTCCCAACCCTTCGTGCACGGGCCCAGTAGCAGCGCCGCCCAGCGCCCTCAACCGAGCTGGACTTGGGCTTCCTCACACCTGAAATTTCCGCAAAGCATAGGACCGCGGGAAACAGAAATCAGGGCAATCGGGGCCACTTCGGCACCTCAGGGGCGTTGGGCACCTCCTTGCCGGCCTCATAACCACCGCGCCGCCTGCAGGTACGAAAAGCTCATCGGCGGGAAGTACATGGGCGAGCTCGTGCGGCTCGTGCTGCTCAAGCTGGTGGACGAGAACCTGCTGTTCCACGGGGAGGCCTCGGAGCAGCTGCGCACGCGCGGAGCCTTCGAGACGCGCTTCGTGTCGCAAGTGGAGAGGTGTGTACGGGGGCGGGGAGGGGGCGGGGAGGGGCCGGGGCCCGGGGCGGGGCGCGGCGCGGGAAGGAGGGGACCCGCCAGGGAGGGACGCAAGGGGCAAAGCCGGGGGCGAGACCGAGCAGGACTTGGAAGGGCGAGGAACCGAAGGGGCTCGGATACTAAAGGCCGGGGGAGTCCTAGGCGAGGCTGATGGCACCGAAGCACCTGGGGACGGAGCCCGGGAGGGCGTCTGTCCCCTGCGGGCTCCTTACGCTCCATAGCTCCGAGCCCAGCCCTGTCGCCAGAGCAGAGACCCCAGGCTGGGGGAGGGGTCCCTGGCGGCGCCGACCCTGGAGCCACCCGGCCTAAGCGAAGCCTCTCCCCCCCGCTCCCCCCGCAGCGACCCGGGTGACCGCAAGCAGATCCACAACATCCTGAGCACCCTGGGGCTCCGGCCCTCGCCCACGGACTGCGACCTCGTGCGCCGCGCCTGCGAGAGCGTGTCCACGCGCGCTGCGCACATGTGCTCCGCTGGGCTGGCGGGCGTCATCAACCGCATGCGCGAGAGCCGCAGCCAGGACGTGTTGCGTATCACCGTGGGCGTGGACGGGTCGGTGTACAAGCTGCACCCCAGGTGAGCGCGCGGATGGGCGGGCGGACGTGAGGGAGAACTGGTTGGCAATCCTTACCCTAACCCTGCTCTTCCCTCCAGCTTCAAGGAGCAGTTCCACTCCAGCGTGCGCAGGCTGGCGCCCCGCTGCGAGATAACATTCATCGAGTCTGAGGAGGGCAGCGGCCGGGGCGCCGCGCTGGTGTCCGCGGTGGCCTGCAAGAAGGCCTGCATGCTGGGCTAGTGAGGGCCTGCGAGGTCGCGGACGCGGGGCCACCGCTGCTCCGAGGACGGGAGAGGCTCCTGGATCCCAGCAGGCCCCTTCTCTAGTTCAGTGGCGGGGCAGCCCCAGTCCTGGCTGGGGTGGCCTCCAGGAAAAGCAGGCAGAGACTCCGACCCCCTTCGCCTTCCTTGGCTGGGATCCAGTACCCGGAAAGAAGTGGATCACTCAGGACTTTGCAGTTCCACGCTGCCTACCCTCGGCTGCCTGCTTGCCCTGGGAAGGAAGTATTCCCTGGGTCTGGCCTGGGAAGGGGTCCTCTGGACCCGGCTATAGCCCGGCCTCCCTGGGGCTCACCTTACAAAGGGAGGCATCTCCAGCAGCTTGGCCAGATGAGGCCAGGGCCCAAGGGGAGTGAGGGCTGCTGTCACTAGGTTGGTGTGTTCTCGCCTGTGGCTTGGGAGGCCTGGGACCCACGGGAAGGGCCCCAGCAGCGCGGAAGTGCTTCCCAGGCTGCAGGTGTCCCCGAGCGGCCTTTTCCTTCACACAGCCCCACCCCTGAGTGGCTTGTGGCTCTGGCATGGCTCCTCACAGGAGATGCCAGAGGACCCACAAAGGGGTCCCCGAACTATTGAGGACCCCCACCTGCACTCACAGGCAGGATGGTGTCCTTGGCTCTTACACTGGCCCAGAAAGACGCTCCCAACAGCATCCTGCACACCTCAGAGGGCCTCCCCAGACCCCTGTCTTGTCCTCATCAGGACACCCATGTGCCACATGACCCTCTCTATGCCCAGACTGGGCCTGTGGGGTTTTTAATTAAAAAATTTAAAAGCTTTAATCATGCCTGTGCCTTGTTCTTTGACCTCTGTCCACAAGAGCCGTGGTGCAGTAACTGAAGAGACAGTGGCATGCACACAGCTTCTGTAGACCTCAGTGTCTCCTGGAACTTGCTGTCCCCTCCAGCCAGCTGTGCCCAGAGGAACAGGGAGTGTGACAGGCTGGGCTGTGTGATCAGGAACAGGGTGGCTTGGGGAGCTGGGGTATTGAACAGCATTGTGCTAGGCCAGGCCCCTGCCTGCCCGTGGAATGAGGGGGGTGCCAGGCAGGGCTTCTCAGGTTGGGGACAGGCTAGTCCTGGTGCAGGTTGTTCTCAGCAAGGCCCTGTCCCCTCAGAGCCATGTAGATATGACAGTGAGTAGAGACCAGGGGTACAAAATGTCCTGTCATCTCTAAGGTCCTTCCAGAGGCTCCTGCAGGTGAAATACCAAGCGAGGACCTAATGCCATCTTCATGCAGCATGAATGCAGAGACATAAACACATCCTCGTGAGACTTAAGTGCACATTCATTTCTCCATGTGAGAAACTACCCAGCAAGTTAGGAACAACGGCACTGTGTTTCGTTCAGAACTTAACCCAAAGTTGTAATTTTGGAAAATCATCCTGAAATCTTCCATTTTTCTGGTACTTCACATGTGGAATTACTTTTGATCCTCCTCGTGCTCCTGAGTTTAAATTTCTTGTTGTAAATTGACACAAGCGTCTGGTTACTTCATTTTTGGGATGCATGCGCTCGTGTTCGAGCCTTCATGTTGGGATGGATTTTAATAGTCATGGTTTCCTTGGGCTGGGGATTTAGCTCAGTGGTTGCACTGCCTGCTGCGCAAGCACAAGGACCCAAGTTCGATCCCTGGTACCAAAAAAAAAAAGTCATGGCTTCCAACTTCTTCATATTGCAGTTATGGTATTTCATTGATTTTTCAATGGTAGGTTATTGATCTGAATTGAAATAAATGAATTTCATTTTCAGACAGTAAAGGATGTCTTATAAAAAACACTTACACAAAAGGGGGCCTCATTCCCGCCTAGCCTGCTGCTGGGCCTTGCAGAGCTGGGGTGAGACGTCTGGCAAGCCCAGCTTCCCTAGCTGCTAGCCCTAACCCTGCCTGCTCTGGAACAGCAGAGGGCGCCCTGGCCCTCGTCCACAGTTCAGCACCCTACCCCAAAAACTTCCTGCAGAACAGCGTCACGTAGGCTTGCTGTGTGCCAGGCCCTCAAGGTACAGATGTTGACCGGGCTGAGTGCCCAGGGGGAGGCCACAAACCCATCCGGCCATCACCAGGCAGAGGCGGGAACAGGAGCCAGAGCATCAAAAGATGGGTTCTGGCCGGGGATTTAGCTCAGTGGTTCTGGCTCCTGCCTCGAAAGCACAAGTTCCCGAGTTCAATCCCTGGTACCAAAAAACAAAAAACAAAACAAAAAGATGGGTTCTGCAGGTTGACCACCAGCTCAAACCTGCTGCCTTCTGTCCCTTGGTCTTTAACAAGACCTCAGGAATCCTGGAGTCTCAGGCCAAAATTCACCTCTCTCCTCAGCCCAGAGGGTCAGGACTGGCCTGGCTAGGGTCTGGAGCAGACCTGCAGGAAGGACAGTCAGATGGGGATGACAGGGACCCCGGCAAGCACTCTGAGCCCCGTGCTCTGGGAGACTTGGAGCCTGGACACGAGAGGTGCTCAGAGCTCGGGATGTTACATATCACGGACTCGAAGGTCCCCAGGAATGTGGCTGGAATCTGCATGGGGCCCTCGTCCTGCCCTGGCCCAGGCAGGGGCTGCCAAGTTTGGGCCTGTCCTCCACTCTTTTCCTTATTTGGACCTCCAGGTGATAAGGCTGTGACATAAAGGGGGCCTGGTGACAAGAGGGTGCAGCTGGGCCACTGCGAAGAGGATGGTGAGTGTTGGTGTCCAGGCGATAGCCTTGGGGCTGGGAGGGACAGAGCCAGGAACTTCTGTGTCTGCACTGGGCCCAGTGGGTATCCCCAGGGATGGAGAGAGGCCCCTCACCTTGGCTGTCCTAGGAGTTTAGGGTGGGCAGGGGAAACTGGGGAGCTCCAGGAGGAACCTGCCACGGTCGGTATTGCAGGCCAGCAGGAAGGCCGGGATGCGGGGCAAGGCCGCCACCAAGCAGGCCCAGCGTGGGTCTTCCAATGTCTTCTCCATGTTCGAGCAAGCCCAGATCCAGGAGTTCAAAGAGGTGAGCGGCCCCCACGGTCCCCACCTTGTCGGGGCACCCTCTTCTCTGTGGTTCAGGGTTCCTAGTTCCTGGTCCTCCAACTCCCACCTGAAGCCTTCTCCTCACAGGCCTTCAGCTGCATTGACCAGAACCGGGACGGTATCATCTGCAAATCGGACCTGAGGGAGACCTACTCCCAGCTTGGTGAGCCCCCCTTGGCGGCCCACCCTGCCCTCCAGGGACCTGCGGGGAGGGCCTGCCTTCCCCCATCACTCCTCCTCTTCCTGCCTAAGCCCACCAGGGTGGGAAGATGGGGAGGGTGGCCCTGCCCTGCTCCGGGACACCAGGGCCCCCATGCTCCTTTGTGCCCATCACAGGGAAGGTGAGCATCCCAGAGGAGGAGCTGGATGCCATGCTGCAGGAAGGGAAAGGCCCCATCAACTTCACCGTCTTCCTCACCCTCTTCGGGGAGAAGCTCAATGGTGAGCCGGACAGGTCCTGGGCCCCTTGGCAGACAGCAGGCCTGAACTCCATGGCAACCCCCCGTCAACCCCACACAAACCCCACCTGAACCCCATATGAACCCACGTGAAGCTCACCTGCACCCTACCAGGCCCCACCTGGACCCTGGCAGGGCACAGCCCACCTAGAGAACATGTGTCTACCCCTGGTCACCCAGTGCTGTCCCCTGCCAGATCCCAGTCTCCCAGCCAGCCTCACCTTCCTCAGGAAGACAGCTGTTCCCAGCTCCGCCCTTCTGCTGGGTCTCAGACAGCTCCCCTCGCACCTGCTCCTCCTGGGCAGGCCTGGGGGCTGGGGCAAGCGTGTTCACTTGCCTGCCTCGGCCTCCCAGGGACAGACCCCGAGGAAGCCATCCTGAGTGCCTTCCGCATGTTTGACCCCAGTGGCCAGGGGGTGGTGAACAAGGATGAGTAAGTATGAGGCCCACCCCCACCCCACCATGCCAAGGCCACTTCATGGACACGGCGGGCGGAGAGGCCACCTGCGTGGGGTGTTCTCTGGGGGTGGCCAGCCTTGCCCTCGGCTGTGGACACCCTCCCTCCCCACTTCCAGGTTCAAGCAGCTTCTCCTGACCCAGGCAGACAAGTTCTCTCCTGCTGAGGTGAGGCTTTCAGGCCCCATCAGCACCTGTCCCTGGCTCTCGGGGCCCTCCACTGTCCCATGGGCGTGGAGTCAGAGGGAGCAGGCTGTGTGGGACCCAGGGCTTGTGTCGGAAGAGGGTCCCTAAGGAGAAGGGGCATCTCTGCACCAGCCTGGGCCTTTGACTCCTGCCCCACGTGGGCCCACTGCCCAGTCCACAAGGCCAGCCAAGTGAAGAACACTGGAGCCCAGGTCTGGGTTTGGGGTGGGAGAGGCTGAGGCCCAGAGCACAGCCCCGAGGCAGAGTGGTGGGTGGTGGCCAGGCCGTACCTCCACCGAGGGGCCTCTGCAGGTGGAGCAGCTGTTCGCCCTGACACCCGTGGATCTGGCAGGCAACATCGACTACAAGTCCCTGTGCTACATCATCACCCACGGAGATGAGAAGGAGGAGTAGGGCCAGGCGGCCACCTCAATAAATGCTGTTGCCCAATGAGAACTGCAGTGTTGGCTTCTCTGTGATGAGGGAGGGGACAGACAAGGGGTCTGGGGCCCTGGGCAGGCCTCCCTGCAGTGGCAACCAGCAGACAAGAAGTCCCCTGGATTCACATCATGCTGCCCAGCAAATACAAGCCATAATCATGCCCAGCTTACAGATGAGAACACTGAGGCCCAGAGAGCTAAGCTCCTGGGGAAGGAAGGCCAGGTATACACGGCCCGGCTGCTCCAGAGAAGAACTAGATATGCAAGGTGCCACATAAGAGGGTCCCACAGCCCCAGGAGTGGCAGTCCCCTGAATTGGGAGTGTCCTCATCTGCAGAAGCCAGGGGCTGTAGGGGAAGGCAGCTCCCATCATGGTACCCCAGGAGCCACAGGGGACCCCCACAGCACCTGAGGGACAGACAGAGGCAGTGACAGTTGGCCCAGAGTGGCCTGAGTAGCGCAATCTGTGTGCCCTCCCCCCTCCAGCCCAGCTGCAGTCCTTGTGGCTTTGGAGGTGTGACAGGAGGCAAACAAGAAAGGTTGGGCTGCCAGTCCCTTCCTGAGTCCTAGACAGGAGAGGCCTTTCTGGCTGTTCTGTGTGGATTTCTAGGTGGGACTTGGCAATGTAATTGCTAAGGGGAGACTTGAGACTGGAGTACTCCTGGCAGTTTCTATGAGTCCTAAGTGACTGAGGACCTTGCTCTGCCTGGATTTCCATCCAGAGCATGCAGGGAGGGACAGGGCGAGCGGATCCAGGAGCTGTCCTGAGGCTGTCACATGTCTGCTTATTCAACAAAAATAACAAACATATTCATAAGGTCGGGGAGGCCTCTCTGGGCAGGTGTGAGGTCCCAGGTGTCTGGTTATCAATCGGACGGGGTCTCCTGTCATTGTTTTTGAGCGACTGCACAACTCTGCAGTCGTGGCTGCCAGCACAATTCGTCGACACATCCCCCCTGATGAATTAACAAGAAACACAATCTTTGGCAGGTGTTCATTTTATTTTTTAACTGACCCATGACTTTTATTTAAAAAAAAAAAACTACCTTTCACACTGCTGGTATAGTGACCTGCTACAGTTAGTCTTCTCTGCACCAACTCAGCTGGTATTGTTAGTTTGGAGTAAAGTAAGGGCACAGCGCATGCGTGCGTGTGTGTGTGTGTGTGTGTGTGTGTATGTTTGGGTATGCGTTTGGGTGTAGTGTGGTATGTGGTGTAGTGTGTGTGTGGTATGAAGGTGTGTGGGGTGTGGGTTGTACATGTTTATGTGGCATGTTATGTGTGGTGTGTTGTATGTGTGTAGTGTGCTGTGTGGTTTATGTTGTGTGTGGAATGTGCAGGGTGTGATATGATACATGCGTGTGGTATGGTATGTGGTGCTTTGTGTGTTTGTGGATGTGTGGTGTATGTTGTGTGTGATATATGTGTGGTGTGGTATGTGTGGTGTGTGTGGTGCTGTGCGTAGGTGTGTGTGCGCTACAGTTTGTGAAGTGTGTGGTATGGTATAGTGCGTATGGCGGTGCTGTGTGTAGGTGTGTGCGGTACATGGCATGGACCGGACCCCTCCTGAGGTCCCCCTCGGCGCTCAGTCCTGTAGCCACTATCCCCTGGCTGCCAAGCACACGCAGTGTGGCTGCAGTGAACTGAGTTGTGGTGTAAAATCCACACCATATTTGGAAAATTTAGGACAGAAAAGAATGTAAAATATCTACTAATAACATTTGCTACTTGTTGAAATTACAATATTTTGGCTATTTTAAGTTAAAAAATAGGACTAAAATTAATTTCACTTATTTCTTTTTACTCTTAACATGGCTTGCTCCCCAGCCTCAAACCACGCCAGAGAGCAGGATGGTTGGGAACAGGCCTTGAGTACACTCCTGCCACTCACCACCTGCACCCCAGTTATTCCTGAGGGTCCCACAGGGAGCAGCACCAAGAGGCTCCATGCAAACTCACCTCTTCTCATCCTGCTGTCACCCTGCTCTGAGACACACACTCTCCCCAGCCAAGGTCTCCCCCCTCCTTCCCCAGAAGCCCTGCTGGGGCTGGAGCAGCCCTGACCCTCTTGTCCTCAGGTACAGTGTCTAGTGTCTCCCCGCTGGCTCTGGTCCTAACCAGCACCCTAGTAGACTACAGTGGGGTCCACAGCGGGCAGTCCCCAGAGGGCAAACCAAAACAAGCAACAGTTAAAAGTTGGTCTCATGGCAGTTGCGAGTAGAACAGTGGTTCCTGAGACTGAAGAGGGCAGGGTGGAAGAAGGATGGGGAGGGATTGAACAGGGGCACCCAGTCACCCTTCAGCAGGAGAAATATGTTGTGGGTGCCATGGCACAGTGGGGTGACCAGAGATGATCACAGTGCACCATATGTTTCAAAACTGCTGGAAGAAGGGACATTGAATGTTTTCACAACAAGAAATGATAAATGTTTGAGGAGATAGATGTATTTACCCTGACTGGGTCATTGTAAAGTGAATACATGGCCAGGGATGGTGGCACATGCTGTAATGCCAGCACTTTGGGAGGCTGACACAGGAGGATTGCAGGTTTGAGCCTAGCTAAGGCATTTAGTGACTTATTGCAACCCTGTTTCAAAATAAAAACTAAAGAAGGGCTAGGGGTGTAGCTCAGTGCAAAGGCCCTGGGTTCAATCCCCAGTACCATACATAAAATATACATGTTTGGAAACATCACATGGTGCTCAATAAATATGTACAACTGTTATGTGTCAGTTGCAAATAAAAGAACAGGAAGCCACTTGTTGGGCTGCACACCTGTAGTCTTAGCTACTAACGGAGGATCTTGAGTCCAGTTTAAGAGCAGTGTGGGCAACATAGGGAGCCCTTGTCTCAAAAACAAACAATGTATGACTTTGGACAGGTTGCTTAACCATGGGGTGCCTGGGTTTCCCTGTTTGGAAGTGAGGATAACAGTCTGGTCATACACATAATTAATTAGAAATAAATAGGAATAAGTTCATTCTCCTGGGCTCAAAGGAAACAGACTCCCCCCTCTTTTCTAGAGCCTTCCCTTTAGAAATTCTGTAATTGTAGGTTCTTTCTCGATTTCTTTTCATGTAGATCTGTTGAGAAGCCAGACAAGCCTCTTGCCAGTCTTCCAGCCCAGGAATGTTTTTCCATGGGGCCTGGGTGCCCTGTTTCCTGGAAATGTCAACCCCATGGGAGACAGCAGCCTTATCTGGCGGTTTCCGGGGAGATGCAAGTCTGCCTTCAGCAGGCGCCTGGCTGCAGTTGAAAACTCACTTTCAGTCTTAAAGATAAGCATTTATTTTCTCCTTCGCTAGATTTTTTTTTGGTACCAGGGATTGAACTCTGGTCCTTGCGCTTGCGAGGCAGGCAGCGGAACCACTGAGCTAAATCCCTGGCTATTTTCTCCTTTGGATAAAGACAACTAACAAAGCCAGATGCCACCTCCCTGGGGAGGCGGAAGGTGTTGCAGAACCTCTCCCTGTGGCTTCCTGGGACGTTTCCTACATCTGGGGCCAGGTCTGTCCTTGCAGTCTCTTGGCAGTGCTGCCTGGAATGAGTGCTGCACTCTGTTCAATGCTTATTCAATAATTAAACTGTTTTCTTTCCTGTCTACTTCTGTGGGAAGAGTTCCCGGGTTGGCAGGAGATTCAGTTTTTTGTCTCGCCAACATGGCCTGATGTTTCATCCTCCCAAGAGCCTCGCAGGCGGGGGTGGTCTCTCCCGGGGTCAGTGTGACGGCCCAGCTGCTCCTCAGCTCCCCAGGGGCTCAGGACAGCCAGGTCTAGCCCCTGTGGTGCTGCAGCTTCTAATCTTATCCCGAACCCTTTAACCCCTGCCCTGCCCTCCACCCCACCCTCGCACATTCTTTGTTTAGCGAGCTCATGCCATGCCATGGATAAGCTTCAAAACAGGCTTAGCTCCTGCCCTGGCATGAGGAATATGCGACCCCGCGTGCTTCTCTGGTGAGGCTGGGCTGTGAAAGCCTCACAGTGCCAGGGCTGATGCTCCCTGCACCCCCACAGCCCACTCACCCACCTGCCCTCGTCCAGACCCTCCCACAGGTGGAGGCCTGGCTTGGCGGGCCAGGCCGTGGCCAAAGGTAAAGGAGCAGGCCTCCCCCCTCCTCGACTGTGTGCCCAGTGAGCTCCCCCCGGGCTGCGCTTGGAGCAGGGAGCGTTCAGAGCCCCTTCTGCCCTGACACCTGGCACTTGCCCGTGTGGGGTTCTGCGCATCCCCTATGCCCCCTGGGTCTGAGGCTGTGCCTAGCCCAGGAATAGACTCCTTCGACCCCCACCCTAACCACCTCACCCTATCCCACAAGAAGAGAGCAAGCGCCCTCTGGTGAAAGCAGCTGCTCTTTGTCTACTGTAGAAGCTAATCCCACCAGAGTGACTGTTATCCCCACTTCCAGAGAAACTGAGGCACCGTGGGGTTAAGCAGCTCCGCCAACATCATGCACAACTCAGAAGCGGCAGAGCTGGGTTTGAACCCGCGTTGATCTTTCTACAGAATGAGCCCAGAGCAGACCACCAGGCAGGGGGCAGGAGATCCAGGTGGGGCTCCCATCTCTGTGAGGAAGAACAGTCCTTGCACCTGGAGGTTTCCGGGTCTGTGAATGTCCAGGGCTTTTAGTGGCGACATCTCTTATGCGGATTAATGGTCATGCCGTGGTTCTGGGCATGCAAGACCACCTGAGGAGTGTCGTCAAAATGACATACAAGGAGAATGGGTGGGGGAGAGTGCACGCTGCTGATTTTCCTTGCAAGGGCCCCTGTGGGGGCTGCCGGAGACTCCAAACAACGTCTCGCCCCCCGCCAGCCTCCTACCCTGGGAAGAGCAGAGACTGCTGAGCTTTGGCTGTGAGTCTGTGCCTTCACCTGGGTGTCATCTCTGGCTTGCCCGTGTGCGCGCACGCGTGCACACACACACACACACACACACACAATCTTCAGCACCAGCCCCTGGGCTTTCGGCACAGACCTGCAGTCCTGCATCGAGGACTCCTCAGGCTTCTGATGTGGACTCACAGGGGACAGTACCGTGGGCTCCAGACCTCTGCTGGACCCTTCAGATGTCCAGCCCAAGGACAGATCTCCTGCACTCTTCTGCATTTGACTTTTGGGTGAATATTATAAAATAATCCTATAAATTGTGTCCTGTATTAAATCTATTCCCTTACAAACCCTGACTATAACATTTTATCAGCATCTACCCAACCCTTCTTTTTTTTTTTTCTTTTTCAGTATTAGAGAATTGCACACAGGGGCTCTACCACCTAGCTACATTCCAAGCCCCAGCCCTTTTTTAACTTTTTATTTTGAGATAAGGTCTTGTTAAGTTGCCCAGGCTGGTCTTGAATCTGCAATCCTGCCTCAGCACTCCCAGACTGCTGGGAATGCAGGTTTGTGCCTCCACATCTGGCTCCTAGCCTCCTCTTTTGAGATCAACCTAGAGCAAGCTGATTTTAGTTCAGAACTATAAGCACATCCACAGACTGGGGCCATGCAGCACCTGAGAGCAACAGATGCGGGGGTAGCACCCCAGACAGGTGGCTCAGCCCTGGAACCCTAACCCTAAGCCTGAGTGACCACCGACAGGATCCAGTGTATCACTCAGAGTACAGCTGCTCCCATCAGGCCTGGGCTGATTCTCCCTGAACCCCTGCCTGGCCCGTGGCTGTTGCAGCTCTGCCCTCCCTGTCTCGGAACCCACAGGCAGGATAAAGACCACAAGGCCTGGCCCTCAGCCCTCCCCGGAGGCTGCGATGTGGGTGGGAGGCGCCGATGGACCTGACGACCCAGCCAATGGCTATGGCCAAGCTCAGGAAAGGAGAGGCAGGGGCTGACTGGTCAGGCACAGTCCTAAGAAATAAGGAACCACTGTTGTTTTGAGCCAGTGAGATTCCGCACGCCTCGTCCTGCAGCTATGAAGTAAGTTCATCAATCTAGCCAACGTTCTAATGAAGGTGAACAGTAGCACTGACAAACCCTAAGAAAGATTTAGTCCCAGCACTCAGGTGGCTGAGGCAGGAGAATCACCTGGGCCACATAGTGAGTTCAAGACCAGTTTAAACTACATAGTGAGGCCGACTCAAAAAAAAAATTTTTTTTAATTGAGGTTCTTTTCTTCACTGTGACTTTTGATTACAAGAAACAGGGCCTGACTGCTGACTGTGCACGGGCACCCTAGGCCCCAGAGTTCACTGGCTGGTTATCAAGACCACACTCTTAGAGGAGGACACAGGCCTCGCCCCAGCTCTGCTACCACGGCCACAGATGGGCATCCTCCCTGAGGCCTTCCCTCCCCTGCTCCTCTTACAGAAAACAGACTCAGGGATGCTTACTGAAGCACAAGGCTGACTTCATTCAGCACCATTGGGTGAGCGTGGGGCCACAGCAATGGGATTCTGCAGTGGGGAGGGCGATTGGGCTCCACTCTGAATACAGAGAGGGCAAGTGGGATTTACAGCCAAGGAGCAGGGTGGAGAGGGGGATTTTGGGAACACTGGCCTTCCAGAATTCTTGCAGAGGGCAAGACACCATGAGGGGAGGAGAGGGAAGGGGAGCCTGATCCTCAGGAAAAGGTGTCTGCTGAACTGACTGAGCAGGTTCTTGGCTAAAACCAGAGACACAGAAGTGTATCATGGCCCTCAGAGAAGGCCCAGGACCTGACTGCAGGTCAGCCCGGCAGAGGATTTTTATCCTTGGCTTGTGTGGGTTTCAGGCCCCAGTACAGAGTCATCACCTCCATCTCACCCATGACTCACATCTGTCAGTGTCCCTCTTGGAGCACACTCAGTTCACCGTGGCTTCCTGTGAACTCTGAGGGGCCCTGAATATGTTTGTCACCTCTGTCCTGGCACATCTAACAACTGAAATTCTAAATAACCCTATAAAAAGTAGAGTGAATCATGTTGGGTGTGGTGGTACATGCCTGTAATCCTAGCACTCTGGGAGACTGAGGCAGGGGGATTTTGAATTCAAGTCCAGCCTGGGAAACTTAGTGACTTAGCAAGACCCTGTCTCAAAATGCACAATTTTAAAAAGGGGTGGGGAGGTAGTTCAGTGCAAACCCCAGTACCAAGAGAGACAGAGAGCAGGGAGCGGGAGCTGAGTCCCCATGTTGTCCCCTTCAGCAGATTATCCCTGAGGTTTGTCTCTGGGCAGCAAAGGCCAGGGCTGAGGGACATTCCCTGCAGACCAAGGCCAGCATGGGGGAGGACATGTGGAGGGCACATGTGTGTGTACCTGGGGGGGCTTGTGCGTGTGATGCACATATGTGCACAGGGTCCCACAGCAGGGACCTCTCGCTGGCCACTCTCCCACCATCCACACCCCTGGGGTCCACACTTTGTCCAGGCAGCCCCTTCCCTTCCGGATACACACCCGTCTCTACCACCCCAGGAGTCTGGGGCAGCCTCCACCTTCCCTCTGCTACTGGGCCTCAGCATCGGACGAGCCACTGCAGCCACACAGCCCCAAAATAGAACCTTATCTCCCCTCCCGCCTCTGCAGCACCTCAGCCCTTCCCAACCCCAGGACCCTGGGCTTCCTCTGCCTCTCCCCATCCCCGGATTCCACAGCCCGAGCACCCTCAGTGTCCCGGGCTTCTCAACAGAAACACCCACCCCTGCCTGCTACACGGGAGTGTGGGTGTCAGGAATCCATCACAGCTGCCCCTGAAGAAAGAGAAGCCTGAGAGACTGAGAGCAACCCAAGAACTAAGCACACAGCGAAGCTCGGGTGCAGGGGTCTGGCAAGCAGCCCTGGAAAGTGGTGGATTCCAGTGCACCATAGTCTTACGATTCTGCTTTAGACTTCTTGCCTGTTTTTCTCCACCCCTCACCTACAGGTGAGAAACAAAGGCTACAGGTAGCTGGAGTTGGACAAATCTCTTTCCCTAAGCCAGTGAGGCTCTGTTAAGTTTTCCTTGTGGTAGTTTTGTTTGTTGTTTGTTTTAGACAAGGTCTTGACAGAGTACTGGGCTTACAGGTGTGCACCACCAGGCTGGGCTTGTTACCCATGTTTATAGCACACAACTCACAACAGCTAAATCTTGGAAGCAGGCTGTATGTCCATCAACAGATGAGTGGATAAAGAAACTGTGGTATTTACACACAATGAAGTACTACTCTGACATAAAGAAGGATAAACTTGAGTCATCTGTAGGAATCTTGAGACCATAATTTTAAGTGAAATAAATCAGACATGCAAGCACAAATATCAAATGATTTCTTTTAGATGGGAAATTCAAAGTATAAAAAACGTAAAGGCTAAAAGAAAAGACAGATAATAGCAAACAGGGAGACAGATCTTTTGCCAATAGGAAGGGGACCAAGAGATGGAGGGAGGTAGGATGAGGTGGGGGGGATGAAGAAAGAATCAAGATGTGTGATGTCCGTGTACCCAACTCCCCACAAATAATGTGATCATTACGTAGTGCACACACAGACTAAGAAAAAATAAAAGTTGCCAAAAGTTTTTTAAAAACAGGATGCTCTGGTACCTTTCAAAATGGCCACCTTAAAGCATGTCCCAGCGCTGGAAATATGGAGGATTTCTTTTTCACTGTATCAACCTGGTGCGGCTCTGGGGTTAAAACTCAGGGAAGTGTGGGGTCCTCCTAAGACAGGGATTCCTTGGAGTTTTGGACTCTCTAGATCGTTTGTGCTGAGCCTTCAGCAATTTTCAATTGCAGTTCAATTCTCCTGCCCTAGTAGCAGCTCCCACTGTGGGCTTCTGCTCTGTGCACTGTGGTTTCCTGTCCCTTGGGTGGGGACAGCTGTTTGCCCTGAGATCTCAATTCTTTAACAGACCTAAGAAAGGCTGCTGATTTTTAGTTCATTCAGCTTTTTTCTCATCGTGAGGATGGAGTGGTGTGTTACTTTCTCACTGCTGGGATAAAATGCCTGACACAAACAACTGAAGGGAGGAGAGACGTATTTTGGTTTGTGGTTTCAGAGTTGCTATCTATGGCCAGCTGGCTCTTTTGTTGTTTTCCCTACAGTGAGGCAGGAGCAAGCAGCAGAGCAAAGTGCTCGCTGCATGGGGACAGAGCAAGGGGCAGGGACATGCTGGACCCTTCCAAGGTCTGTCCCCAGTGACCTCCTTCCTTCTCGCCCCCTCCTGCAGTGTCTTGCACCTCTCAATGGCCCATTAGGTTATGAACTCATCCATGGACTAATGTTCGTGAGGTCAGCACACTCGCCATGTGGTCACCTCCGGACACTGCTGCACTGGGAGCCATGCCTTCCACACACAAGCCTTTGGGAGATTTTTTACATCCAAACCATGGCAAGTGGTGACCTCCCTTTTCTTTTTTTTTTTTTTTTTCCAGTACTGGGGGTTGAACCCAGGGCCTTGCACATGGTAGGCAAGCTCTCTACCTCTGAGCTACAGCCCAAGATTGTTTTATTTTTTGAGACAGAGTCTCATTAAATTGCCCAGGCTGGGCTCAAACTTGTGCTTTTTCTGCCTCAGTCTCCCAAGTAGCTGGGATTACAGGCATGTGCCACCATGTCCAGGTCTCAAGCCCTCTCTGTTTTTTAAGGTTTTTTTTTTTAATGTTCATACATGTTGGCTCTACATAATGCTTACATTCATTGTGGGAATGGTACATGTATAAAACACATTTTAATCCAGCCGACTATGGACTAAAACCTCTACACTGTGAGCTAAAATAAATCTTTCCCCCTTTAAGTTTGGGTGTCTGTTATTTTGTCTCAGCAACAAGAAAAGTAACCAAGACAAAACGTTAGAATTTACTGCTCCTCTCCAACTACACCCCTGTACCTGTTAATCACTCAGGGAGACAACCCTGAAGGCAGTAAGACAGCAGGGACACATCAAATACAAGAGATTTTTAAAAAATGATCAGGTTTCTCATCAGTAACCTTGGAAGCCAGAGGCACTGAGTATCTATACTCTAAGAGCTGAAGGAAAAACAACAGTCAACCAAAAATCCTATTTCCTGCAATACTGCCATTGAAAATGGGGGAGAACTAAAGACATTCCCAGATAAAATTTGATGGCGTTCCATTACCACCACACCTACCCTTCAAGAAATGCTAAGGGGAGTCCTGCAGACTGAAATAAAAGGATGTTGGGCAGTAGCTCAAAACCAAATAAAGATCTCTAGTAAAGATAAACGGGCAATTCTAACAGCTAGTATCTCTGCAACTTTGGTTTGTAACCACCAAGTGGGATTTGTTCCTGAAATGCAAGAATAATCTGACATAACAACCGTTTTTTTTGTTTTTTTGTTTTTTTTTGAGACAGGCTCTTGCTATGCAGTTCAGGCTGGCCTTGAACTCTCTATGTAGCCCAGGCTGGCCGCAAACTCCCGTCAATCCTCCTGACTCAGCCTCCCGAGTGCTGGGATTACAGGCGTGTGCCACCATGCCCAGTTGGAACAAAAAATTTTAAAACTATAACAGACCACCTGAATAAAAGGGAAAAAATGATCATCTTAACTTAGGCATAATAAAGTATTCGACAAAATTCAACATATTTTCATGATTAAAAGAAAAAACTAGGAGTAGAAGGCACTACAATAAAGTCTATGTATGAAGAACTCACAGCAAATATCAGTCAGTGGTGAAAAACTGAAAGCTTTCCTTTAAGATCAGGAACAAGACAAAGATGCCACATCCATTCAACATAGCCGTGTAAGTTCCAGCCAGAGCAATGAGGCAGAAAAAGCAATAAAAGGTCCTATCCACAGTGGAAGGGAGGAAGTAAAGCATGTGTTCGCACAGCTCAACGTTACTAGCAGAGTCCTGCTGCCTTCGGGTGCAGTCCAGCTTTTGCTCATTGGCTGGGTGACCTCTCTTTGCCTGTTTCCTCATCTGTAAAACGGAAGAATAACAGTTCTATGAACTAGTGAGGGAAACGAGTACGAATACCGGGGACACCGCAGATGGGGGCGTGGCGTGGAGCCCGCGCGAGGGCCGGCTGGACAAGAGCGCCCCGCTCGGCTGCCCTCGCGAGAGCAACGCCAGGCGCCTCTCCTTCAGACGCAATCCTCTCGTGCTACTGTCACTCACTCTCAGCTGGGCGGCTCTTCGGGGACAACCGAGACCCGCACGGAGACCTCCTTGTCAGGGACTGACCTTCCAAGCACCTAGAAACAGTCCCTCTAGCACCCAGGAACGCCGGAGCTATAAACTGCACTCCGTGACGTTTTCGCAAGCGCAAGGTACCACCACGCCGGCCCCGCCCCGCGTTGCCCAGGGAACCAGGGGCGCAGCTCCGCGACCAGGGGCGGGCCACGCGGAGATCGGCGGGATGTGGCGCGCAGTGATGGACGGAGGGGAGCGGGCGACGATTGGTGGAATGAGACGAGGGTGGGGCGGGTGCGCGGGGATTGGCGGGAGGCAGCGATGGGCGGGCTGAGCGCGCGGGGATTGGTGGGATGCGGCGCGCGACGCGGTAAGGTCCTGGCGAGCGGGTTGGTGTGGGGCTGCTGGCCGGGCTGGGGGATCCCGGGCCGTGGGCTCCGGTCTCGGGACGAGTTCCGCACAGCCACGCGGACCCGAGGTTGGGGGGCTGGCCGTGGGTGAACCCCGCACCCGCCGAGTGCTGCGGGGCACCTGTGGGCCGCTGCCAGCACCGTGCGAGTTTGGCCGAGTTAATTCGCATTCGCTCTATGGGCGAAGGTAGAGCCCGCGTCCTCGACCAGGGCTGCCCAGTAGAGACAGGACACGAGCAAGCTGCGAGAGTTAGGGCTTTCTCATAACTGGACCAGGAAAAGTAAAAAGGAGGGGTTTCGATTATATGAAGAACATTGAGATAGTCTGTACTTTTCTTCAAATCCTGCATCCTGCAGGTGCTGGTCATTGGGCTGCGTATGGGACGGTGCGGTTCTAGGTAGTAACTCCAAGAATAAAGCAAAATCTCGGCCCTGAAACTTAGATCTAGTTGAAGAAGCAGACAAATTTAAAATACACAGCTCGTTAGAAGGCGAATGCTGTAAATATCAGTATCAGTTGGAGAAGCACAGGCACCGGGGCAAGTTTCAGCTGTAAAGAAGGTGGGGCGGAGGTGAGTTTTGAGTAGAGGGAAGGGGAAGAGCCAGAGAGCTGTGGATCGGTGTGGGAGAGGAGCCAGTGGGAGTGCAAAGGCCACAGCTGTGGGAGGCACAGTGTGATCCTGGGCAGGTCAGGAATTCCATTTGGGGTGGGCTAAATTTGAGACCTTGGTTCTTGTCCAGGTGGAAATATGAAGCAGGCAGTGGACACCTGAGTTTGGGGTTTGGAGAGCGCTCTAAGTGGGAGAAACACTCCCAGCTTCCCTCCAATACCTGTCTGGGTTAGGGTTCCGGGGCTCCAGGGTGATTCATCTGTTTCCAGGCACAGTAGTTCTGGGGGCCGCTGTGCCTGTCATTCTTCTTACCTGCAGCCCTTTGGGTGTGATGTGGCAGGTTGGCAAGACACCAGAAGAGCCGCTGCCTTAGCTTTGAACAGGGGTGGCAGGAATGCATTTGTGTCTTTCCAGTGATCCTGCTTGGCCTGTACACAGCCGTCTGGACAGCAGGCTAAGAGTACAGCCATGTTTTCTGAGCAGGCTGCCCAGCGGGCCCATACTCTGCTGTCCCCACCATCAGCCAGCAATGCCACTTTTGCCCGGGTGCCTGTGGCAACTTACACCAACTCCTCACAGCCCTTCCGCCTGGGGGAGCGCAGCTTCAACCGGCAGTACGCCCACATCTATGCCACTCGCCTCATCCAGATGAGACCCTTCCTGGTGAGCCAGGCCCGGCAGCACTGGGGTGAGTAGGTTTGGGGCCTGCTTCCCCCATCAGCCCAGAACTCAGAACTTTTCTCTGATTTACCCCATTTCCCAGCTGTCTTGGGAAAATTAGCCTCTTCATCCCCCAATTTCTTCATAAGGTAATAATGAGAATTTAAGTAACCTGTGGGTTTAAAGTTAGGTTCAGTTCAGAGGCTGGTCTGAGTTCTAACAGTGACAGTGAATATTTCATTCGTGGAGGGAAATGCCTTTGTCTTTGGTACAAATCATGCAGCCCTTTGCCCACACTGTCCCTAGAGAGCCCCTCAGCATGGCAGGTTTAGCACCAGAAGCCCAGGTTGCAGTCTTAGGGGCCCCTCTGTTATTGATGTCTGCTTTTCCTCCTGGCCTCCTGTGTTTGGTGGCTGTGAATCTTCTGTCCTTTGGAAGCTCACTCTTGTTCCCCCACCCCCTTCCTAAGTGGCCTCTTCCCCCTATTTCTTTTCTTTTTTTTTTTTGTATCAGGGATTGAACTCAGGTCTTTGCACTTGCGCAGCAGGCGGCGAAACCACTGAGCTGGATCCCCCTAAATATGTGAAGCACACATGCTCATGTTGACGTGAGAAGTTTTTTTTGTTTTTTTTGTTTTTGGTGCCGGGGATCAAACTCAGGACCTTGAGCTTGCGAGGCAGGTGTTGGAACCACTGAGCTAAATCCCCAGTCCAAACTCTTAGGGCCCTTTTGCTTTTTTTGGTACCAGGGATCAAACTCGAGTCTGTGCGCTTGCAAGGCAGGTGGCAGAACCACTGAGCTAAATTCCCAGCCCATTCTTCCCCCTATTTCTTCCTTGATGATGGCTCCTGCACCCAGATTGCTTTGGATGGTAAAGCAGGACCACCACCACCACCACCTGAATTATCTCATTCTTATGGTATATATAAGAGTGGCTTTCCATGTAGCTTTCAAATTCATTTTGTTACATTTTTAAACTGAGGCTTTTGCAGGAGAGACCCTGCCTTACTCATTGTCCCCAGCACCAGGCCTGCATGCAGATGGGAACCTCTGGAACTTGGGAAGGCACTAGCCCTCAGGCCACCCCACCCTGAGCCACCACTGGGTCAAATGTTTCTTGGTAGCAGAACATTGAGCCCAGTAATCTCCTAGCCAGACTGACCAAATCATTCAGGGTATTTTCCATTTTCTTTACCTCAGGCAGAAGTGCTGTTTACCTCTCCCCTGTGGCATAGCAAGGGGCTCCTTCCTCCAGCAGCTCCCAGGAGCCTTTTCTTCACTTTCCTTTAAGCCTTTAGGGGCACCCTCTGAGTATTTAACTGCTGCTTGGGTCCAGGGTCAGTCTTCCCCCTTTTTTTTTTTAATGTTTTTTTGAGACAAGGACTCACTAGTTCAGGCTGGCCTCACCTGTGGCGATCATCCTGCCTCAGCCTCCTCAGTGCTGGGATTATAAGTGTGTTCCACAATACCTGGCCAGTCCCACCTTTTAAAGGCCTTATGGAAGCCAGATTCTCTTCCAGTGACCACAGTTGCTGATAAAGCTCCTGAGGGAGCAAGGGTGGGGCTTTGTGTCTGGTTTCCCTGTTTGAACCCACGCTTTGCCCCATGCTCAAGGGCCAGGCATTTGGATCCCTTAGCTTCTTTCCTCAGCAGGGTGGTGATATCTAACCTTGGCATGTTGTCAAGTTCAGCTGAGTTGTATGGAGTTTAGAGGTAAGAGCATGTGTTAGTCCATTTTCTGTTTCAGTAGCAAAGTGCCTGAGGCTGGGTACTTCGTGCATGCAGAACAGAAGTTTATGTAGCTCATATTTCTGGAAGTTCAAGGGCATGGCACTGGCTTCATGGGAGATGACATGAATGTGTGCAAGAGGGAGAGATCATGTCACCAAACAGGAAGGCAGAGAGTAGTACCGGGGCTGGGCTCACTGTCATAGCAGAGCTGCCTTAACCTCTTCCAAGGCAGCTCCCCCGGGAAGCACAGGACCTTGCACAAGGTCCCCCACCTCTCAGGTCACCACACATGAGCCTTGGGGGGACAGACTACATCAGGGCACAACAGAGCCACAGGTGGGAGTCTGTTTTCAGAGGATGAAGCATTTGGTGGGGGTGTGGGCTGGAGCGGAAGAATTCAGATCCTTAAGGAAGGTGATTTTGGTGGGGGAGAGTGGTGGCACAGCTCTGTCCCCAGATGGCTGCTATCACTTGGGCGGAAGTGAAGTAGGGCTCTATATTCTTTTCCTCCACTCCTGTAACAAAGAGCTGCAAACTGGGTGATGCGGTTCAACCAACAACACGTTCCCTCAGTTCTGGGGGCCAGAATTCCGCAATCAGTGTCAGCAAGGCCATTTCCCCAAGGCTGTGGGGAGGATCCTTCCTGCCTCTTCCACTGCTGGTGGTTCCACACACTCCCGGTTGTCACCACAGTGTGCCACTCTGCCCCGTTTTCATGCGCCCTCGCCTCTGTATGCCTCTCCCTACGAAGACGCTTGGCTTCCAGGGCCCACCCCGCCCAGAGCACCTGTACCCCGTGGGGGCCCTGCTCACTTGATGTTCTCCCACCCATGAGGCCCTGTAAGTGGCTCATGGTGCGGGGCTGGGCGAGGTCTCTGTGGGTCTCACCAGCGTGGGCCGTGTGGTCTCTGAGTCTGTGCCCCTCGTGCCCAGGTAGTGGCGTTGGGGTTAAGAAGCTGTGTGAGCTGCAGCCCGGGGAGAAGTGCTGTGTGGTGGGCACACTGTTTAAGGCCATGCCACTCCAGCCCTCCATCCTTCGTGAGATCAGCGAGGAGGTGAGACCCCTGGACCCGGGGCTGGGGTTGGCCTCTGCCTGTGGAGTCAGGGAGCAGGTCCAGAGGGACAGCAGCTGCGGGGCCATCTCCTGACATAGGAGGCTGGTGGCCTTGGCCGAGGCCACCTCCCAGCTCTGCCTTCTAGCACAACCTGCTGCCCCAGCCACCACGGAGCAAATACATCCACCCAGATGATGAGCTTGTCCTGGAAGACGAACTGCAGCGCATCAAGCTGAAAGGCACCATCGACATCTCAAAGCTGGTCACAGGTGGGGGCAGCCCAGTGGGAGTTGGTGGGTATGGGGGGAGTGTGTATGTGGGGGTGTTGGGGGAGAAGCTGAGCAAGCGGTGGTGGAGAGCCCCAAGGAGGTGGTAAGGGCTGGGCTGTGTGTGAGGCTGGCACACTCAAGTTTGTGGTGATGCAGGTGTGGGGCCAGGCAGGATGGGTAAGATGTGTCCCCCATGCTCACCCAGAGGCAGTGACCTCAAGAAGTGGGCCTCAGTGTGAGTCCTCACTTGACTGTACTGGTGTGGCCCAGGAGACTGAGAGGAGGTGGGAGCACCTGGCCACCCCAGGGCCTGACCCTGCCGCCCCCCAGGCACGGTGCTGGCCGTGTTCGGCTCTGTGAGAGACGACGGGAAGTTCCTGGTGGAGGACCACTGCTTTGCCGACCTCGCTCCACAGAAGCCTGCTGCCCCCCTTGACACAGACAGGTGAGGCGCCCGCTCGGGCCCTAGGGGCTCAGGATCTGGGGCTGGTGTGGGGGTCTCGGTTAGGGGTTGGGGGATGCCTTCCTCTCGGTACTTCTCAGGAACTGCCACCACTTTGCAGGTTTGTGCTGCTGGTGTCTGGGCTGGGCCTGGGCGGAGGCGGTGGCGAGAGCCTGCTGGGCACCCAGCTGCTGGTGGACGTGGTGACCGGGCAGCTCGGGGACGAAGGCGAGCAGTGCAGCGCCGCCCGTGTCTCCCGCGTCATCCTAGCCGGCAACCTCCTCAGCCCCAGCACCCAGAGCAGGGACTCCATCAACAAGGTAGCACCCACCACGCCGCCCGTGCACCTGTGCCTGCGGCTTGGGAGGACTCCACGTCTCCCAGCGGGCAGGCTTTGCTCCCCTCCTCGGAGCTGGGGACCCTGATAGCCTTTGGTCTTTGACCCGCAGGCTAAGTACCTCACCAAGAAAACCCAGGCAGCCAGTGTGGAGGCCGTCAGGATGCTGGACGAGATCCTCCTGCAGCTGAGCGTGAGTGGCCCGGGAGCTGGTGGGGTGATGCAGACGCCTCGGCTGCAGAGCTGCCCTGTGAGCACTCCTTGCCCTGTGCTCTCCAGGCCTCAGTGCCCGTGGACGTGATGCCAGGCGAATTTGACCCGACCAACTACACGCTCCCCCAGCAGCCCCTGCACCCGTGTATGCTCCCCCTAGCCACCGCCTACTCTACTCTGCAGCTGGTCACCAACCCCTATCAAGCCACTATCGACGGTGTCAGGTAGCTGGTGTGGGGTGGGAGATGGGTAGGGCGGCCCCCACAGGGTCCCAGTGAGTCCAGGCTAGCCGCTGTCGGGGAGCAGCAGTGACCGCCTCAGGCCATGGGTCAGCAAAGCCTTGCCTTGCAGGTTCCTGGGGACATCAGGACAGAATGTGAGTGACATTTTCCGGTACAGCAGCATGGAAGACCATCTAGAGATCCTAGAGTGGACCCTGCGAGTCCGTCACATCAGCCCCACAGCCCCTGACACCCTAGGTAAGGCCCAGTTGCACTGGTGGACGAGGGGCGGGAAGAAGTCTGGGGAGAAGCTATTCTGAAGCCACCCTGGAGTCTTAACTCCATCTGCGGCCAAGGACTGCTTGGGCCAAAGACCATGGAGTGAGCTGGAAACTGGGGCTGGGAATGCACACCCCGTGGCTGTCTCATGGGGCAGCCTGAGGCTTTGTCACACCGGGGGTGCTGGTGCTAGCAGCAGTAGGAAAGGGCTGGGAGCCGCCTGCATCCATGAGTGCCCCATGGCAAGACCTGCTCAGCACAGCCCCTTCTCCAGGCTGCTACCCCTTCTACAAGACTGACCCGTTCATCTGTCTTGAGTGCCCGCATGTCTACTTTTGTGGCAACACCCCTAGCTTTGGCTCCAAGATCATCCGGGGTAAGTTTGGTTTGGGGGTCCGAGGCCTGAGTGATCAGGGACAAGGCCCCCATGGGGTGTACGGCCTGGGGTCTGGCTGGTGGCTGTTGTTACCAGGGGGACCAAGGTGTCTCTGAGCCCCATGCCTCTGTTGTCCATCCCACTGTATCTCCTGCTCACTCCTGGGAGCTTGGCTGTGAGGCTGTGCAGAACCTAAGCTGGATCCCTGTGGCTGCATCCTAGGCTCCGAGGACCAGATGGTGCTGCTGGTGGCCGTTCCTGACTTCAGCACCACGCAGACCGCCTGCCTGGTGAACCTGCGCAGCCTGGCCTGCCAACCTATCAGCTTCACAGGCTTCGGGGCGGAGGACGATGAGCTGGAAGGGCTGGGGCTGGGCCCCTGACACTACCCGAAGTGTAAGCCTTGTAAATAAACCGTAAGGTTTGACTCCTGGACCTGTGTGGAAGGTGACTGTAGCAGGAGAGCCCAGGGGCTTGAGCCTCCCTTCCCCAAGCAATCAGAACAGTGCAGTCAGTGTCATGAGCAGGTTTTATTGATGTGACCTTGCCTCCCGCACCTGTCCCTTCCCAAGGCAGAGCAGGAGCCTCCACACAGACTCTGGCCTGCACTCTGTGCCCTGTGGGAGGCACCTGGGGCTCTGGTGCTGATGGTTTGTCTAGGGGTGCAGGCTTGTGGCTGCTGGTGTAGCCTGAGCTGGCCCAGGGCATCCCAGTCTCGGTCTCAGAAGTCCCCAAAGTTCACCGTGTAGGTCTCTACTGTTGTGAAGGGGAATTCGAGGCCAGTGATTTCCTCTTCTTCCTCTTCCTCCACTTCCTCCTTGGGCTCCAGCTCAATCCCAAACTCGGTCCCCAACTCTGTCACCACCTCTGTGTAGGTCTCGGTCTCAGATTCCTCCCAGCCCTCTGTGGTATGGGGTAGTAGGTCCTGGGGTCCTTGTGTGAGGCCCAGGGTGAGGACAGGGGTAGCGGTGGGGGCGGAGGTGGGGACAGGGGTGGGGGTGGGAGCTGTGGTGGGGCCCACGGTGGTGGTGTTAAGGCGCCGCAGCCGCATCTGTTCCCGCAGCCGCAGACGCTGCTGCAGGCGCCACTGTTGCAGGCGCCGCTGCTGGGGGGTCATGGGGCGTGAGGGGTCCACACGAAGGATGGGCCGATTCCCGTTCATGGCCATGATCTCCCGGATGCGCTTCCAGTTGGAGCGGGCCAGGATGAAGTTGCACTGGGTGGCCCCGATGTCATAGTCCACGTTGCAGGTCTTGGCGCTGGGGGTGTAGCCATCTGCGTGGGCCGTCACGCGGTACTCACCTGGGTTCAGGATGCGCCAGTAATCGCCACCACTTGCTGCCAGGGAGATGGGGAGACCAGTGGCTGTCACAGGGCCACAGCCCTCCGGCTCTACCTGCTCTCTCTGAGGCCTGACCTTACATCATGGGTCTCCCCCAAATCCAGCTTTCCTCTGAGTCCCTTGGGCCCTGTCCACCCTCTCTGGCTGGTGCAGGGCTTGGGGGCCTGTGGGCACCTTGCCATAGCCACACGGAGTTGGCCTGTGGTGGGACATGTCCCCCAAGACGGGCCAGGTACCTGTCTTCACGCCGTGGTTGATGCCACTCACGGAGATGGTAGCGTTGGCAATGGGGATGCCTTGCTCGTCTGTCACCACACCCTTGATGCCACGATGCACCTGCAGGAGTGACACGAAGCTGGAGGCCATACGGAGACCCCTTGTCCCAGCTCTGTCCCCAGCTCCGCCCTCCCGTGTGCAGCCCGGTACCCACCTGCTCCATGAAGGTGAGCAGTGCCTCCTTGTTGTTCTCCCACTCTCGGGGCAGCTCGCTCTCGTGTGGGAACTTGTCACAGCCCAGGTAGACGGAGAGCTCCAGGCAGTTGGTGTGCAGGTAGCTGAAGTCATTGATGGCTGGGCAGACACACAGAGAACTGCAGTCACCCCCTCCCCAGGCTGCATGCCCCCATAGCCCCCCACCCCCACAGCCTGACTCACTGCCCGACCGGGGTTTCCACTTGGCACCATTGACAATGCCCATGCCGTTGGTGTAGTCCTGAGCTTGGCATCCTCCCCGGTAGGGCTCAGTCATGGTGAGGTGGGCAGAGGCGAATGAAATGGCCAGCCAGCGGAAGATGGCGTGGTCCGGGGTCTCCTGGGCCTCGGACACCTCATCCTCATCCTCCCCGCGGGCAGCTGCCATGGCTGCCGCCAGCAGCTGCTCCTGGCTGGGCGTGTGGGCCATGTCGTAGGGGTAGGACACAAGCCGCTCGCCACCGTTCAGGTTAGCTCCCAGCACAAAAGGGTTCTTCTCCATCCAGGCGATGATGGCGCGGACCTCTGTGGACACCTGGGAGTGGCCACCAGGAGCCCAGGGCTCCCATTAGCACCATGCCACACCCCCCAACAGCCTGTCCATATCCCTCCAACTCCCCCAGCACCTCTGCATGCCTGCAGCTCAGCCACCAGCCAGGGATGCCAGGGCTTGCTCCTCACCGTGGCATCTGGGGATAAGTAACGCTCCGGGATGGGCAGGTTATTGTTGGGGACCCGGTAGGGAACCCATTTCCTCTCCTCAGCTCCCCAGAGCACAGAGTTGAGATCCGGAAAGTCCTCAAAGATGTCAAAGCCTTCCTCGGTCCACAGCCCCAGTGCCCAGTTCCCGAACTCAGAGCCCTGTGGGCAGTTACATCACTGGCCTTGGTCACCAGCTCCCCCTCCACACTCCCCCAGCCACCACCCAGGCCCCCGCACACCCACCATCTGTGCTGCCACCTCATAGCCATCAGGATTTAGTGAGGGCACCAGGTGGATGCGCGTGTCTTGCACCAGGCTGCGAACACGTGGGTTCCCGTCTCTGTATTCGTGGCACAGGTACTGCATGAGCAGCAGCAGGAGCTCGCGGCCTAGCACCTCGTTGCCATGGATCCCCGCTGTGTAGCGGAACTCAGGCTCCCCTGCAAGGGCAGGAGCACAACAAGCACTCAGCTTTATGAGGGCCAGGGCATCAGCGGAAAAGTGGGGACCCACCTCATACTCCAGGCTGGGGAAGCTCAGGCTCAGTGTCTGGGCAGCCAGCCCCACCCTGCAGAGCGCTGCCCAGGGCTCACCCAGCTCATGCTCCCCAGGGTTGTCCGAGATCTCCATGGCGTAGATCTTGAGCCCTCGAGAGCTCTTGCCCAGGCTGTAGGTGCGGGTGACGGTGGGACACTCCTCATTCACCAGCTTCATCAGCTGGCAGGGACAGGGGATCGCGTCACTGACCCTGCCTCTCCTATGGCCTGTCTGCTTGGTGGGGAGGGACAGCTGACCCCATGCCCTCCCAGGCGGCCTCCAGTCCGGGCCTCCTTCCCCTGACGGGGGCTGTGCCCTGGGACAACAGGACAAACCAGGTTCAAGCTCTCTGGCCTCCCTGTATAGGGCTCACCCGGCCAGGACACAGCCCCTAACCTGGCGCATGTCCTTGTAGCTGTGGTGCCGGAAGTCCAGGTCATCGGTGGCTACCACCTCGTTCTGTGCATAATAGCTGTAGATGGCTGCAGAAGGGCGGGCAGGACCCTGAGCCGGCCATCTGCAGCCCCCCATATCCCCAGCCACCCCGCTGGCCCTTGGCACTCACGGCTCACGGGGCAGCCCAGCACCTCCAGGCGCATGCACAGGCTGCCGTTCCAGGTGAGGGGGTAGATGCGGATGAAGCGGGCCACCACGGGCTCTGGGAGCTCGCTCAGCACTGGTGTGTCCTTGTCCACGTTCCCGTGGAAGGTCTGGAGGATGGAGACAGGCCTCAGCGCTGCACCCCACACCGAGAGCCCACCCAGGACTGGGTAATGGGCACAGAGTGGAGCCTCGGCACCCACCATTTCCTCGTAGCCGTTGGTGTACATCATCCACGTCTGGCTGTCATTGCTGAAGCCCACGAAGAAGGTGGTCACGAAGTCATCACTGGTGGAACAGGTCTGGTCAGGGCAGGGCTGTGTGCCTACCCAGGCCCTCAGCAGCCTGATGCCCCCTGCCGGCTGTGAGGTGTGGCGCTCACACCAGGAGCCAGGCCCTGTGCTGCCTGTGGCCGTGGGCAGTGGCTTGTGTGCCCCTCTGTGGGGCTGACTGATGGGCCCAGGGGGAGCGGTGGGGGGTCAGCCCCCATGGGTCCTTCAGGCCTCCCTAGGTGTCCCAAGTGCAACTCAGAGCCACTGTCAGCAGCCCAGGAGCCCAGCCACCTACTGGATGCTGGAGTCCCGGCCCTGGGTGATGATGCCTGTGAAGCGGGTGGTCCTTCTGGTGTCCACCTCAATCCACTGGGTGTGCGGGTCGTCTTCGGCACACCATGCACCATCATAGTAGTCGTCCTCATTGGTGCCAGCCTGTCCGGGCGGTGGGAAGGCTGAGCACAGCACGGCGGCCCTCGCTCACAGGGGACACACAGACTGCTCACCCACCTGCATGTTGAGCCGGCCACGCTGGGCCCCCAGCCCGTGGCGCAGCATGGAGGAGGCTCGGATCTGGTTGTCCTCGATGCGATGTGACTCCATCCCGATGGGTGGGCACTCTGAAGACACACACCCGGGCCTCCCAGCATCAACTGACCCCAAGCTGAGGGCCCCGAACCCTGCACCTCCACTAGGGCACCTGGCAGAAGGCAGCTGCCTGCCAGGGGCTGAGACCTCAGACCAGGCCAGGAGCCTGCTTCCTCTCCCGCCGAGGCAGGCAGGTCTCAGGCCAGAGCACAGGCCGCAGCCCGTCCTACACTCCACTGGCTGCCCCGCCAGGCCCCACGCCCGCCCCAGCCCACTCACTGATTTTCTGCACAGGGGCCCACTCCTCCTCCAGGTCCTCGCCCTTCTGGGGTCCTGTGGACCAAGAAGGGGGCAGGTGGGCCACAGGCCAGGCAGCAGGAATGCAAATGTCCCCAGAGGATGACACCCACCTTTGTGGTCCTTGCCCTTCTCCACAGCCCATTTGTCCTCTGTCTCCTCCTTGGGGCTGTTGCCCTCCTTCTTGGGTTTCTCTGGAGGGAGTAAGGCAAGAGAGGCCTGTCAGCCTGGCCTGAGCTTGGGGTGCAGTGGGGTGAGCTGGGGTCACTGGGCTGAGAGCAAAGCTGGCCTCAGGTGATGGCCTGATGGGGGCAATGCCTGGTCCCACTCACTCAGCTCCTCCTTCTCTTCATCCGTGTCCTGCCCAGCGTCAGGCTTCGGGAATGGAGGCAGTGGGAAGTAGTAGTCCACTGCGAGGAACAGCCCAGCTGAGGCCCTGTCCCTGCCCTGCCTTGGCTGTGGGGTTCACAGGAGCCCACAGGGCAGGACTGGGGCCCTGTGTGGTGACAGGGCTAAGGCTGAGGCGGAGGGACATGCCTGGCAAAGTCAGGGGCCAGGAAGGTAGGCAGGGAAGGCCCCACACCCTGGCCCCACACCCTGACCGCACCCCTGCCCCAGATGTCCACTGCATCCCTCAGACCCTGGGGTGCTGGATACTCACTGTCATCGTAGTTGGGGATCACGAAGCCATCCCCATAGTTGGGCAGCAGTGGCTTCAGAGGCGGCTCTGTGGAGATGAGAAGGTGGGTGTGGTCCAGGGCCCATCCCCAGCACCCCTTTCCCCTGCCCCACCCTACCGATTTCTTCCTTCCTCTCCTCTGGCCTCTCCTCCAGCCTCTCCTCTGGCTTCTCCTCCGGCTGCTCAGCCTTCTCCTCAGGGCGCTCTGGCCAGAACCTCCTCCTGCTGGGTGGTGCCTTGGGCTGCTTCTGGTGCCGGATGTACTCAACTGAGGGGAGGTGGGCTCTTGAGTGGCCAGGCTGGGAGGGCCCTTGGGCAAGATGGGCAGTGCCAGGACCAGGGTCTCCTCCATACGGGGCGAACCTACTCACAGTCCTCATAGTCTTCCCTCTCTATCTGGTCATTGTAGTCCAGCGTGGGCATCTCGGTCTCCTCCTCCGGTTCTGAGGGGAAGATGCCAGTGGGTGCCTGGCAACCCCACCCAGGCCCCCTCCAGGAAACCCTCAGTCCAGCGAAACAGGGTAGCTGGTCACCAGAGGCCAGGAGGATGATGGCCACTCACCAGGCTGGCGCTCCTGGGCCGCCACATGGGTCTCCTGTCCTGGAGCTTGCCGGCCATTTGGGAAAGTGCCCCCTGCAACATAGAACCCCAGAAAAAGCTGGACAGGGGCTTGTCCTGAGGTCCTTGACAGCCTAGGGCCACAGCTCACGACATGGAGGCCGGGGCACCCTGCTGAATCCCCTGGGAGCAGAGAGCTGGCTGCCAGAAGGAAAACAGGAGGGCACCATGCAGGCTCAGATCAGGGGCAGAGGTGCCCGACAAGCTACCAAGGCCTGTCCCTGCCCCAGAAAAGCAAGTCGCCAAGTTCACACAGACAGTGAGGCCCCACAGCCCACCTTGTATGTGGGAAGCAGGGTCCCAGTTCCCTTCCCCGCCCCTCCCTCCCTGCCTCCAGTGGAAGCCAGAGCCTCAGAGCCCCCAGGAGCCTGCACAAACCTCCCTCCTGGACTGGCTCCTCGGGGCCAGGGTGAGGGGGTGGGGCCAGTGGCCACTCTTTGGTTTCTAAGGGAGCTGGAGTGGAAAACTTCTTCCCTGCTGGGGGCCTCTTGGTAGCTTTGGGTGGCTTCTCCTTGGGCTTCTTTGTGGCCTTTGGTGGCTTCTCTTTGGGCTTCTTCGTGGCCTTAGGTGGCTTCTCCTTGGGCTTCTTGGTAGCCTTGGGTGGCTTCTCCTTGGGCTTCTTGGTGGCCTTGGGTGGTTTCTCTTTCCCCTTCTTAGGTGGCCTGGGGGTCCCCTCTGAAGGGGGCTGCTTGGACACCTTGGGGCCCTTGTCCTTCTTCCCTTTCTTCCCTTTGTCTTTAGCCTTTTCCAGCAGTGCTGTCCAAGATAAAGATTTAAATCAAATTAGCAGAGCATGCTGTGTTCAGCACTTGCCCAAGTGACAGAGCTGGGGTTTGAACCCAGGCTTGCTTTCTGGGAGTGCAGGGCTGCCAACCTGACATCTCAGCCTCTGAAGACCGAGCATGTGACACTCGTTTTGAGGGCTGAAACCTTAACAGGGGCCCTCAGGTTCCACTCCATCACCCAGTGTCACTTGCCAATCACAGGGCATGCTGTTCTGTGCGGGGCCCGGAAGGGTCACCGAGTGACTGGACCACCCAAGGCCTGACAGAGCAATGGTCACCCCTGCACAACACTGTCATACAAGGGACACCGGTCCACCTAGGCCTTTCCTGAGCCTCCCTGCAGGAACAAGAAAAGCTTCCAGGAAAGGGTCACTAAAGACTCCTGCAGCCCACAAAGGAGCAAGAAATAAGGGGCCTGGAGTAGGCTGAAAGCCAAGACCACTAGTGGGTGCTGGGAGACCTGTGGGCCACATGGAGGGCAAAGGGACAGCCAGAGAGCTGCTACATCTCAGGGAGACTGGGTCTGGGACCTCTGGGGGCTGCCTCATGGAGACCCTCCCTGCACCCCAAAAGTAGCCGCAGACACTGCTGGGAGTTTAATGGCAGATGGGAGACACGAGGGTGGTTTGGCTAAATACAGAAGTTATGAAACAACAGAAGGAGGGCAGCCTCGCCAGCATCTAGGAGCCCTGGACGGCAAACTCAGCGGCCGCAGGGAGGCTGCAGGGGCTGAGGTGTGGAGACAGCCAGGAAAAAGCTACATCTGGGGTCCAGGGGGTGGGAAGCGGAGCAGCAATTTAAGTGCCTCAGCGTCTCCTGGGAGAGAGATCATAAGATCCTTTGCCACCCTCCAGAGGGCCATGATAAACAGCAAAGATTTATTGAGGCAGATTACGTAAGAGCCTGGGTTACATGCTTTGGCCGTGCATCACCTCACTGATTCTCCTAACCCCTGGAAGCTGGGCCAGAGGTCTCCTGCACGCCCCCACCAGGGCCTGTGTGCTCCTTGGTTGGGGGCCCTGTGACAGCATCATCCTCTTGGCCCAGGCCCGGACCCACTGGGAGCCTGGGGACCAGCAACCAGACAACCGCATCCAGCCACCCCAAAAGTGGCATGCGGCTGGGTGCTGAATGTGCCCTCCTGGCCAGTGTCCCGCAGTTCCTCCCAGTGGGGAGCCGGGCGGGGAGAAGTGAGGGGGGCCCTGCAGAGTCCCCCGAGTTCTCAACTTCTGTGCCCCCTCTCACCACCCCTCCCCCAGTCCCCGGGTCTCCCCTTCCTGGACCCACCCCAGTCTCACCTCGAGGTCCCCACGGGGGGGGGGGCTCACTTCCCCCACCCCACCCCCACTCACCTTCCTCGGCTGCCCCCGCCTGACCCCCCTCCGGGGCAGGGCGCGCGCGCTGGGGGGGCGCCGGGGCCTCCACGTCGTCCTCGCGGCGCTCGGGCTGCAGCTCCGACAGGAAGCCCTCGAGGAACTCCTCGATCTCGTCATCGGTGAGCACGGTCTGCGGGCGCCCCCCGGGGCAGAGCGCCAGGAGCACCAATAGGCCGCCGAGCAGGGGCGCCATGCGCCCGCCCGCCATGGCCCCAGGGGTCGGGGGAGAGGCCGGGGTTCCGCAGAGAGGCTGGGGCCCCGAGGCGGCAGCCGTGCGCTCCTGCCCCGCGTGGCGCGGTCCGCCCTCTCCAGGGTGAGCGGCCGGGGCGGGGGCGCCGGGGCTTCCGGAGCAACCTCCCCACCCCGAGGAGGAGGAGGAGGAGGAGGAGGAGCCGGCGTACACGGAGGGGCTGCGGGGGACGGGGCGGTCCGGCGCGGCCTCCTGGCGCGTCCCAGAGCGCGAAATGCAGAACTGCGAGCCGCCTCTGCGCCCAGGACCGAAAGTCTGGGGCGGGAGCGACTGGGGGCGCAGAGCGCCTGGGAGAGGACCCCGGGTCCAGGTCTGGGGACTCAGCGCCTTGAGGCTGCTGGCCGCCCCGTCCTTCCCACCCTCTGCAGCCCTGGCCGGTGGGCTCTGCGAACTTCCACCTGCCGCGTCCTTCAGTCTGGGCACCTGGGCGCCCTCCCCTGTTCCCTTCTGCAGTCTGTCACCCCCAGGTTCCCACTGGACAAATACCTACTTCCCTCCTTCCCCTCGCCGGAATACTGCCACCACCACTTTTTTTTTTCTTGCAGTGCTGGGCATCGAACTCAGGACCTTGTCCATACCAGGCAAGTCCTCTACCACTGAGCTACATCCCAGACCTCGTACTCATTTTTAGAAACCTGTTTTCAAGAGTAGCTCCAGCCATCACATGAACCCAGGAGCCACACAGAAGGATCCATCATGGTCAAGGTCAGCGGCCCTACCCCAAGGTCGTCTGTGATGGAGCTGGCTAGTGACCCCAGAGCTCTCAGGTGACCACACAGGGAGAGCTGAGAGAGAAGTGGTCAGGGAGCACTTGGCCTGGGACCTGGGCTCCCCCACCCCTGCACCCGGGTGGAAGGACCCTCCAAGGCCTGCCCAGCACTGTGCCCGGAGCTGGCCCCTGGTGTGAATCCTGGCTGTGGCCCTCTAATCTCATTGACTGACTTCAGTGGAACTACTGTGTGCTGATCAAGTGGAATCAGGCCACATGTTCCCTCTCACACCCCATGGGCCCTGGGCTCTCATTGTTTCCCTCGGAGACCTCGAGTCGGGGGACTGTCTCCTTCTGTCCCCCCGGCTCAGAGCAGCCTCCGGCAGCCAGACTTTGCCTGCCTGCCCGCTGGCCCAGCCTGGTCCTGGTGGCAGTGAGGATGAAGGAAGCTGTCTTGCACCACCGACCCCTCCAAAGGCTGAATCATCACGCCCAGAGCTGGTTCTGGGAATTCGCTCTGCTGTCCCGGCTTGAGTGTGTCATGCTGGAGGCGACTCTTGGTAGGGGGCCATGGGACGTCACTTCCCTGGGAATGGCTCACACACAGGTTGGATTTGGGCCCTGAGTCTTCTGCCAGGGAAAACAGAAGCTGTTAAGAGAACAAAAAAAGGACCTGCGGTCCTGAGCTGCAGTGAATCACCAACAGGAACATGAGCAGAGCCCCTGGTGGGGACCTGGGCCTAGGAGGGCCAAGGACTCCACCTCCAAGGGGCTGGGACCCTGCTCAGCCTGAAGCTGCATCCAGGAGCCCTTTTGTCCCCAGCCCAGGACTCTACTGGGGTGGGAGCAACCACAGGGCTTGTCATGGTTCCTCCTCTTCGAGGGGCACAGGATCAGGGCCAAACTCCCCAGGGGCACAGCCAAGGCCAGTTGGGAACACTTGGGTCCTGGTCCCTGCCACTTGCAGGACGTTTATGTCCACATCCAGGTGCTATCTGAGCTACCCCAGGGGTATGACAGCCCCTACCCCACCTTCCTCCAGCTTCCTTGGTGTATGTGGCAGGGACTACCCAAGGGTCTGGGCTAGCCCACCTTGCTCCTGCGAGGTGCAGGGAGAGTTCTTGGGGAGCAGAGACATCTGAGGGTGGAGGCCTGAAGCTGACAAGAAAGATGAGGAAACAAGGGGAGAGGACCAGGAGGAAGAGCCCTGTCCTGGCAGGGGAGCTGCCTGCCTGGGGAAGCCTGAGCAGACCCAGCAGGCTGAGGGGAAGGACAGGGCATCTTGACACCACTGTCATATGGGACACCAGGGCCTCTTTGTCCCTTGCCCTAACACCTCTCTCCCTAGAAGAAAGGACACCCCACCCATCTTCCTGCTACAAGAGGCCAATCCTGGGACCAGGCCTCGGGAGGGAGATTCTGTGCACAGGATGAGAAAGCGAAGCTTCACTCCAGACCGAGCTTGGCCCATTCCTGCTGGGAGATGCTGGGCTGGGGGTGGAAGGGGCCGAGGAAGCCAGCCCTGCTTCCTGCCATGGTTCTGCAGCCAGGCAGCAGGCTGTGACTTTGAATGACGTCTTTGCTCCTTCAGGTGGGATAGCAGGGGTGGCTCAGAGGCCACAGAGAGGAAGGGTCTGCTCATTTGGACCCACCCTACCTACAAGCAAGGTTCCAGTTAGCATCTGTCTTTGCAGAGGACACAGTTCAGACCTTGAGGCAATGCCAGCCTGGGAGATGTGAGAAACAATCCTGCTCCGGCTTGCTGGTAACCCTGCCCCATCTCCTTTCCTCCAGACCTCAGAGTTCTGCCAAATCTGCATGGTGACCCCACAGCTTCCTACTGCCCCCACTCACTCTCCATGGCCAGGGAATGTGGTCTCGAGCAGGACCCAGGTCCTGAGTGGCCTCTCTTGGAAGATGTTCTTCTGAGCCCATCCTGAGCTACAGCTCCCTCAGGGGACAGGGCGCATCTAAAGGTCTCAGCAAAAATCCATCTGATACGCTCTGTGCCTGACACATATCTCAGCCTCCTGAGCCCATGAAGACGACTCCTGGTCATCGCCATTTCCTCCGCGTCTCTGGCTGTGTGCACAGGTCTGTGGGGTGGGCAGAGCAGAACATCACCCCTTCCTCAACCACCAGACCCACCCTGACGCCCTGTGGCAGAGCCTGGTCACCTTGTGTTCAGCAGCCACTTGCACTCACCTGAAAGGCAGCTATCTGTGACTTTGGTTCACTCAGCAGCATCTATGGAGATTTTAACAAGGTGTCGCCTGGATGTGACCCAGAGGTCCAGCTGTCAAGAGGAGAAAACTTCCCTTGAAAAGCTGAGGCAGGAAGGGGTTGGGGGACACAGGAAGCACCTGGAGCCCCAGACACCAGGGCAGAGACACAGGCCCTGGACTCTGGAAGGAAGGGGAAGGGGGAGGCCTGGCCAGGCGGATTCCACCCCTGAACCCTTAGGGCACTTGAGTGGTATGGAGTGCCCTGAATTAGTGCTGGCTAAGTGTGTGTTTCCAGGTTTTCTGAGGGTGGAAACTGAAGCTCAGGGAAAAATGACTTGCTTGGGCCACAGCATGTAAGTGACAGAGAAGGTCCAAGCTAAGACCATGGGTCTGAATGGAACCTACTTCCACATGGGCTCCGCTGCTCTGGCCATTAAGCAATGGGGCAGCCACAGCACATCAGGAAGATGGGCCAGCCTCCCTCCCACTGAGGCCCAGCCTGGCCAGAGACACACTCTGGTGCCAGCAGGCCCCACCCAGGGGGCCGCAGAATATGGGGTCAGGAGGCTGCCAGGGCCTGGGGCCAGGAGTGGTCCCTTCCAACCCACCCCAGATCCTGAGCCCTCTCGGGCCTTTGTGGCAGCAGCTGAGACACACAAGGTCAGGCTGCTGCAGAGTGAACCCTTGTGTGCAGATGGCCCAGCAGCCAGTCTTGTATGAACTCACTCCCCACTCCGCTGTCCAGCACCAGGGCATGCATTTGGGGGTATCTTGGAGCTGGACAGACAGCCCAGGAAGCCTTGGTCAGCAGACACAGACTTACCAGGGCCCTGGGGTCCCTGTTCTCAGGGGCTCTGGAGCCAAAGAGGTGACCAGACAGCAACATCCCCTTCTCTATAGCCCAGACGCTCTGATGTCACCAGTGGCTCACCTACTCAAGCCCATGTGGAGGGGCGGTTCCTCAAGCTGTGGGTACCTGGGGTCTTCCAGGCAGTGTTCTGGCCAACTTCACAACTGGAGGAGCAATTTCCTTGGTTTCCAACAACTCGAAAAACACATGTGATTTTCCACAGCCCAAGCTCCTTGAGGCTGGCTGCTGAGTGAGCAGAGTTCACGCTGAATTCCTTCCCCTCACCGCAGGGCAGACGGCTGCCCAGCTGAGGGAGCCTCGCTGGGATGAGGGTCACCACAGCATGGCGGGGGCAGGCTTCCAGCGCTGATGAGTAATTCTGCAGCCCGAAGATCTGGGAAGAGGGCATGTGACAACTCTGTGTAACAATCAGCCAGCGTTCAGAGAGGAGGAGGCATCGCTCATCATGGGCTCCAGGACAAAACTCATGTTTGACCGCACCCTACATCTTCATCCAAATCAACTCCAGCCAAACTAAAGATCTCCATGTTAGAAAAGAAAACTATGAACATATTGAAAGAAAATATGAGTCCATGTTTATGTTCTTGGTTGCATAGAAATTTTCGCCTTCTGCATAACAAAATACACTGGAAATGAAATTTAAACACAACCAAAACATTGGAAAAGAATCTGCAATCCTTAGGTCAGAGAGTGAACATCTTAGTGTCCAGTGGTTTTAGCAATCAGCTGCGGCCTCAGAGTACCATGCCTTGAATACCCTGTCTATACTCAGTGTGCTTTCTCTCTGAGCCTCAGTTTCTCTCTTAATAATGACACTATCAAACCTTGTAAACATGGTGCAAGGATTCATGGAGACAAATCTAGACACTTGTGCCTGAAAAATAGTCTCTGATAAAGGGAAATAAAGGGTTTTATTTTGGAGATAAGAGGGTACTACATCTTCAACTCTTTATTTTTTATTGTGAGATAGGGTCTCACTAAGTCTCTAAGTTTCCTAGGCTGGGCTTAAACTTGGGATCCTCCTGCCTCAGCCTCCCAGAGTCCCAGGATTACAAGTGTGCACCACCTTGGCCAGCTGTTTTCTTTATGTTTTTATGTTTATGTTTTAAAGATAATTAAGCCTAGTGTGGTGGTGCATACCTGTAATCCAGCCTTGGAAGCCTGAGGCAGGAAGATCATGTGAGCTAGAGGCCAGCCTGAATTACACATCCAGACCTTGTCTCAAAAAACAAAAGCGGGCTGGGGATTTAGCTCAGGGCACCGCACCTGCCTGGCAAGCGCAAGGTCCTGAGGTTGATCCCTGGTACCAGAAAAAAAACGAAAACACTTTACCTCATACAAAACTCCATGTGTGTCCCATTGGCCTTGGCCACAACTCTGTCGTGAACACGCTCAGCCACAAAAGAAGCTGGGAAGTACAGCCTTGTTTGGATATCAGCTGTTCTGTCACTAAAGGAGATAACACAAACAGCAGAATAATTAATAGCCTTTGCTGTACACGGCACTCTTTTTGCTTTTGTGTCTGGTAAGATTACTAAAATCTTAGGAAGGTATGAAGGAAAGGTAGAGGAAGATGTAAAAGCTGAAACCCCAGGAACGTGTAAGAATAAGCAATCCACCGTGGCATGAGCACTTCAGGCTTTGCAAGCAGGGTGCAGGTGAGGCTGCCTATTGACTGCAGACGCAGCAAGAAGCCAGCCAAGGACAGCAAGAGGAGAAGCAGCTCCATGCGGGGCGTTTTCAGTGCTAGAACTATAGCTGCCCAGTCCCTCTGACCTCCAACAGCCAGGCTTGTGGAAGAAGTTGTCACACTCAAGGTCTCTACCTTCTGAGCCCAGGCAGCTGGTCCTGCACCTAGCCACCCAGCCCATGGGCCTTGGCCTGCCACTCCCTTGCCCTTTGACAAGGTTAGGGTTAGGGCTGCCCCAGCTCACTCCTGGGGTGGGGGTCCCAGGGATGCCATCACCCCTCTGGTCCTCCTTGTGCCCTTGCTACACAGAGGGCCACCTGCTGGCCTCTAAGTCTCTATCTCCAGCCTAGGCCCCTTCTAACTTCTGGCAAGGTTCAGCCACAGTTTCCATAAGGACCCAAGAGTCTAGGCTGCAGCTCCCCAGGCTGCTGCCTCCCACAGGCCTGGGAGTGGTCTCTCTCCTGCTTGCTCAACACAGTTTGCACATCTGCTTGATCCTGGTCTCTCCTCGAACCCTCATTTGCTGCAGGTTGTGGCAGAGGGGTTGGGCTCTCCCCATGTCCCCCAAGGAGGAAGTCCCATTGATTGACCTTGTGGTCCCAATAACACAGCACCAGGAAACCACTCCTAATGTGGCAGGAATCAGGGAGGAACCCAGGTCAGGGAGAAACATCCCTGACCTCCCCAAGCCCCAGTAAGTTGTGATTACCACAGCCAGCCTTCCTGGAGACTCCCTGGTTTCAGCCACCACTCTTCGAAGAGATGTGGCAGCCATCTGTCAAACATCACATCTACCAGTGTCCCCCGACTGCCGCCATGACAGCTGTGACTATCCTGAACTCCTGCACCCGCTCAGGGTGGTGTCTGCCCTGGAGAAAGCAAGCTTGAATTGGAACCAAGCTTGAATTGAATTTGGCCCAATCAGTAGACTCAGATCAGAAGGCTTGGGTTTAGACCAAATTCAGAACAACTGGCAGGTTTGAATTTGGGCCAATCACAGGCCTGGGGCTGCTGTATAAGCAACACCACCCTTTACTTCTCAGGTTGGTCTAAGAGGGCTCACTGTGGTCTGTTGAACTCTCCCTTATTTCTTAAGTGGTGTGGGCTTGGCAGGTCCTGTAAATCTACTCAAGATTCTTGTCCTAAGTGGTTTGGATACCGCAGTTGCTTTTTAAAAAGAGCTATAAATGCTATAGGCTATTAGCCTTGAAGAATTCCAGAGGCCTCAGCCCAGGAAGATAGGCAAAGTGGGCATCTCCCAGCATTAACTGGTGCGGACTGACTGCATCAGGGCCCAGACTGGTATTGCTAAGGGCTGATGGCCACCAGCAGAGCTGGACTTTGATTCATGATTTATACATCAACTAAGCTGAAGAACTCTTGACTGGGAGGCAACAAAGAGGCTCCATCCCTAGTCGTCCTCCTCCCTAGGGAGGCCCTAGAGTGAGCCTGAACCGGATTCCTGCAGCCCACCGTGGCCACCCTCACCCTACAGCCCAGGCCCCGCTTGTCGCTGAGCTACACACTCACTATCTCACTGACCAACACCTGGCGAAGGCTGAGGAAGTCAGACTTGGTCCTCTGCCAACCTGAGAAGCTGAAAATCACCCTTGGGGACCTAAAAGAGCCCTTGTGTGGTGTGGCCTGCTAACATGATGGGGTACTCCCGGCGGGCAGTGAGAGCCAGGGCATACGTTTTCCTGGAAGATCTCTGGCCCAGTCAGCAAACACTCATAGGCCCGGCCCAGGGCCAGCATTTTCAGTGCTAGAACTGTAGCTGCCCAGTCTCTCTGACCTCCAACAGTCAGGCTTGTGGAAGAGGTTGTCACACTCAAGGTCTCTACCTACTCAGCCCAGGCAGTGGTCCTCCACCTGGCCACCCAGTCAATGGGCCTTGCTCTGCCACTGCCTCACCCTGGACCTCCTGTGTAAGGAGAAGTCAGCCAACCACAGCCCTGGGGACTGCCATGGACTTCCTGCTGGAAACGGGGAGTGGGATGAGGCGTGATGGGAGAAGGGATGTGAGCTGGGGTGGCCCAGAACGGGCTTGTCATGTGGGACCTCCATGCTGCACACCCACAGCCTGGGGCCCTGGTAGCCCATGGGCACAGAGCTTCCCTGACAGGGAGCAGGGTGGTGACAAGGAGCCCCAGAGAGGCCACTGCCCTCCCTCTCCCTGAGCTACAGGGCCCAAGCAATGTCTCCACCCGTCTCAGCTACTGTCGTGCTCAGCTGCCCCTCAAGCCAGCGGGTACATGGGCTCAGCTGGTCACTGCTGGCTGCAGCTCCATTGAATACACTTCACTTTTAAGTGACCTGTATTACACAAGTGCTCTGTGCTCACTGTGCAAAAATTAGAAAATACAAAAGGCCAGATAGCGAAACTCTTTCGATAAGCTTTATTAAATTCCAGCTGTCCAACCTCCCAGCAAGAACACCTGTCAGTTTGTCACAAAATCAAGTGTGCAGACCTGAAGGAAGCTGAGGGAGCCAGGCTTAGGTTCACACCCAGTGCGGCTGGCCACCAGCAGTGTGCGCTTGGCTGGGTCCCTTGCCCTACTGCATTTCCAGCTCCTCCCAGCAAGCTGGGGACATGGAAGTCACGATCTTGGCAGGAGCTCCAGGGCATTCAAGAGTTGACACGTGGAGAGTGCAGAAAGCACTGGGCAAGGGCTGGGCTCTCCCAGCACGTGCGCATGTGCTTGGGGACAGTCTGTCACTGGAAACTCCAGCCAGCTGCAAAAGTGGAGCGAGCATACTCGAACCTACCTGCGTCCCACCCTCTCCTCCACCCCGATATTAAATGAGGTCACCGAGGATGGTTCGTTGCACACTTCTGAAAGGTTTTGGGGTTTTTTGTTGTTTTTGCCTCACTGGGGATTGAACCAACTGCCCCTTGTGCACTAGTATTGCTCTACCCAGTGCTATTGTGCATTTCTAAACAAAACAAACAAAAATCCTCTCTGGCAAGTTTGAGTCCAGCCTGGGCGATGTAGCAACTTAGCAAGACCATATCTCAAAATAAAAAATTTGAAAAGGTGAAATAGTAGCTCAGTGCGAAACCCCTAGGTTCAATCCCCAGTACCACAAATACACAAATATATTCTCTCTCTCTCTCTCTCTCTCTCTCTCTCTCTCTCTCTCTCTCTCATCACCTGTTATCTCTCTTGAAAACCTCAACCAGGCCAGGGATTTAGCTCAGTGGTTTCTCCTCCTGCTGCACAAGAGCAACGACCCAAGTTCAATCCCCAGTACCAAAAAAAAAAAAGAAAAAAGAAAACCTCAACCATGATTCTGTAATATCCAATATCCACTCAGGTAGTGCACACAGTTCCTAATTGTTCCATACATTTTATTTTTTAATAGTTTATTTGTTTGAATCAGGATCCAAATAAAGCCAATGGGGTAGGATTGGTCTATCTTTTAAATATATTTTAACCTATAGGTTTCCCTTCTACTCCTCTTTCTTTTGTTCTTGAGCTTGGTAGTGATGGTGGTGGTTTTTTGACAGGGTCTAAGTTACCCAGGCTGGCCTCGTATTCACAGTGTTCCTCTTGCCTCAGCCTCCTGAGTGCTGCGATTATAGGTATGCTCCAGCATGCCCAGCTGAAATGTATCTGTGGAACCTAGGTTGATTGTCTCTTAGAATTTCCCAGGGTCTGGATTTTGCTGATCCTATTCTGTGCTAAATATTTTAAACTTAAATGAAATTATTGTATTTGTCACGGGTATGAATTCAGCCCAAAATTCACAACGCCAGAAATACAACTTAATTTTTCCTTGATGGGTCTCATATCCATCTTGAGCATCCCATTCCACTACCATCTTTCGGGGTACCTACTTCCCTCCCCCCCAGGACCGGGAGGTAGGTTTGGGCTGCAGCATCTGATCCTCAAGGTCACCGAGTCTTGGGGGCTGTGCCCAGCCAGCCACACCTGACCACAGCGCCAAGAGCAAGCAGCAGGTCTCCAGGTGGGAAGGGGTTTGACGTGGCCTGTCCCTCCACACTGAATTTGCACAGCAGTCCTTTGCAGGACCCTCATTCTTTTTGTTTTACAAATGAGGGGGCAGGATCCTGCTGCCTCAGCCTCCTAGACTACTGGGATTACCGATGTGTGCCACCAAACCCTGCCTGATAGCTGAGTTTTAGTTCAAAGACAACAGTAGTAAATGGAGAAACAACCAAATAAACAGCACTGGGCCTGTTTACTTGAGAATGAAACAATAAGAGGAACGGAATAATCCCTGGTCAGCCACCCCTTCCTGAACTGACAGCTGGGCCTGGTCTGGCTGGACAAACCCATGGAGCCTTCATCTGAAGGACACACCCCTCAGCACAATTCTCTGGCCAACTCTCCGGGTAGCAAATACACAGGGCTCCTCTGCCCCCTCGGCCCTGTCTTCCCACTCGGATCCTAACCCAGTTTTCCAGTCTTTCACCTTGTTCTTACATGGAGCCCACCCAGAAGCGAAGATACATATCTTCCTTAAAAGGCCACCACAATTTCTCAAAACTAAAGCATTTGTATTTGTTACAGAAGCAGCCAGGCCCTGGGCAAGTTGCCGTGCTGACATTGGCACATCTACGGTCAGAAACCCAAGTGCCAGGCTCTGACGAGTCTACATGGGTCAAAGAAGGCCAGGTAGAGTGGACCCACGGTAGCAGGTTGAAAGTGACCCCCTAAATTCATGTGACCATATTTGGAACAAGTCTTTGAAGATGTAATTAAAATTCTTGAGATAAGATCATCCTAAGTTAAAGTGGCCTAACGTGGTGTGACAGGGCACACTTGTAATCCTAGCCCTCTGGGAGGCTGAGGCAGGAGGATCACAAGTTTGAGGCCAGCCAAACTTGGGGAACCTAGTAAGATCCTATCTCAAAAATGAAACAAAACAAAAAAGATCTGGGGATGTAGCTCAGTGGTAACTCACTCCTGGGTTTGATCCCTAAAACCACAAAAGGAAAAGAAAAGGGGAAGACACAAAGCCTGAGCAGACCCGAAGGAAGAGGGTCATGGAAGACTGGACCAGAACTGCTACCAGCTGGGCTCCCCTGGGGATCCTGGAGGGCAGCCCTGCTGACACCTAGCTTTTTCACTTCTGGCCTCTGATACTGGGAGAGAAAAATTTCCTGCTGTTCCAAGCAGCCCTGTCTGTGATCCCTTGTTCAGCAGCCCTGAGACATAGCACACTGGTCACCCTGGCCGCAGTGGTGTGTAGTACAGCTCAGGGATGGCCCAGGCCACCACTGCTTGCTCACCAAATGCCTCTGGCAGGAAGCCTGTCGGGAGGAGGGGTGAGACTGTCAGGTGGCACCAGAGCCCGGTGAGTCTTGGCCCATGGGCCCTGGGCAGGATGAGCACAGGTTCCAAGGGCCCTGGGGAAGGTGTTGATCTGGCGATCTCTGCAAGCAGGAGGCTGGAAAAGAAGAAAGCCAGATGAGATTCATCTCAGAAAAATACAAGTTCATACATCTGTGCAAAATAATCCAAAATGACTCTTCGATCGGCAGGAGGGGCCAAGGCTGAGAAGGAGGGAGGGGACAGCAGGCTCAGGGCAGGGGCACAGGAGGCTGGAACTTTGCCTGGATCCCAAGTCAAGTAATTTATTAGGGCAACCCACTAAAACCAAGGCTGAGGCCTCGACGTCCTGAAGCCCCCTGAGCCTTGGGGATCCAGAGAGGGAAGGAGACAGACGCTACCCACCCACCCACCCACCCATACCTGCCATGCCTGCCCTGCCTGGCCTGCCTGGGCTGCCTAGCCTGCGTATGCTCAGCTGCCTGCTGGGGCCACTCCCCTTGCTCACAAAGCCTCCCTGGGCCTTTGGGGGATGTGGCCAGAGGGGCATCTGGACAGCCCCAAAGGGAGCCACGGGCTCAGGCTGGAGATTCCATCCACACCCGAAGTGGAAACTTGTGTTCCCTCCTTCTGCGCCCTTTGTAGAAACTGTAGGACCGACAGGCAACATGAAAACAGTGTAAGTCCCGCCCTCACAACAGTCCCCTGACCTCTGCATTCTCTTGGCCACCCTGCCGTGGGATTTTCCATGTACATCACACATACAGAAACACGTTCGTATGAACTCAGCCTCACAGGATACACCCGGCTGGGTTCTCACTGGGTACAGCATCAAGCTGTGTCCACTGCACATCTCATGGCAGTGAGGGTAGCTGTGCCCTAATTGCAAGTTTGGCAAACAATCCTAGAACCCCTACCACAGGCAAGTGTAGCCGACCCACGTTGGCAGGTCTCGGGTCCCTCCTGCCCCAGGGGCCACCCGTGGGGAACCAGCTCACTCCTCCGAGCTTTCCCCAGCCAGGTGCCACTTGTGGGGGACCTAGACCCACTACTTTGCTCTTCCTGACCCAGAGGCAAAGGAGGATGAATGACAGACACTGAGTCAGCTCAACGTGCAGGCAGCCAGGGGGCGCTCACCTCTAGCAGGCAGAGGACCCTCCATGTCTGGCTCATCTTACCTTTAGTCCCCCAAGCAGGGGCGCAAACAATCAAAGTAACACAAGATTCATCTGCTTTCCAGCATCATTAGTACATGCTCTGGTAAACAACTTCACCTCAGCTGTCTTAAGTTTTCCCTAGAACCTGCAATGAGCCGTCACCCCTGAGTGCAGCCTTTCTCCTTTGTGCTCCCAGAGGAGGCCAATTAGGCCTCACTCCTCCTCTGATCTCCACAGGCAAGGAACAATCCACTCTCCCAGTTTCCTGCACAGTCCTTCGCACTGACTTCTGCCCCAGATTCCGGCAATCAGTGGTCCATTTTCTGTCCTTCCCCAAATGGTCTTAGCAATGGTGTGTAGCTCTTTCCACTTAGCAGAAGGCACTGGAGCCTCATTCATGCTATCATGCCACCTGTCCCTTTGTCTCAAACTGTCGATGCCCTAGTGTGGTGGGATGGTCTCTCATGGAAGAACATCAAGAGTGTTTGTAATTTGTAGTGATTGTGGTAGTCAGATTTTTATCACTGTGACAAAATACCTGAGATAAACAACTTCAAGGAGAAATTCATTTTGGCTCATGGTTTCAAAGGTTTCAGTCCATGGTCAGCCAGCTCCATTACTCTCAGGTCTGTGGTGAGGTGGAAACATCATGGTGGAAGGATGTGGCGGAAGAAGCTGCTCACCTCATGTTGGCCAGGAACTGGAGAGAGAAAGAAGGGGTTGGGGAGGAGATATGGTCCCTCAAGGATATGTCCCCAAGAGCCACTACCTTCAACCTGGTCACATCCTCTAACTTCTCATCACCTCTCAACTGCCCATCACGTTACAGACCCATTAATGGCTGCATCTAAGTTAGATCCCTCATGACCCCAAAGCCTCACCTTTGCACATTCAGCTTTGGGGACCAAGACTTTAACACAGGAGACTTGGGGACATTCCAGTCCCTAAACCAAAATCCCAATCATGAGTAAAACCACATGGAGTCATTCTTAATGGCTGCATGTGTCTGCGGTGTGGACACTGCAACATTTATTCCACCAGTCTTGGTTATTCGGTATTTAAGTGGTTTCCTTTTACTTTTTTCTTTCTTTTTTTTTACCCAGGGCCTTGGCATTGAGCTCATCCTCAGCACCCCCCCGCTTTTTTGGTACCGAGGATCAAACTTGGGTCCTTGAGCCTGTGGGGCAGGCCGCGGAACCACTGAGCTAAGTCCCCGGCCTTCCCCCACCTTTTTTGATGTTTTGAGACAAGGTCCACTAAGTCACTAAGTTGCCCAGGTTGGGCTGGAACTTGTGATACTCCTGCCTCAGCCTCCCAGAGTGCTGGGATCATAGGTGTATGCCATCATGCCTGGCTCCAGCCCTTGCTTTAACATACATAAACTTGTCAGTGTTTCCTTCTCCCTGAAGGGCCTCGTGTTAGCTTTCGGTACCATAACAAAACCCCCAAGATAACCAACTTACACAGAACAGAGAAAAGGTGAGTTTTGCTCACAGGGTGGAGGTTTTAGTCCATGTTCAGTTGGCCTGATTGCTTTTTGGCCAGTGGTGTGGCAGGGACCTAAGACCTTCCAACAGCCCCACCACCACTTTCAACACTGCTAAGCAGAGGACCAAGCCTTTAACATATGATAGCAGGGCCCTGGCCCAGAGCAGTGGGTCTCAGTGAGGACACATCCACATGGAGCTGTTTGAATGCAGATGCCAGCCGGGCATGGTGCTGCACACCTACAATCCCAGCGTTCTGAGAGGCTGAGCCAGGAACATCATACGTTCCAGCTGAGCCTGGGCAACTTAATGACTTAGCAAGACCCTGGTGCAAAATAAAAAATAAAAGGGGGGCAGGGATATAGCTCAGAGTGAACGACTTGGGTTCAATCCCCAGTACCACCAAAAAAATTAATTACACTAAAATACGGATGCCCGGGCCACACCCAGCCAGTTAACTGTCCCTGTCAGGGAGGCTCAGCCACACCCTGCTGTGCTGTGCCCCAGGAGGAGATGGCCCCCCAGATCCACCTGCAACCCCCTTCCCACACGGGGCTCCCCCAGACCAGATGGGGAGATCAGGCCCAGCGAGCACAGAGACCTGGTCAGTTTCCACAGGTGCCTGCCATAAGCTGCCAGCTCCATTCCAGGGATCTTTGCTGCAGCCTGGGGCCTCTGCACAGGCAGCTCTTTCAGGTGCTGCTGGGCACATGCAGCTCCAACCTGCCCCTGCTTTGAAAGCCAGGTCCCCGGGAAACAGCCCACTGTGGGGCCCCTGCCGCCCCCAGGGGAGTCGCAGGTCCAGCTCTATGCTCACTCTCCAGAGACAGCCTGGGGCCCTCACGCGTACACACACACACACATACACACGCCACTCCCTGGACACTGTGCTCAGTCTGGGAGATGAGAGATCACCGCAGAAGCAGGAGAAAACCCAGTCCCATGTGCCCCGCTCCATCGTAGGCCACCTCTCAGGTACAGGGCAGAGCCCCGCCCTGTCCATGTCACCCTCAGCCCTTCGAGGTCCCAGCAGAATGTGCAGCAGTGCTTGGAGGACTGGGGCATCTCTAAGCCAGTTTCCTCCAGCAGTGCTTGTACGAAACTGCTAGACCAACACTTTTGCATAGCTGCACTGGGTTCTGGGTGTGACGGCCTCTGTGTGCAAAGGAAGAGAGAGCCTCCAAGGGGAGCCAGGCTGAGATGGGAACATCAAGAGGAGAGGAACCAGTTTTAGGAGACAGGAAGTGAGGGAACTGCTCAAGGGACATTCAGCAGGGCTGCATCTGAGGAGGGTGAGAGCTGGGCCCTCGGGTGGCAGGAGGGGTTGGGGAAAGAGACCTGCACCCCAGCCTCCTGGCTGGGCTTCGAGGGTCCCGACCCTGGCCGCTCTAAAGGTCTGGAGAGGCAGTGGTGTCCAGGAGGCCAGGAGGATGACAGGGCTGAGCCTCCTGCCTCTTTCCCTCAGCCCTGTGCCCTGGGACAGAGCTGGAGCCCAGATTGGCCATGAAAGACAACAGAAAAGGCCAGAGGAGAAGAAAGTGGGCAGGCCAGCGGCACAGGCCCAGAGGAGAATGGACTTGGGGACCTGAGAACGGAACCAGGAGAGGCCTGCAAAAAGCCAAGCTCACCCTGATCGCACCTCTCCAGGGCTGGAGGTTGGGCAGGGCTGCCCTCCCATTCCTGACTCGGCACACCCTGGGCAGCCAGCCAGGAAACATCTCTGCCAAAAGGCCGGAGTTCCACCTCACCCGAAGATTCCACCCACGCGATCCCAATCATGGAAAAGGAACTGCTGGATCCATGTGCATGAGCTTGTTTTCATTTTGTTGAACATGGTTGCTAAATTGGGTTCCGGGGAGTGAATCCCTCCTTCAAACTGGCAATTCCTTCACGCCTTCCACACTTGGGACCAGGTCGCTAACCCGGCAGGTGAAGACATTTTCCCTTAAACACGCACTCCTCTCGGGGACAGTGTGAGGCCTGGTCATGCACAGATCAGCTGGTATTTCCCTTTTCCTTCTTCCTCCTCTTTCTTCACCCTGAGCTACACCCTCAGCCCTTTTTTAATGTTCTGAGACTGGGTCTCATTAAGTTGCCCAAACTGGGCTAGAACTTGTGATCTTCCTGCCTCAGCCTCCCATACTTAGGGATTACAGGTGTGTACCACCACACCAGCTCCACTAGGACTTCTGAGAATTGCCCACTTGTGTTTCTTTGCCAACTTTATTAGATCATAGTCTCTTATCTATAGAAAATTTTATTACTTCCCCTTTTTAAATTATATTTTTTAAAACTTTATGCTAATTAATCTTAATTTCAAAATGTCACATTAAAAAGCGAACCAGTTTGTCTTTTGACCCAAATTTTTAAACACATTTTAAATTTGTATGTGGTTCACTTTTATCATTCTTTTTCTTTAGTATTTCCAAATTTATTGTGATATTAGTTCTTTTTCCAGTATGGTTTTGGTTTCTTTTTCAGATTTGAATGTTTGATCCATCTGGAATTTATTTGGTGCTAAGCAGTAAGGGAGGGCGCCAATTTCTATTTTTCCAAAGGGCCGGCCAGTTGTCCCAACATCACTCGCCAAAAAAACCTTCCGCGCCCCTTCGATGCGGCGGCCCCAGGAGCGCTCGCGGACCCTCCAAAACCAGCGAATCCCGCGGATCCCGCGCGGGGCGGCGTCCCCAGGAGGGAGGCGCGGGCTGGGCCCTGCGAGCAGCTGGTACAGAGAGGTACACTCCTCCCCGAGGAAGCCACGCCCAGACAGAGGCCTCGCCCCAAAGGACGATGCAGCCACGCCCACCTCCCCTCGCCGGCCCCTCCCGCGCCCGGCCGCGCCTCTCCAAGAGGGTGATTTAAATAGAAGGCGTGTCCTTTGCCTTATTTGCATAGGGGCGTGGCCCACTTCCCTGTCCAGCAGGCTTCCGTCCGTCCTCCTTCCTTTGGGCTTCCGTCCGCCTTCCTTCCGCGGAACCGAGGAACCGCTGGCGTACATGCTCAGATGCTTCCAAAGCGGCGGCGAGTGCGGGCCAGGTCTCCGGGCGGCCCTGCCGCCTCCTCCACGTCGTCTTCTGCGCTTTTCCCCGGCGTCGCGATCTACCTGGCTGAGCCGCGCATGGGCCGCAGCCGCCGGGCCTTCCTCACACGCCTGGCGATGTCCAAAGGTTTCCGCGTCCTGGATACCTACAGGTGCGCGGTCCCCGAGGCCGGTGTTCTGCGGCCGCCGCTTCGGTCCTCCCTGCGGCCTTGGGATGAAAGTTAGACCTGGCTCTTCGCGTCGCGGTCCCTCTCCAGCCGCAGTTTCTTCTTCCGTGAAGGGTGCCGTTCATTAGGGCCAGGGGTGTCTGCAGTATCACTGAAACTCAAGCCCAGGATTTCAAAGAGCCGCACCTGGCGGATGCCCAGTGAGAATAGCCTTGAGATGGGAGAGCAGATGGACTTGGGGCCAGTGCTCCATGCAGCTCTTATTTACCTGCTTTTTAAATTAATTAAACATTCCTAAGGGGCAGTACTACATCAGACTCACCTGAGAGAAGTTGGGGGGGTGGGGAAGAAAATATCTTAGAGTGCATCAGGGCACTGTTTTACAACAGCCCTACAATGTATGCTATCTTTTGCTTTATAAAGGAGAGGAAACCCGACTTGCCCAAGGGCATGCACCAAGTTTTGCAGAGCTGGGGTTCAGACAAAAGTAGGCAGCCTCGGCAGCTGCCCTTAAATCCACTGCTGAGATGAAGACTGGCTGGTCTCGGCCTCTGGGAAGCCCCTGTCTCTGAGGTGGAGAGAGGGACAGACATATTAACAGTGAGGCTGTCCTCAAGAGCATACCTGGGGCAGAAAACCAGTTTTGTTTTCCCAGTACTGGGAATTAACCCAAGGCCTTTGCACTGAGCTACATTCTCAGCCCTTTTTTGAGACAGAGTCTACATTGTCCAGGCTGGGCTCAAACTTGCAGTCCTCCTTCCTCGGGTTAGGGTTAGGATTAGATGTGGTGTGCCCCCACCATTCCTGGCAGAATCACAGTTCTGAGAGTGCTAGAGGTGTTCATCCCCAGCAGGAGGGCCCAGGCTTTCTAGAGGAGGTGACACTTGAAGAATGAAGGGGAGTCACCTTGCAGGGCAAGGCAAGGACAAAGGCTGGCAGGTATGGAGAGGAACAGGGTGGGGCCCCCCATGGGCCTCACCCTCTTCCTCTCCCTTCACCAGCTCTGAAGTGACACACGTGGTGATGGAGGGGACCTCAGCGGGGGAGGCTGCCTGCTGGCAGGAAAACGAGGCTGCTCCTCCCCCAGGATGCCCCCGCCCAGCTCTGCTGGACATCAGCTGGTTCACAGAGAGCATGGCAGCTGGGCAGCCAGTGCCTGTGGAGGGCCGGCACCGCCTGGAGGTGAGCTGGTGCAGCCTGGTGGTATGGGAGGAGTGCCTCTGTGTTCTCCAGAGGATGTGAACAGTGAGTGCTCTGACTAGAGCACCAGGAAGCCCTGAGAAGCCAGTAGAGGTACCATGACAGGTGCTGGGGCTGGATGTTTCAGCATCTATCCTCACCACTTGGGGTTCACTTACTTTTAGCATCTTCAGACCTTTCTTCCTCACTGAGTAAGTGGATGACCTTCATGATTCTCAGGAGCTGGGCTGCCTGCACTCAAGTTCTCTCTGCATGTGAACATGAGGCAGAGGCCAGTTTTTTCACATCCGGGACCTCAGTGGCCCAGCCCACTTGGCTGTGAGGATTTGGGGAGGTGGAACACATGCAGCATGTGTTCTCCACAAGGTTTGGCAGATGTTGCTGCTGTTACTCTGGCCTGAAGAACACCATCTGCAGTCTGTTCTGCAGGCCGGTGCCTCCCTCTACCCATGCCTGGCCTCTCAAAGTTGGCTGCCTCTGTCCTGGGGGGCCCCCGAGGGTCCAAGGTGAATGCTCAGAAGAGGCCAGGGTCCTGCCTGGCTCCTGGGAGCCCTCCAGCCTCATGACCCATACGTCACTCTTCCCCAGGAGGCTGAGCTCAGGAAGGGGCCCCCAAACCCAGCAGCAATGCCAGCCTATGCCTGCCAGCGTTCCACACCCCTCATGCACCACAACAGCAGCCTCTCGGTGAGCTTCGTGAGCAGGTCCTGCCCTAGGAGCTCAGCAGGGGTGGTATGGTAGCTGGGGGTTCACCAAGGGCTCCTCTCTGCAGGAGGCCCTGGAGACTCTGGCAGAGGCAGCAGGCTTTGAAGGCAGCGAGGGTCGCCTCCTCTCCTTCTGCAGAGCAGCCTCAGTCCTCAGGGCCCTGCCCTGGCCCGTCACGGTGCTGAGCCAGCTTCAGGGGCTGCCAAACTTCGGAGAACATTCCTCTAGGATCGTTCAGGTCAGTGTCTGCCATGCTGAACTGGTGAGTGGGAGGTAGGAGGCCCTGAGGCCTGGTGTGAGAGTGGGGCTTCTGTTTTCAGAGTCCAGCAGGGAGGGACAGAACTGCCCCAAAGCACTGCAGGCCGTCCTCATGCAGGGAGCCGCTGGCCTTGGTGTCGTTGTCATGGGTGCCAGGCACCCAGCCCAGGATAGTGGAAGAGAGCACCCTGAGTGTAAGGTTTTGAGAACCTGACACATGGAGCAGTCCTTCTGTGCACTTTCACTTCAAGAACACATAGTGGTGAAAGACGCTTTCAAGTGAAGTCATGCACGGTTTGAAAGCAAATGTTTATATCTCCTGGGCCTGAACATCCACCTGCAGGATGACCCATGTTACTTTCAGCCTCAGCTGCTGTTCATGCTGAGTCCCTCTGGACCCCAACCCCACAGGGCCTCCCTGCTGGGTGGGGAGGGGACCATCCTGTCCCTGGGCCCCTGTGCCACCCCCAACTGTTCATTCTCTTTCTCTCCAGTCCCAGGGGCTTAGAGTTTTGTTTTTGTCTTCTCCCCAGGAGCTGCTGGAGCGAGGAGTGTGTGAGGAGGTGAAGAGGGTTCGAAGCTCTGAGAGGTACCGGACCATGAAGGTGCGCAGGCGGGTGGGACCCTGGCAGGGCCACAGCACAGTCCACAGTACACAGAGGGTGGAGGCAGGGGATGCTGACCGAGCGCTGCGGTCAGAGGAGGTCTGGAGTGGCAGCTGAGCTGACACCTGACACACACAGGACCTCCAAGTGGAGACAGGCAGGCAGAAGCCTACTTGAGCACAGGGAATTTTCTAGAACACTTGGCACCGTCTGGTTTGTTTTTTCATTTTTTCCCCCGTAATTGAGATTGAACCCAGGGCCTTATGCACACTAAGCAAGTGCTGTGCCATGGAGCTAAATACCCGGCCCTTTTTATTTTTCTGTTTTGAGAAAGGACTCCACTGATTTGTCCAGGCTGGCCTTGAACTTGCTATCCTCCTGCCTTCTCCTCCAGAATGACTGACTAAGATTACAGGTCTGCCACCAGGCCTAGCTAATCTCAGGATTTTTAGTCAGGTTTCATTGGCCAAAGTGACAGTGGCCTGCCTCATGTTATAGATTCAAGAACCAGGGAGAGGATGGCCCCACAAAGCCCAGAAGGGGCAGATCTGTAGCCACTCTTTCCTCCTGTGATGCGCGCCAGTGTCCCTGCTGCAGGAGACGTGGCCGCTGGGGGAGTCTGAGTGGCTGGCTCGGGTCCCCTGGACCACTTACTGGCTCCCATGCCACCTCTGGGGAGCCTCAGGGGGGCCCGGCCTCCCCTCAGCGCTCCTGCTGAAACCACCCTCGTTTACTATGTGATGAGAACCATGAAGCAAGTTCCAGCTGCTTGGGAACGAGAAAGGGGGTTTCCAGAGAGGAGGAGCCGCTCACCTGGCTGAGCTGCTGGGTGGCAGAGCTCCCAGCTCAGCAGTTTAGGCGGGCTGGGCAGGCCGACCTCAGAGTTTTGTCCTTGCCCTGTAGCCTGGGCCCACAGGCACATGTGCTCAGGGAGCTTCACACTCACCCGCCACCTGGCCTTCGTCCACACAGCTCTTCACTCAGGTCTTCGGGGTTGGGGTGAAGACCGCCAACCGGTGGTACCAAGAAGGGCTGCGCACCCTGGATGAGCTGCGGGAGCAGCCCCAGAGACTGACCCGGCAGCAGCGGGCAGGTGAGCCCCAAGAGGTCAACCTGCTTCCCAGAGCCCTCAGCACACTCTGCCTGAGCAGAGGGGCGGGGAGCAGCCTGTGCGAAGGGGCTTTGGTGGCTGGCGGTAGTTGTGGTCGCGGCATGGCGGTGGCAGGGGCCCATGTTGCCGGCTCCTGTGAGCCCCAGGCCCATCCAGCATGCTCTGTGACGGGAAAGAACACCAGCTTCCAGGTTCCTTGGGCCTGGGTTCAAGTCCTGTCCTCGTTTACCACGTAGGTGACCATGAGCCCGAGACTGACCGCTTGGAATCTTGGTCACCTTTTCTGTGAGGTGGGGAGGCTGGAAGCAGGGCTGCAACGCTCCTGCCTCAGCCTCCCAGGGTGCTGGGATTACAGGCATGCACCACTGTGCCTAGCTTCTTCCCATGTCTTGATTACCTCTGGTCCCACCATGTGAATGGAGAAACTGTCAACTCAGCATCCTTATACTTGACTCTACTGTAGTTTTGCACACTGTTACCTTTGTGGGAAGTGGGGTAACCTGCACAGGGGGCCTCTCATTTCCTTCAACCAAATGCAAGTCTGCAGTTACATCAAGATAAAAACTAGTATGTGAGCTGGGTGCAGTGACACACACCAGTAATCCCAGCGCTCTGTGAGGCTGAGGCAGGAGGATCACAAGTTCTAGCCCATCGTGGGTAACTTAGAGACTTAGCAAGACCCTGTCTCAAAATTTTAAATAAAAGAGGCTGGGATCCAGCTTAGTGTGAAGGTCCAGGGTCTGGGCTCAATCCCCAGTACCAAAAACCAAAGCGAAGCACTGATATGTACTCGGGAGGAGCTGGGCCGCTGAGCACCTGCGCTCCGGACGAGGCCTGGTGGGGTGGCGACAGGCCTCATGAGGTCATGTGGCTGCTGCCTACAGGGCTGCAGCACCACCGAGACCTGTGCACCCCTGTGGGGCGGCCAGACGCCGAGGCTCTGCAGCGGCTGGTGGAGGCCACTGTGGGACAGGCCCTGCCCGGGGCCACTGTCATGCTGACCGGCGGCTTCCGGAGGTAAGGGCCCAGTATCCTCCTGGCTGGACTCCAGGCCTGGCCCCAGCAAAGGGACCTGTGTGTGGACACTAATCGGACTCCCATCCCTTGGAAGGGACCTGGCCCGCAGGCAGTCTACCCTGCCCGTGCTGCCCCCAGTGCCACCCTGTCCCTGTAGGGGGAAGCTGCAGGGCCATGACGTGGACTTCCTCATCACCCACCCCGAGGAGGGCCGGGAGGTGGGGCTGTTGCCCAGCGTGGTGTGCCAGCTCCAGAGCCAGGTGAGAGCCCTGGGCCCTGCCCAGTGAGCCCTGCCCACCCCTCAGCCGAGCCTGGACCCCTGCTCTGCCCCCAGGGCCTCGTCCTGTACCACCAGCACCAGCGCAGCCACTTGGGGGACCCCGACCACCTGGCCCGGCAGAGCCACACCATGGATGCCTTCGAGCGGAGTCTCTGCATCCTCCGCCTGCTGCAACCCTCCCAGCCTGCCAAGGGGGCAGACTCGGAGCCCCGGCCCTGGAGAGCCGTGAGGGTGGACCTGGTGGTCGCCCCCTGGAGCCAGTTCCCTTTCGCCCTGCTCGGCTGGACTGGCTCAAAGGTGGGCTCTGGCGGCCCCACTGAGGCACCTACTCCCCAGGGGTCGCTACATCCCAGCCGGCCCCACTGAGGCATGCTCTTCCCCACAGCTTTTTGAGAGGGACCTGCGCCGCTTCAGTCGGAAGGAGAAGGGGCTGTGTCTGAACAGCCACGGGCTGTTTGACCCAGAGCAGGTAGGTTCGGGATTAGGGTGGTGAGGAAAGAGCCCCCACGCCACCCAGGACCCAGTTCTGGGCTCAAGTCCCAGATCTGGCCCAGAAAGGCACCCAGCCTGTCTTGGGTGGCTGTGCCTCGGAGCGTGGGCTGGTCTCTGATGCCCCTCACCTTTTGCAGAAGTCGTGTTTCCACGTGGCTTCCGAGGAGGACATCTTCAGACACCTGGGCCTGGCGTACCTGCCCCCGGAGCAGAGGAACGCCTGACCCCGTGCTGCCCGAGCCTGTCCTTAATGCCCCAACCCGTGACCGTTGAATATCTTCATGTGGATGTGCTGCCACCCTGGTCTCACCTTTGGGGCACAGCTGTGGGACCCTGGGCTGGCCCTCAGCCTCCTCACACCCTGGTTCCTGCCCTGGCCATGGAGCTGAGCCACGAATGTCGTGGTGCTGCAGTGGGGGCTGCGCCATCCACCGAGGCCAGTGGCTGTGTCTCCTGAGGCCCCTGCTCAGAGGGCCGGGAGCCTCCGGGCTCTGCCCCTGCTGCAGCCCAGAGCTGGCAGCTGTGAGGGTCCACTGTGCGGTGCGGGCGTCTGGAGGGGCCCAGGCCGAGAGAACTTCAGCTCCAAGGCATCCCGCTTCTGCCTCAGGCCTGTCAGATATTCAGTGTTCTTAAAAACAGGCCACCTCCTGGCTCTCCCCACTCAGCCCTGTGGCAGTTCCCTGCCCAGAGCCCTCAGGGTGCGGGGAGCTTGTGTCCTGCCCCCCTGGCCAGCCCATCCAAGTGCCTTCTCTCACTCCTGGCCCAGCACCGCCCACCTTATGGTTCCTCATGGGCGCCAGCCCTATGGCAGCCCCTCTCCTGCTCTCTACGGAGCCAGTGTTCTGTGCTGTGCTTCGCACATCCCCAAGCACTGTGGGCTCGGGGGTCACCTTTGCCACATTGTCCACCTTCTCCGGGTCCTGCGGTCACCTTGCCAGGTAGGGCTTCCCAGACCACTCACCCACCGCATTAAAAAGTATTCTGAAAGTTAACGTGCAGTAAAAACAGATTATTTCAGAGTATAGTTTTATGAGTTTAGAGACTTGTCACCTGCCACCGTCAGGACACAAGAAGTCTGTCTCTCATGTGTTCCCTGTGCTGTTGTGATGTGGCAGTGCTCCCCACCCCGCAGAGTCACAGAAGTGGAACCAGCTTGTCCCACCCTCTCTGTCAGCATAATGCCTGTGAGGGTCTCGCAGGCTGCTGACTGTATCCTCCTCCTTGCTCTGCAGTATTCCATGCTGTGGCCATTCCACAATTTGGCTGGTTTCCAAGGTGTGATAATGAGCAGAGCTGTGGTGGTTTCTGTGTGGACATATGCTTTCACTTCTCGGGCAAATAGCAAGATGGGATTTATAAGAAGAGCCACACTGTGGTCTAGAATGTGCCACCCATGCAAGCTGGATGTTGGGCTGGGGATTTAGCTCAGTGGTTTCGCCCCCTGCTGCACAAGCGCAAGGACCCAAGTTCGATCCCTGGTACCAAAAAAATAAGCTGGACGTTTCCGGCAGCAGTGGCTGTATCCTCAGGACTCCATACTTTCAGTGTTGATTTTAGCTTTTCTAGTAGCCCTGAAGCAGTAGCTCACGGGTTTTTCTTTTTGGTGGGGCTGGGACTGAACCCAGGGCCGCATCCATGGTAAGTGCATACTCTATCCCTGAGCTACATCCCCAGCCCACTTGGGATGGTTTGTTTTCCTTTTTCAATGGAGCAGTACTTTATTTTCACCCACTTTGGCATAAAGAGTCAAATCTTCCCAGTGGAAAATGGAGAACATGAAACTCAGACTCCAGCCACCAGCAGTGGCTGTCAGGGCCCAGGTCCGGCCCAAGTGCCGAGGTGGCGGCCTGTGCCTCCCTCCCTCTAGCAGCTTACGCCGCTCCTGGGTGCACGAGTGCATCTCCTAGCTCTCTGCCAGCACCAACATCCTGTGAGACCATCTGATTGTGTCTTGTACACTTGCTGTGCCTGGATGAACACTCTGTGTTCTACCCATTCTTTTGCAGAAACGTGGCAACCGCTGAGCAGAAATCTTGCCGAGCTGTTCAGCACTCTCTGTCACCCGGCAGTCTGTGCTAAGCTCCAGCCTTTTTCTTTATCTATTTTTGTTTTGGTGTTGAGGGGTGCAGTGCTGAGGACCCAAGCCAAGGCCTTGTATATGCTAGGCAAGGGCTCTACTACTGAACCTGAGGGCCAGCTTTTTTGCACATAAAGCATAGCACCTTAAACAGTGCTCATGTCTACGTGCACTAACAATGCATATGGCTGATTGTGGCTTAATGGTGTTGAGCATCTTCTCACCAGCTTACTTGCTGTGCTTCCTTTTTGGCAAAATGTCCAAGTTTTCTGCCTTCCTTTTTCCCCTAGTACTGGGGATAAAACTAAGGACCTTAGCACTAACTCTAGCCTTATCCTCTTTTATTTTTCATTTTGAGACGAGGTCTCTAAATCCTCAATTTGCCCACGCTGGGTTCAGACTTTGTCAGGAGCCATTCTACATAATTTTGGGGAAAAAAATCATTTCACAATTAAATTATGATTAGGGCTGTATGAGGCCTAGTCTTCTTGCCTGCGGGCCAGCTACAGCAAGCCCAAACATAACTCCATTTTACCTCTAGTCAGAGCTGAGGCCTCAATGGTCCGGTGATGCTGTGATGCTCAAGGGCAAGATTACATCAGTTGAAGGCATCCTGGTGCACAAAAAGAGAAAGGTTTCACTTGGGGAGGGACATTCTTTATCAGCTTATCTAATCCCATCTACTGTTGTAAGAAACATTTTGCTCATCTCACTGTCCTAAGCAATGTAAGCTCCTCCTCAACCTAAGATCGTCATCAGCATAAGATCCTCATTGTCATAGGATTACTGCCACCCTCCGAGTCATGTAAGGCTTCCTCCAATTGTAAGATCCTCATCAATTTAGGAGTATCGATGCCCTCTGAGTCATCTGATTCTCCTTATGAACCCAATAAATAATGGCAGGCTCAAAGTGCCTTTGTCTTTGCTGTCTAGAACCACACTGATCAGGCCCAAGACCCAGCCTTTTCTCTAAGTCCCATTTCCTGTTTTTACTCTCTAATTAGCCTCGTGCTGTTGGGGCTCACAGGAGACCAGAACCCACTGCAGGGGTTCTGGTAATGTCTCCTTTCCCGATCCCTGTAAGACTTGAGATCCTCCTGCCTCAGCTACCCAGCTAACTGAGGTTACAGGAATCCACCACCACACCCAGCTCTCAATGTTTTATAATGAGTGTTGGATTTTGTTAGATGCTCTTTCTGCATCAAGCAGTAGGATCATGTGAATTTTCTTCTTTAGCCTAGTAACATTGGTTGGTTTTGGAATATAGACTTAATTATGATTCCTGAAATAAATCACACTTGGTCTTGGTGTGCTGTTCTTACCTGTTGCTGGGGTTGATTTGCTAATGTTTGTGGATTTTTATGTCTGGAAAATGTTCGTCTGTAGTTTTCTTACACTGTCTTTGTCTGATTTTGATACTAGGTTCTTGCTATTCAGGTTTGATTTTCTGGAAGAGATTGTGTAGAAGTATTATTCTTTAAGGGTTTAGAAGAATCACCACTAAAGTCACCAGGGCCTAGAGAGTTCTTTTTCAAAATGTTTTAAACTATGAATTCAGTTTCTTTAATAGATACCAGATGATTCATATTATCTATTTCTCTTGGGTGAGTTTTGGTACTTTGTGATTTCCAAGAAATAGATCCATTTTTATCAAAATTTCTGGATTTATATAGAGTTGTCCATAATATCTTCTCATCACCCTTATAATGTCACCTATAATGATGGCCTTTCTTTCCTTCCTGATGTCAGTAATCCTCTCTTCTCTCAGTCTCCTTCCCTTCTCCTCTCTCTCTCTCCCTCCCCCTCCACCTTTCCCCAGAGCCTTAACATTTATAATGATCTTTTCATAGAACTACCTTCATTTTTCATTGGTTTTATTCCTATTGTTATTTCATTGATTTCTGCTCTTTATTGTATCCTTCTACTTGCAGTAGAAGCTTAGATTGTTGATGTCTTCTTTTCTAATATAACCATATGATGACCTAAATTTCCCTCTGAGCACTAATTTAGCTGCATTCCACGGCCTTGATATGTTGTATTTTCATTTCTGTTCAGCTCAAAATATTTTCCAACTCCCCTTGAGACTTCCTCTTTGACCCATGGATTATTTAGAAGAGTGTTGGTCAGTTTCCAGTGTTGGAAATTTGCCATTAAACTTTTTGCTACTGATTTATAGTTTAATTCCTTATGGCCAGAGAACATACTCTACATGATTTTAATTCTTTTCACTTTGACAAGGCCTTCTTTAGAACCAGGATATTCTCAATCTTGGTGTATGTTGCATATCTACTTTAGAGGAAAGTATATTGTTGTTAGGCGAATGTGGTTTTTTTGTCCCTGTCTGTTTTTGTTTTGTGGTACTGGGGATTGAACCAGAGCCTCTGCGCTGAGTTACATCCCCAACCCTTTTTACTTTTTGAGACAGGGGCTCGCTAAGTTGTGTAGGCTGGGTTTGAACTTGTGTTCCTCTAGCATCAGCCTCCCAGAGCGCTGGGATCACAGGCTGGAATCACAGCCACCATGCCTGGCTTGCTTCATGTATTTTGAAACTCAGTTGTAGAATTTTTAGACATTCCTAGTATCATCACTGGGGCTGGGGATTTAGCTCAGTGGTTCCACTGCCTGGCTCACAAGCGCAAGGTCCCGAGTTCAATCCCCAGTACCAAAAAAAAAAAAAAAAAGAACCAGAATCCTAGTATCATCATCATATGATGTCCCTTTATTCCAATTTCAGAGCAATTTTTCTTGCTCAGAAATCTACTTGGTAGAAATATAGCCCTTCCAGTGCTATCCTTTTCCTTCTAACTTACATGTGTTTTTACCTTTTACTCTTATTTGTTTCATGGTATGGATTGAACACAGGCGTCATGCATGCTCTACCTGTGCTAGACCTGGGTCTACCATTGTGCTGTGTAGTACACTCCCAGCCTACCTTTTGCTGTTTTGGCTTCTTGGAGTTTTATTTTCCAATGCTGTGGATTTTGCATGGTAGGCAAATACTCTATCACTGGGCTATATCCCTAACTCCCTTTGCCTGTGTTCTAAAAACTGCTCTATTTATATATACTTCAGACTACGTAGTTCAACCATTTAAAACTTACACAATCATCACCACAATCGATTTTAGTAATCAATACCTTTTTTTTGTACTGAGGATCGAACTCAGAATCTTACGCTTGTAAGGCAGGCATGGTGCCACTGAGCTAAATCTCCAGCTCCAATACCTTTTTTTAAAACTGCAGGGAATCAAACCCAGGGCCTCACAAATGCTAAGCAAGCACCATAGCACAGTTCTGTCTATCACTCAGCCTCAGCCTGTTTTTCTTTTTGGTACCAGGGATCAAACTCAGGACCTTGTGCTTGCCAGGCAGGCAGAGGAACTACTGAGCTAAATCCCGGGCCCCTCCTAGCCTGGTTTTTTAATTATGGCCACCCTACTTACTGGATGTAAAATGCTATCTTACTGTGATTTAGATTTGCATGTTCTTAATTTTTTTTTTTTTTTTTTTTTTTTTGGTGCCTGGGATTGAACTCCAGTCCTTGGGCTTGCAAGGCAGGCAGCGGTACCACTGAGCTAAATCCCCAGCCCCTAAATGTTCTTAAATTACTAGTGCACTTGGGTTCTTCTTCTTAAGATAATTGTCTATTCAGATCCTTTACCCAATTTTCAATAAGGTTTTTTGTCTCTTTGTTGAGTTATAAGAATTCTTTCTAGGGCTGGAGATTTAGCTCAGCGGTTCTGTTGCCTGCATGGAAAGTGCAAGGACCGGAGTTCGATCCCCAGTTTAAAAAAAAAAAAAAAGAATTCTTTCTATGCTGGCACACACCTGTAATCCCAGAACTCAGGAGGCCAAGGCAGGAGGATCACCGTGAGTTTGAGGTCAGCCTGAACTACATAGTGAGACCCTGTCTCAAAAAAAAAAAAAAAAAATTGTTTTGGCAACCTTGTCAAAAATCGTCTAACTTTGCAGCCTTCCTTGCAACCTCAAGGTCCTAAGTTCGATCCCCAGTACAAAAAAAAAAATTCATCTAACTTTAGTGTATTTTTTTCCTAGACACTCAGTCCTGTCCCACTGATCCATATGTCTGTATCGCAGTCCCTGATGTTTTGTTACTATTTTTTTTTTTTTGGTACCAGGGATCGAACTCAGGACCTTGAGCTTTTGAGGCAGGCGCTGGAACCACTGAGCTAAATCCCTGGCCCCAGTCCCTGATGTTTTGATTACTTTAGTTCTATGGTGAGCTTTAGAACTTGGGAAACATGAGTCCTCTAACTTGGTATTTTAAAAAACTCTTTGGTTGTTCTAGGTTGAGCTTATCAATTTACACTAAAAGCCACCTAGGACTTTGATAGAGATTGTATTGAATCTGTAGATCAATTTGGAGAGTATTGACAATTACTGTATTTTATTTTTGGGTACTGGGGATCGAACTCCAGACCTTCTGCTTGCCAGGCAGGCAGCGGCACCACTGAGCTAAATCCCCAGCCACAGACTTATTTAAAGACAGATCTTACTAAGTTGCTCAGCTTGAGCTCAAATTTGTAAATTAAAAAAAAAATTTTGTATAAAATACTGGGGATTGAACTTGGAGCCTTTGAACTCAACTACATCTTCAGCCCTTTTATATTTTGAAACAAGGAAGGTCTCACTAAATTGCTCAGGCTGGGCTCAAACTTGGAGATCCTTCTGCCTCGGCCTCCCAGAGTGCCAGGATTACAAGAGTGTGCCACCATGCCCAGCAATGCCAGTTTTAATTAGCAATATTGTGTTCTGATCCATAAACATAGGTTGTCTTTGGATTTCTTTAGATCTCCTTAGCTGCTGCTGCTGCTTCTCCTTCTTTCTTCTTCCTTCTCCTTCTCCTCTTTTGAGATAGTCTCACTGTATAGTCCAAGCTGGCCTTAAACTCACTGTGTAGCCCTGGATGGCCTCAAACTCATGGTGATCCTCCTGCCTCAGCCTCCTGTACCATGCCTGGCTCTTTAGTTTCTTTTAATGATGTCTTATAGTTTCAGAGTATAGGTTTTACAAGTCTTTCGTTAAATTTATTCTTTTATAAAACCAGACACAGTAGTTTTGTTTGGTTTTTTTGGTACTGAGGATCAAACTCTGGTCCCTGCAGTTGCAAGGCAGGCAGCAGAACTACTGAGCTAAATTCCGGGCCCCCAGACACAGTAGTTTTATTTCTTCCTCTGACCTGCATGCTACCTTTTTTTCTTGTGTAACTGCTCTGACCTGACCCTCATACAATGCTGAGCAGAAGTGGGAGGGCAGGCCTGTCCACCTCTCCAGCTGTCCTCAATGTGTGTGATGTTAGTGTCATTTCCCTGGGTGCCCTTTATTAGGGTAAGGTTCCCTTCTATCCCTAGTTTATAAGTGTTGGATTTCATCAAAATGTATCTTCTACGTACATTGAGACGGTTGTGTATTTTTTCATTAAAGAACAAACTCTTTCTTTGCGGGGCGCTATGGGCCCCCAAGGTGGCAGGCTGGGTGCTCCTCGGGGCTCAGCTTAGGCCTTCATGTGGGAAAATCCACTTTAGCCCCCAGTTTTCTCAAGATACAGATTGTTTGGTGCAGTTTTTATTTCAACACTTTACAACTGTGGTTCCACTTCCTTCTGGCCCCACAGTTGTTGGAGTTGTTCCCTGACAGGAAGCACATCGCTTTTCTCTGGCTGCTCTTAGGGAATTTTAGGTCTCCTGTTTTCTGCCCACAGTCGGTACAGCTCAAGTCTCAGGGTGCCTCCACATCCAGGAAGAGCAGCACCAGGAGAGGGAACCTGACCGCTGCTGGTGGGGATGAGTCCCGGCTCGATGTCATGCCTGGGGGGATGTCTGTGGGTCCCAGCACTCGCTTCCCTTGCTGGTCCCTCTGCTGCTCAAACCCTCCATGAGCAAATGCTTGTCAGGCTGCAGCGCTGGCTCAGAGGCCAGGTCTTGCCTCCCCTGCCTTCCCAACAACCCACAGGTGCAGCAAGGCCAGTAGGTCCCAGGCCTGGCAGTGCCACCCTGCCGGGCCTGTGCCTTGTTCTCACCTGAACCGTGGCCTCCAGGAAGCCCAGCGCCTGCTGCCTGCACACCTGCACGTGGCTAAAACATGATCACTTTGAGTTGGGTGGTGCCCACCCCGTGGGGACACAGAGCCACCTGTACCGTGTGCCCCATCCATGGCTCTGGTCCTTGCTGGCTCCGCAGCCGAGAGGTCACCCCCAGGGCTCACTGTCACCAAGTGAGACCTTTGTGTCCTGCCATTTCCACCCAAATGTGCTTTCTAAGGTTGTCCCTTCCTTGTACTCCTCCCAGAAAAGTTGTCCCCAGCATCCTGCCAGCTCCCTCCTTCTGGCATCACCCTCCTGCTGGGCCCCAGTCACAGTTGGACTAGTAATTCCTGGTGTGCTCAAGGGATAGAAGGTGGCTTGTGTCCCTGGGCAGACATGGCTTGCGTTGGGACAGGTGGAGTGCTGCTGGGAGGGATGGATGCCCTAGCTCACAGGATGTTCTTCCAATTCTGCTTAGGATGCCTGGCCAGCTGTGGGCAGGAGCGCCTCACAGCCAAGTCAAGTCTCCCTGCTCTCCTGTTGCCAGAGGCTGGACGGGGATTTGGCTGTTGCTCCCCACTCATGACCAGGGTTTTGGGACCTGAATGCAGGAGGCCTGGGCCTCCAGCCAGCTGGTCACAGGCTCCCTCCAGGGTCGCCGTGCAGAGCTGCACCAGAAGGGGGCTGCCAGGGCAGGGCCAGGAGGCCTGAGGAAGGCCCACCAGCGCCCCACCAGGTTGGGGAGGGCAATGCCGTGGAGCGGGGACACTTGGCAACAAACATTTCTGGATTCACACAGGACATGTGCACAGATGTATGCTGCAGACTTACATATGCACACTCACAGACCCACATGGAAGGATGGGACACTCATATACCCCCTGGCTCCCCTTGACACTGGACTGGTTTCCTTCCTGAGAGGCAGGTTTGTCCCACTGTGTTAAGAGTGACCAGGAAAAGTATGCCTGTAATCCTAGCACTCTGGGAGGCTGAAGCAGGAGGACTACAAGTTTGAGCCCAGCCTGGGCAACTTAGCAAGACCCTGTCTCAAAATAAAAATCTGAAAAAGGACTAAGGATGTAGCTCAGTGGCAGAGAGTTTGCCCGGCATGTGCAAGGCCCTGGGTTCAACCCTTAGTACCAGAGTGACCGGGAGAGGGATTGGGCTTCTTTTCGTGCCTCTGCACTAGCAGTGGAGGGCTGATGGGTCCACAGGGAGCCCTGGACCTCAAGGAGCCCACATGCTGCCAGCCCTTCCTCCCCCAGGCCTGACTTCTGCCCTTCACGCTGGCCCTGCTCAGCCCCCCACCCCCAGCCAGGGCCCTGGGTGCCAGCCGTTTATGGCCCTGTCACCTGAGCCCAGACCCGGCTGGTAGTTGTGTGGCTATTTTTAAGCCCGGCTCCTTGGCCTGCACCCCACCCCCACAGCTCGGCTCCTACTGGCCACCTGCCCCTGCCTGGCCCTCCCAGAATGCTGACTGGCAGTTGCTGGGGGTGAGGGCTGGGGCCGGGCAGATATAAAACTGGGGTGTGAGGGAGGCGGCTGTCCCCGTCTGGAGCCTCAGTCCCCCTGCCAGCATGGCCACCCACCGCGTGGTCATGGTCCGCCACGGCGAGAGCTCCTGGAACCAGGAGAACCGTTTCTGTGGGTGGTTTGACGCTGAGCTGAGTGAGAAGGGGGCTGAGGAGGCCAAGAGGGGGGCCCTTGCCATCAAGGAGGCTGAGTTGGAGTTTGACATCTGCTACACATCGGTGCTGAAGCGGGCCATCCACACCCTCTGGACCATCCTGGACGGCACAGACCAGATGTGGCTGCCTGTGGTGCGCACCTGGCGCCTCAATGAGCGGCACTACGGTGGCCTCACGGGCCTCAACAAGGCCGAGACGGCCGCCGAGCATGGCGAGGAGCAGGTGAAGATCTGGAGGCGTTCCTTCGACATCCCGCCACCCCCCATGGCCGAGAAGCACCCCTACTACTCCGCCATCAGCAAGGTGGGCCGCTGGGAGGGCCCTGGGGAGCCACAGGGTCAGGAGCCCAGGGGGAACAGGGGGCCTGGTGTCCAGCCAGGGAGTGGCAGTGTTCCTGCACCCCCAGGACCGACGTTATGCGGGGCTGAAGCCGGGGGAGCTGCCCACCTGTGAGAGCCTCAAGGACACCATTGCCCGGGCCCTGCCCTTCTGGAATGAGGAGATCACCCCCCAGATCAAGACCGGAAAGAGGGTGCTCATCGCGGCCCACGGCAACAGCCTGCGGGGCATAGTCAAGCACCTGGAAGGTGAGTCCACCCTCGGGGACCAGTGGGGTGCTGCTGCCCAGCCTCTCCTCTACACAGCCCCCACAGCATAGGAAGGCAGCTTAGCAGATGTTGAGCAAGGCCCAGGACTGAGTGGGTCAAGACCATTTAAGAAACAGATCTGTGGGCCAGGGATTTAGCTCAGTGGTTTTGCCGCCTGCTGCGTAAGCTCAATGACCTGAGTTTGATCCTCGGTTACCAAAAAACCCCCACCAAATCTGTAACTTGTTGGTTTCCATGGGGTGCGCTGCAGGAGATGGGGCCTGGCTGCTGGGGAGCTGAGTGGAGGGGGTGGAAGGTGGTGTCCAGCCCAAGGACACCAGAAGGGCCAGGCCTGGGCCCTGGCTCCAAGTCCTGGAGCTTGTGGGGCTCCTCCCTGGACTGTCCGCCTCTGAGTGTGGGGTTCATCCTGAGCAGGGCCCTGCCCTCACAGGCCAGAGGTATGGAGCAGCAGAAGACTCCAGGTTTAAAGTGGGGCTCCCACCAAAGAGTAAGGAGGGCTGATAAATGGGCTCAGGGCCAAGAGGCACGAGGAACCCTGAGTGTTCTTCACTGGGACTCATACAGGGCTGTCTAGATGAGCCCGAGTGACCTTCAGCCTGCTAGGACTACGAGGAGGGAAGTGAGGTGCCCCAGACCTGGCCTAGGGGACTGGCAGGGAAACACTGGCCACCTGGCTGGGGACCCCGGGGTGCAAGCGACACCTCACCTTCTCTTCTGGGGGAAGAGGCCCAATGGCAGGTGTGACTTCAGAGCGAGTGGGGTGTCCCTGCTGCTCCTCTCCAGGGAGCATTCCCAAGGCCTCCGGCTCAGGGAGGGTGGGGTGGTGCCAGTAGCAAAGGTTGAGCTGCTATTCCGAGCGGGGGCTGCCGGGGCAGGCAGGTCAAGTTTCCACCACTCTCCTGCTCTGAACTTGAAACGGAATGGCTCATATCCCTCTCAGCCTGGCCACTTCACATGGGGCTGAGACCCAGGCAGCACCAGCACAGGTCACAGCTACTGCTGATGGTGAGGTCTGGTCCTGGCCCGGGCTGTTTGTTTCTGCGGCCCTGCTCTCAGGACTGGGTAGGCACCACGAGGGCACATCCCTTTGGCCCCCAAAGCCATGGCATCCGCTGCATGGCTAAGGGTGCTCCCTGGGTACAGGGATGTCAGACCAGGCCATCATGGAGCTGAACCTGCCCACGGGGATCCCCATCGTGTACGAGCTGGACCAGGCGCTGAAGCCCACCAAGCCCATGCGGTTCCTGGGAGACAAGGAGACAGTGCGGAAGGCCATGGAGGCTGTGGCTGCCCAGGGCAAGGCCAAATGAGGGTGGTGCAGGCAATAAAACATCTCTGCACATGTCTCAAGTCCCTCATGGCCAGGCATGCCAGGGTCATGGCCTGCCCAGCCTTCGCCATGAACTAGGGACTCCAGCTACCCCACACCCACATCACTATGGCAGTAGCGTGACCAGCCCTAACCCACAGCCAGACGCTGCTTCCTTCAGAGAATGCCCCACCCTGTGGGGACAGGTGAGCCTGCAACAGCCTCGACTCACAGGGCCTTCGGTCCTCGGGAGAAGCCTGAGGGGTGGCAGGATGGGGAAGGCTGGGTTTGGGACTGCCGGGGATCCACCTGCACCACCCGCTGGGCTGCACAAGGTGAGGAGACTGTGACTTCAGTCACACCCTAAGGTCCATGCCTCTTCTCGTGGCTCACCAGCCACAGAGGTGAAGGTACCTGCTTGCACACACCCTGGAACACACCCCCAGGGACACGATGGATGTAGCCCCCAGGTGGGTTTGTTCCCACCTGGCTGTCCAGGTGACAGCAGGGCAGGGCTGACCCGGGGCCTGGGGACCACACTGCAATTCTTAGATTTGTTTGTCAGACACTTGGATGGGCTGGGGCAGAAAACGGGAGGCTGAAGGCATGGGCCATCGTGTTCCTTTCCCTGAATCCAACAGCAGCTGAGAGGCGCACACGGGCCAGCAGACGTGGAGTGAGCCACACGGAAGGACACGCTGTGTCTTTCTGATTTTTCACACACCCAGAGAAGCCTGGTCTTTCCACTCCACTTCCCATGGCCCAGACACAGGTACAGAGAAATGGAGTGAGGCAGAGTGTGCTCAGCAAGGCTACCTCCCTGCTCGCCGAAGTCACAGTCCACTCAGACTTTGGTCACACATCCTGCTAAAGGCAGTCCACTAAGTTCACTGTTCCCAAGGGTCATTCTAACAGCTGTAACCACCACCCCTCAGAGGCCAGAGGGAAAGAAAAAAGGCAAATATGAAGGCGGCCTCCAGATGCCCCTGCTCAAGAGTCCCTCAGCTCAGTGGCAGTCACTGTCCCTGGGCAGGGGTGACCCGGGAATGGCCACGGATGGGGCTGGCTCGGTCTCCCCAGAGCCTAGAGCCAGGCTGGTGGGGGCCTGGGAGGCTGCAGGAAGCTTGTCTGGGGATCACAGAGTTATTGCTGCTTCCAGGTGACAGAGGCTGAGCCACCCAGGCAGAGGGCGTCCTGAGGCCTCGTCCTCCTCAGGTCCCATCCTGAAGATGTCAAATGTTAGCTCTGGGGCCTCCTTTCCCCGGAACCAGGAAGCCTCAGTGGACGGGGACAGGGACCAGCTCCCCTCACTCAATGAGCTCCACGTAGTTGGCGGGGAACATGCCGAAGTGGCCGTCAGGGCCGAAGCCACGCCACCAGCCTTCATCGATCACCTCAATTCCCGTGATGAGGTTCTCAGGGTCAAAGGAGATCTCTGTGTCGTCGGCTGCAAGGAGGGCAACCCCAGGTGCTACACCAGGGCCTGTCCTCTTGGAAACGTCCCAATGCTGACCACCCCAGCACAGCCTCCTACAGGGTCTCCTTCCTGTCCCCAAGGCCTGCCCCTGAGAGAACATCGAGCCAGTGCCCAGGCCAGGCTCTCCCGTCTGGACGGGAGAGGGAAGGACGGCAAGTGTCTGCCAGGGCCAGGCTCACCACCCCCGCAGACAGGCTTCCACCCCTCGTCTCCTCCTCCTGACCCCCAGTGCTGATGCCCTGACACCCCCAGGAGCTCTTGCGGCTTGTGGTAGGGCACTCACCTGCCTGGTAGTCATACAGTGCCCGGGCACACAGCCCCTGCCCGGTGAGCGCCTGGCCCTGCATGTAGTGGTCAACATGCTCAGAGCCAGCACCTTGCTGTTCCACCTGTCAGAGTGAGAGGAGACGTCACCACAGGCTCAGGCCTCACCCAGGTCAGGCCGGGGGACAGGAGGCTCTGTAGGACCGGGGGGTGCGCTGCTCCCACACCCACAGCACAGCCACTTCCCCAAGCCAAAAGAGGGTGCGCAAATCCCTCCATCCATGCACTGCAGCAGCCACCCAGGCACTAGTCCACATGACTCGGCACGGGCTGTTCCGATGTCCAACGAGAACGCCTAAGTGCTGCCAACCCCGAAGTGTGCCATGGAAAACCCAGGCCTATGTGGGGCCCCTTGCTGCCCCTGCCAAGGGAACCCACCAGCGGCGGCTCCTCGTAGAGGGTCTCCTGAGCTGGGGGCTCCTCATACACGGCTTCCTCTTCTGCCTGCACCAGACACGGACGGGTGCTGGGCACTGGCTCCTCACAGACATCTGCATGGAGGACACAGCACGTCTGACCCTGCCCTCCCGCTACTTCCCTCCACCGTGTCCCTCCCAGGCCCCATGGGTGACAAGCGCCTTGCCTGCCCGGGGCCTTTCAGCAGCGGGAGCTGGCTCTCTGCTGAGTGACATCTCTGGCTGGGTGAGCTGCTTCTGCAGGAAGGGGCTCCTCAGCTTGCCTGCAAAACCGAATCCACTTTGAGAGCTGGGGATTTAGCTCAGTGGCACTGCACCTGCCTCACAAGTGCAAGGTCCTGAGTTCATCCCCAGTACCAAAACAAAACAGAACAGAACAGAACCACATCCACTTTGGAAACCCGCCCGCTTCCACAAGCATTCACCATGCACACTGGCCCACAGGGACCAGGGTGGTGAGCAGCAGCGCCACCAGTGAGCTCAAGGGCCCAGGCTGGCCTCCTTGCTCACTTGTCCCTCGTCACCCTCTCACTCGTGTCACCAGCCTTGAGGGCCCTGTCCAGGACTCCAGGTTTCCCCTCGCCCCTCCTCGTGTCTGAGCCCAGGGCGGGGTCCCACCTGGCTGCATGCTGGAGACAGAGGTGGTGGACATGGCCCTCTCCTTCTGCTTGAAAATCTCCCGTGGGTGTCTGGCCTGCAGCCCGGAGGACTCCTGGGGACCACAGCGACACCGCAGTGAGCTTCTCACCTCCCCGGCACCCCCCAGAAGGCAAACCTCGAAGGCTGGGGTGAGGAGGGAGCCAAGGGGCCAACTGGGCCACGCTGGATGAGGCACCCCAGCTCTCCCGCCACTGGCACCTCTGATGTCCCATGTGCACCCCAGTCTGCTGCATGGGTCTGGGCCGAGTGCTGACCTGAGACACGATGAGAATGGGTCCCGACTCCCAAGATCCAGGCCCAAAGGCCCATGCACAGACTCACCCGGTCCTCTCTGTTCCTCGAAGCCACTTCCTGGGGCTGCTCACACGTCCTGCTGGGAAGGACCAGGGTGCAGGCAGCTGAAGCGCTTGGTCCCCCTACCTTGAGGGACTAAGCGAGCACTGGGATGCTCAGGGCAGCCCCCAGGGCAGCCTCCCACCCCAGCAGCCAGGCACAGTGGGGCTCACCTCTGGGGCCCTGCTCCACTGTGCTGCTCTTGGTAGCGCTGTTCCCGGCGGGTGGCCTCCTGCAGCTCCCGCTCCCTGCACTCCTGTTCCAGCCGCCGCTGCTCCTCCTCAGCCCGGCGCTTCTCCTCCAGCCGCCGGTTCTCCTCCTCCTTCTGCAGGGACAGCAGCCCACTCAGCATGTGCTGGCCCCTGGCCTCACAGGTATGGGATGAGGGGGACACCACAGCCTAGTGGTCACCTGCCCTGTGACTCAGCTGAGCCAGCTGCACACGGCCCGGCTGAGCAGAATGCTGTCAGGGCCCCAGCCCCAGCACTCACCTCAGCTTTGGCCCAGAAGCTATCCTTGCCAACCCTCTTGATCTCAGACATGGCATTAGTCTTCTGGTACACAGAGCCCTGTTGACACAGAGCACATGCAAGGGCCCCAGCCAGCGGGGAGGGCCAGCCCCAGGCCCGGAAGGCACAGTGCCGCCTGCCCACCACCCTCAAGGAGACGGCACTGCAAAGTCCAGGAGAGGCTAGGAAACTGCCCGGCAGGGAGCCGAATCCTGATACTGGAGGCCCCTCCAGTGGCAGCCAGACGGCATGCATGGGGGCCAGGGCAGGATAGGCCCTGTCTGCAGGTGGCTCTGAGCCAGGCTTCTACCAGGCCACTCCTCCGACAGCTCACTGGCAGGGCCACACCCACAGGAATCACCACAGGCCCTGACTGCATGTCTCACACCGTGGTTTCTGGCTGGCTGTCGGCTCTACCCAGTGCCAGAGCTGCAAGCTGGCAGGTGTCTCCCCACATTCAGAGGGCCTCTGGATTTGTGCTCTGCTCTGACAACCCCTGAAGTTATGCCATGTAGCTAATGCCAGGGGCCACCCAGGTCCTGGCTGTGCGTTCCAGGGTCACAGCCACCCTGCCCACACATGGCTGGGTCTTGACAGGGCTCCAGAACACCTGGTACAACCACCAGGTGGGGTTGGTGCCCACTGGGGCTTGGATCCCCATCTGTGGAAGCCAGGTAAGAGGGCCAGTGATGGGTGGCAGCACTCACCACTGGGGCCTGGGGGCCTGTGTCCTGGAAGCGGCCACTCTCCCTGTGGAAGTTGTAGTTGGCCCCGGAGGCCTTGGCCACCTTCTCCATGATGCACTCGGGCTCCACATCCTCCTCAGCCCGCGCGTTGATGGTCACATGGGCCCCCTGAAGAGGGAGCAGCACTCAGAAGACAGCTTTGTGAGCCCGGGGAAGACAGGCTTGGTTCCTTCTGTCCACACAGCACGGGCCCCTGCACTCAGGCTGAGGTTGGAGACCTGGGGTGCCTGTATAGCTTCTGGGAATCACACCCTGCCCTGGGCTGCAGATGCTGTGCAGGTTTTGCTGTTGTTCAGCAGCCACCAGGCAGCTGCACAAAAAGCCTCCCTTCTGTCGGTGCACATCATTTAAGGGGCCTCCTGGAAATAGGCATTTTCTACAAAAGCAAGTCACTCATTTCTTCCTGAGAAGCACACCATGACCTCATTCACTGCTCCTATGGAAGCCTGGAGGCCTTGCTGGGGCTCAGCAGTAGAGCATGTGGCTAGTACACAGGGGGCCTTGGGTTCTGTTCAGCACTGGAAAAGAAGCAAAAAACCAAAACCAAAACCAAAAACAAAAAAAACACTGACAAGAAGTACAGAAGCCTCTCTTCCAGCTACTAGATGGAAAAACTGAGGCTATCTGAAGACAGCAGCAGACCGCAGGATCAGCGTCTCCCTGCAGTAACTGAGGGAAGACAGAAAGCCACCTGAGCAGTGAACTACGAATGACTTCTGACAAAAATGCTTTTGAAATTGAATCCTAGTGCCACTGTGGGACACTTGCCATGAATACTTGCAGAGACAGACTGGACAGGAACCCACCAAAGAGATGCAGTAACCTCGGTCTTTCTCCAAGACCTGACAATGTCACTGGACTGTTTAGATGGATCACAGACAAAACAGAACCAGTCCCAGCCTTGCCCACTGGGTCAGCTCCAGCGCGGCCCTTCACCCTGCTCTGCTGAGGAGTCCTGCTCTGGACACTTCCCTGCCTCCTGTGCCCCTGCCAACCCGAGGACCAGAGGGAAGCCAGTGCTGTGGGCTCACTCCTCATCCCAGCTCATTCGTGCCATGGAACCTAGGGTATCTGATCCCTCCAGGTCCTCACCTTGAGGAAGCTGGCCATGGTGCTGACGTGATTGGCGCATGCTCCCTTCCGCACGTCATTCACGCCCTCTCCCGTCTGCAACATAAGCACACCCAGCATGAGCCAGGCCTCCTCCCAAAGCCACTTCCCCTCCCACAAGTTCCCAACGACCCAGCAGCCCGTCTCCCCCAAGAGAAACCCTCCCAAAGCAGAAGCCATGAGAAACACTCCCAAAGCAGAAGCCACTCTCCGGACCCCATCACAGATGAGATGGCCCTCCCACTTCCAAGCAGAGCAGGGACTCTCTGGGGCCACGTGGCTGCTCGTGTACACTGTGGAGTGTTTCTTCAGCCTTCCCAGCCCCCAGGGGCTTGTGCTCTGTGGGTTCCCCTGACTCTGCAGTCTGCCAGGCCCTCTGTACCCTAACCCAAGGGAATGGGGCAGTAATTTCCCATGACCTTTTTTACTCCTTTTTGAAGGAATAATTCTGGCTTGGAGGGTGAATTCTGTGTAGTAACAGCAGTTATTCTTTTGTTGTTGTTTGTGACAAGGTCTCACTATGTACTTTAGGTTGGCTTTGAACTCTACATGCATAGCCCAGCCCAGGTGAGCATCCTCCCTCAGCCTCTCAAGAGCTGGGATTCCAGGCATGAATAACCATGCCCAGCTCTAACACCAGTTATTCTTCAGGCAACAAAGAATTCACTGTCTATTCTGCTCATTTTCCAGCTCAGAGGTTTCTATTATCTACTAAGTCCCGCCAAGTTCCTGAAGTCAAGTCAAACCAGGAGCAGACAGGGACTTTCCCAGGTCACATGAGATAAGACAGGACAGGTCCACGTACCCAGTTGATGAGGACAAACTTGGGCAGGCCAGAGTTGGGGTCCTTCACCCTGCAGAAAGCGTACATCACCTTCCCGCTGTTGAGCTCCTCCACCAGCTCCTCCAGGCCACCCTCTGCAGAGTCACAGCGAGGGTCAGCAAGGCTGTGCCCCCTGGCTGCCAGGTGCCAGCCACCTTTCCACCAGGGTTTCTCACCCCACCTACTTCAGAACCACCCTGGGGCTGGGCAGTAGCAGTGGCAGAGCACTTGCCCGTGATGCTCAACACCCCACATGCCATCCTCAGTGCAGCAAAAAATGAAATCAGACTCCTGGCTCCCAGCTGGTGGGACCCAGGAATTTGCTTTGCTGACAAGTTTCAGTCACACTCGTTTAAAACCACTCCTCTAAACCCTCAAATATCTGCAAACAGAAGAGAAATGTCATTTCCACTAGACCGGCTACAGACTTGCAAATGGCTCTTCACATCAGCTGTGCTGGCACCTGGACCCCTGAAGAGCCGAGGACATGCATGTCCTCCAGGCATCAGGGCCATCCCAAGGCCTGGACCTTTTGAAGTGTCCTTCAGCTGACACCACTCTCCCTTGCCATGGGCTGTGGCCCCTGGGCCTCCCCACTTCAAGGAGCCGGGCAGGAGCGGAGCTGTGGGCTGCACAGGCCCTGGTGCTGTGCACGTGCTGCACCCAAAGCAGAGTCCAGTGTGGTGCCACCAGGACAAGAGCAGGAGACCCAGACTGCTGAGCCCTGTGGTTCCCAGGCAGCCACCATGTCAGGTGAGAGGACCATTCAATGCAATCCCTCTAGAAAGAGGCAGAGGCCGGCAGAAGAGCTTGCAGAGGAAGGGGCTTCCTATCAACAGCAACAGTAAAATCACACTTGTCTGGCCAAGCAGAGAACGTTCTAGGCACTCATGGAACAGTGAGACCAGGTCCTGCTCGGTACCAGGAGTGGGGTGGGCCAGGTGTGAGCTTCAGCCTGGAAGGAACCAGGGGAACCAGCTGGGGTGTGCAGGTCACATCCCACCATCTCAGGCTCAGCCTATCTGCCAGCTTCTGCCCAGTGGCAGAGACCCCCCTCCCAAGAACCCCCATTAGGGTCCCTCTGGCCACCTGCAGGGATACAGCCTCTCTCCAGGGAGGTCTGGGGCCCTGCATGCACTTGCAACACAGCCAGGGCAGGACACGACTGTGGGCCTTCCCCACTTGTGCCAGCTCTGAGACTGGCATCCTCCAGTTACAGCCCAAGACCCAGGCTGTCCGTGAGCCAGAGAGGGTTGGCTGCTTCCCCTTGGCCCTCTCCATGAACCTGGGAGACAGCAGCACTGCCCTGTGCCAGGCCAGGAGACCTGAAGGAGAATGTGTGTTTCTCTCACAAACACCTGAAAGTTAGAGCTTGCCAGAACCGGCCTGTGTTACCCAGGGCTCTGGCGAAGCCTGCCTGGTGCCAGTCTACATCCCCACAGGGGGCCAAGGAACCCTCAGTGGTGCTGACGTAGGGTGGGGCTGTGGGTGTCAGGCACAGAGCTGCCCACCCTCCTACAGGGAGGCGTCCCTAGTTGAGCCACATGCAGGGAACACTTGCATTCCTGAGTCCCCTCTGTCCTGCTGCTATGGCTAAATTCCAGATGAGAGGGACTGGTGACTCTCAAAACGCTCTCCCCTTCCTGCTGCTTACCCTCCTGCCTCCTGGGGCTGAGCCCACTTGGGCCATACTCACCCCCAGTGCTGGCCACACGGATGTCATTGCTGTTGCCCTCATAGGTAAAGAGAGCCCTGAAACAAAACACAAGCTGGGTCAGGGCCAGGTGGCTCTGTCAGCCATCACTGCAGTGAGGCACCAGACACACGCCCTGCTCTGCCTTGCTGGAACTTGCAGGGCAGGTTCTGGGGCAGGTTCTGGGTGGATGCTCTGCAGCTGACTACCCTGGAGCAGGCGAGCTGTGAGGGACAAAGCCAGGAGATGTGAGGCACACAGCCACTTAGAGAAAAACGTCAGCTGTGGAGTTTTGCAATGACTTTCTACACATTCCCCAAGTGAGATGCTCATCTGGCTACCAGGTGTAGGAGTTTGAAAGACAAAAGATGCCTCCATGCACCTGATCCCAAAGCACCCCTACGGAGGAGGAGGAGGAAGAGCAGGAGAAAGACACATGGGCTGCCTGTCAGCCTTCCCCCCCTCCCTTTTTTTTGGTACCGGGGATCGAACTCAGGACCTTGCGCTTGTGAAGGAGGCGGCGGAACCACTGAGCTAAATCCCTGGCCCTGGGCCCCTCTCTCTTTTTGCAGTACTAGGGATGGAACCCAGGGCCTGTCTCAAAAAACGAAAAAATGGGACAGGAATTTAGCTCAGTGGCATCGCACCTGCTTCTGGACCCATGCCACTGGGCAACGTGTACGCCTGAGAAAGACCAAAGAAATGAGACCTGGTCAGTAGGTAGAGATAGGCCACATCTTCCTCCTCTGATGCTCTCTACTGCTTTTTCTATATGCTCGGTCCATCCTTTATCTGAGCATGCATGACACGTAACAACTCATACTAGAGCCAGGAGTCAGAGATAGAGCCCACTAAATTCCTTCTAGTAGATTAAAGGTGACAAGAAAACCCAGGAGAATTTCTGGCATGTGTCCAGTAAACCTCTGAAGGAACTGAAACAAGATCAGGGAAAGGTGACTGCAGCCTGGATTCCCAGGAATGCAGGAAGGCAACCTCAGAGCAGAGGTGTGAAGGCCAGGGAGCCACCTGCATGATGTGGAAGTGTGCCCCAAGCAGAGGGAACTACAAGGGTAAGGACTCCGAGGAGGAACTAGCGTGTTTGAGGAAGAGAAAGATGGTGGCAAACAGGTGTGGCCACAGTGTGGCAAGCAGGAGGGGCAGAGGGAACAAGGTCACGCAGGGCAAGGCAGCAGTAGTGTGAGCACCCTGGGCTTTATGTAATGTGCAACAGGAAGCCACTGCAGAGTTACGGGCAGAGAAGTGAGATGGTCCAGATACTTCTCAGTGAGTGGGGACCTGCCAAACCCTCTGCTGAGGAACTACTTCAATGGCTGTGACAACGAGGCTGGAGGCCAAGGGCTGAGCAGGAATCCCGCAGAGTTGCAGGAGCCTGAGGGTGGGGAGAGGACCGCATGGCTGTCAGGCAATGAGTATGGTAGCAGAGCTCAGCAGCCAGCCCGGGTGGCAGCAGGAAGCTCTGCTAAGAAGCCCAAGGAAAGGCTAGGAACATGGGAGGCCTGCACTGTCAGCTGGCTGTGGGGCATCATCCCCAAACCAGAGACGGTTCCTGAGAAGCCTGAAGTGCCAGGGAGGTGCAGAGGAGACGAGAAAGCACCCAGACAAAGGGAGGTGGCTGATCACAGCAGCAGAGCCTTGCTGGGCAACAGGAAGAGGCCCCACAAGGACGGTGCTGGCCACAGGGTGGTCCCTCCATGGCTCTACCTCCAAGATCCCTTTTCTATTCTCCAGGGTTGGTTCCAGTAATCCATCCTACTCAGCACATTTCTCAGAACTGGAGTGCTAAAACTGTTCAATGAAAACAATTTAACCAGTGGGAAAGTGAAAGAGAATTACCATATACACACCCAAGCGTGCTGCAGAGAGCTGATTTGCCAGGGGGCTGCCCAGGGTTACCCCAGAAACCAGATCCAGGCTCCTGCTACTGCAAGCTCCAGTAGCTGCACGACAAGACCTACACCCTGCCCCACAGCCTAGAAGATGTCCTGGGCTGGAGAAGGGAAGATGAAACCTTTTCATGAACAGGTGGCCAGCATACTACTTTCATCTTCCCATGACTCAGACACAGGAAAGAGAAACCGAGGTCCTCACACTCACATTCACAGAGGACCTGGCACCCAGCCCCCTGGCCTCTTTGTCAACCTCCAGGGCAAGCTCCTGTCCCCAGCCGGGGGTCGGGACGCAGAGAAGGCCCATCCCCGAATGCAGCCCCGCCTGGAAGGCAGGGGACTATCTCCGCCTTCGGGGGACGGGGGGCTGCGGAGGTCCACTTTTCTTGGGAAGTCCCGGGCTGAAAAGACCTGGTAAGGCCGACAGGCACCAACGGGCCAAGCATTTACCCCGAGCCCCTGGCGCGCGGCGACCAGGGTGGCTCAGCACCTCGCTGGCGCGGGGCGGGCAGGAGGGGACCCCCCGCGCCACCCGCACCTCCTCCCCCTCTGCCCGCGGCCCACCAGTCCGTCGGCGATTTCTCGTCGACCACCCGCCCGTAGGCCTCCTGCAGCGCCGGCCCGTTCCGGCTCAGGTTCGCCGCCATGGTCCGCCCCGCGGTCCCTGAGCCACAGCTGCGGTAGCTTTCGGGCCGGCCTCCCGTGACGGCCGGAAGCCCCGCCCCATAGCCGGAAGCCTCGCCTCTGACGATCGGAAGCCCCGCCCCCGAAACCGGAAGCCGATGTAGAGGCGGGGCGGTCAGTGGGTCTTTAGTCCAGGTTCGGCTGGTCGGCCGGGTCGGGGTACTCACACGCTCCGTTCTAATTGTCACAGCTTTTTTGTTTGTTTGTTTGTTTTGGTACCGGAGATCGAACTCGGGTCCTTGCGCTTGCGCAGGAGGCGGCGAGACCACTGAGCTAAATCCCCGGCCCAGTCACAGTTAAAGCACTTTGAGACATCTCAGATTCACCAGTCTTCCTCCGGACCGGATCTTCCGAGCCGGTGTTGTGGACCCTCATCAGAAGTCTGATCTATGAATAAACCGTGCATACATTAATGGATACACGAATAAATAAATGAATGCTAAGTGACGGTCGAACCGATACAAACTTAACAAAGCGCTCTTGTGGTTCCTTGCTTTTTTTTCCCCCTGAACAGTTTGATTGAGGCCAGGTAGTGGATAGAAGGCAACCCACGCCCTGCGTCACCTCCAGATGGGGATGGCTGCCTACCAGGAAGGAAGGGGCCCATGTTGCCCCAATCTGGGAGCGCCAGTTCTTTCCATCCACAAATGGGGCAGCACTTTCATTTTCCCCCCTACCTGAAGAGAAAAGGGCCAAGACAGAAGGCAGCTCAACACTTCCTGGCCATTGAGAAACAACTCCATCTCCTTGTCCTCCAGTGCGCATCCTGGGATCCCAGGACCTCCAGGAGGTCTGGGGGCACGTTGCAACATTTCAGTCAACCAGAGGAGAGCCTACCCTTGGTATAGGACATCCGCAGGAACTTGTTTCAATGATAATGGAAATTAAGACAACAAATTTATAGACAAAAGCTTTGAGAGGATGAGAGAATGGGGAAAGGGCTTCCTCTTTTGGAGGAGAATAACTGAAGAGGATGCAGGTCTGAGGGAGATCAGACCGGCCGGTTAACAAAAGAATGGGTCTAGCTTTTATGGCTTCCCCGAGCCAGGCTAAAAGCTGGTAACTTTCCATTGGGTCATGAGTATGATTTTTTTTTCTCTTTTCCTTCATATTTTACAGTATTTCTTTATAATGTGAAATATGTATTAGCAGCTATATTTATTTTAATGATAAGAAAAGGGGATAAGGGGAGGATGCATTCCATACATTATTAATAAGGACAAACAGGGAGAAAGAGATGTCTCCACCTTTAGTGGATAACATCATAGATTAAGGTCTGAGAATCCATGTCTCCATGCTCCTATGTTACCCTTACTGGAAATCAGGTTGTTCAGGTCAAAGGAGCAGGTCCTGTTCTGAAATTATATCAGTGTGGTGACTAGACTCATCCATGCTGAGGGAAAGGCAGGAAAACTCAGGCTACATGGAGAGGAGGCTGAAGGGTGTCTGGTGGTGGCAAGCAGGGGTGCACATGGCTTCCTCCTGCTCCAGTATGTGAGGACCTGATTCAGCCTAGCACACTGCAAGGGCTCCATCAATAGTTTGATGCCACTTAACATAATTAGCAATTATGATGGCCAGTTGGCAGGGACAATCTTCCCTGCAGAACCAGTCCCTGGAGATGGGAATAGACTGGGCTGGGGGCAGCAGAGTGAGAGGCAGGCCCCATGAGGCAGCTCTGCTGTTGCCCACCAACATGCTGCCTGGCTGAGGTGCTTCCCTTGAGGACACCTTCAGCTGTTGCAGGCAGCTGGGGGCCATCAAGCACACCTGTCTGGAGGTTGGGGCTTTGGGTAAACCAGGAAGCAGACATATTTTTAAGGAAAACTGAGGAAGGCACTGGCTGGCCTTGCAGATTCTTGGTAGCTTTGTTGTTGTTGTTTTAAATAAAATCTGTGAACAGAGAAAAACCGGGTTGTAGAGACAATGAAACCAGAAAACTGACCTCAAGGAGTGAACAGCAAGTCCTTCCTCCTCTCAAAGGGAATGCTGCTTAGGAGGGACTATTCCTCCTTTCTGCAGGGCATTAATTAGGCTGCTGTCTAGGGTTGCTGGCAGCCACATCCTTCACTTTCCAGAGCACCAGCATTCATAGCTAGATGCAGAACTGGTCCAGCCCTTATCCAGCACTGCAAGGGAGGAAGTATGTGCCAGTCAAAGAGCCAGCCATGAGAAGGGAGGAGAGATAAGTGACTTTGAGCTAAACTCAAGACTCCTTCTCTGCCCCTTTCAGTACCATGGACAGACCCTGGACAGGAATTCTGCAGATGAGGCCTAAAGCACCTCTTACACCCAGGGAGGCTTTCTCTTGAATTGCAGACAGAAATCTAGCCATTCTTGAGCAACTGCAGTGAGGCAGTGTGGAATTCTATGGTGCTGATAGACTGCTCTGCTATGAGCTACCAGGCCTGGTGGACACTTTGTTCCGGCATTTTAATCCTTTGCCATGGATTTTGACCTTTGTCATGTTCCTGGACCTCCTGGCCCTTCCTGGAGCCTGACAAAGGATCCAAACCTCAGCTCCACTGAATAAACTCAGAAGCTTCTGAGAACGTTAATAGTTGATCCAACATAGATCAATTGTTTAAAATCACCCACCTTTCTGATCATTCTGATTCACAGAGGAAAAACATCACATTATTCCCAGCTGAATTGTGTGTGGGGGTGTGTGAGTGTTTTGTTTTTTGGGTTTTTTTGGTACCAGGGATTGAACTCGGGTCCTTGCACTTGCCAGGCAGGCAGCAGAACCACTGAGCTAAATCCCCACCATGTATGTATGGAGACAGGGTCTCAGTAATTCAGGCTGGCCTTGAACTCATGGGTATCCTCCTGCCTCAGCCTCCTCCTGAGTGCTGGGATTAGTGTGTGCCACCATGCATGGTCCAGTTGGCTTTTTAGAACTGCTGTCCAGTTGCTGATCTGGGCCATGCCTTGGAAGCATGGGGTCTACAGATGTGGGTTACCAGGGAGCCACCTACACCAAGGTTCATCCTAGAAAGATTCTACCTAAGGAGCTTGTTCTTTCGGGTGACTCAAGTCCTGGAAAGCATGAAAAGGGGGTGACTTTCCCAGTGGAGAAAATAGGATTTGCTGGGGGACAAGACAGTCTGAGGGGTCTGGGAGGTACAAAGTCTACTTTAGGCTTGCAATGAGGGATTGAAAATTTGTACTAGAGATTCCCAAGGCCTGGTTTTACTTTTTCACTACATATTTCTGGCAGAAAGGACAGGCTTGGGGGAATTTTGACTGACTTCAGAAAATCCATGGTGTTTTGTTTTTTTTTTAAGTTACAATCCATATGCTTGAAAGAGCAGCATAGAGACAGATACAGCACCAGCAGCAATCTAGGCCTGGATTTTCCCCTCTGACCAGTCTGTAATGAGCAGCAGGACTCCTCTCCCACCCCATGAGTCACATCTGCAAAGTGCTGTGTGTGCTGAGCTGAGGTGTGTGATCTCACAGACCACATGGCAGCTGCTCTGCAGAGCCTGGCTGACAGCCCCTGGAGGACACCTCTCCCTCTGTATTAAGGGTTTGGGGGGGATTTCAAAGCCATCCTCCACACAGTGAGGAGGAAATGACAAAGGCCACAGGACCCCAGAAGGCCTTATGAGGACTGTCCATGGGAACCTCCATGAACAAGCGCAGATTGGGCTCACTCTGCCTTGCCCTTTGCCCATGGCAGTGATGTTGTGCACAGCTTCAGAATGGTATTCTGGCAATAAGGTCACAGCTGTAACCTGGGAGTTTCTGGAGTCAACCTTCCGGGGTCACCTTGACTGACCCCCAGTGCTAGATCTGTAGATTTTTTTTCTTCACTTGTAAAGGCCATGCCTGACCTTTTGGTTGCCTAGTTTTCTTCTTCTCTGTTTCACCAAAGAATCAATCCCTGGGAGCAGAACAGCTTTATAACCGACTCAGCAAAGACTAGGTTGAACTTGGCTTTAGAGATTTAAAGTCCCTCAACTTTCTTCCCTCTTTGGAGGCTTCATTAGAAATCTCCTGCCTTTTCTGAGTTAAACTAATCTCAAGGCTCTGAGCTCTACAGGCAAACCTGGAAATATATTCTAGCAGAAAGCCAAGCAGGGAAGCCAGGCACCCAACAGGCTACTCTAATAAGGCCCTCAAGAACCTGTTAAGTCTCCCTATATTCCAGTCTACTTGACAGAAAAACGGATACTTAAATGTCAATTATCACTGAGTTGAGGAAACTGCATTTTTATTTTTTATTTTTTTGGTACTGGGGATTGAACTCGGGACCTTGCAAGGCAGGTGCCAGAACCACTGAACTACATCCCCGGCCCAAAATTGCATTTTTATTTACATTTGAAAGTCTCTCCCAGTATTTGTGTTCTCATCTGCGAATGGCTTACACTTGGACTTTGTGTAGATTCCTGGCAGGAGGAATAGGGGTGGGGAATCCTCATCACATACAAGAGAATCATCCAAATCATTCCAGGTTTCATAATTTTGCTCTTGCTTCTAAAAAATACAGTCACCTCTCATGGAGTGTTATATGCTTTATATCCTGACATCTCCCATTTGCTGCTTCTTGGTGTGAGGAGAGAAATGCACTGCGTGGACCTGCAGAGGAAGGCAGTGGAAGACAGCAGAAGCCACAGGAGGAGGCCTCTGTTTTCCAGCAACACTGTCCCAATTCCCGGGAGCCTCCAGGTGAGGTAGACTCCTCAGGACATGGTTCTGTGGCTGACAGGATGTGAAGGAAGCCCACTCTGCCCTGGGTACCCAGGATGGCTCTGAGTTCTAAAGCCAAAGGGCACATGGTGGGGGGCCAGGCTGGGCTCCACCTGGTGCCACAGCGTGCGGTGGCACTGTTGAGAGGTGTGTGGGACCCTGTCCTCCAGAGAGAGCAGATGACAGGGGTCAGACAGACTGGTTTTAGTGTAACCAGGAAGGCTGTGGATCGTAACAATGGCTGCCGATTTGGCATCAAAGAGGTGACACTGTCAAAGCCACAGTGGCTGAGAGTGGCACCGACATGCTGCAGCCAGACAGAGGGAGTGGCCAAGGCATGTGTGACGAACGATGAAGCTCAGTGAGTGGTGCAGCTGACGGCTCAGCTTCACAGGGAGGCGTGGGCCTGGCAGGCAAGCTTGTCCCGCAAAACCTCCAAGACACTTACATAGCATATTTCTGCGTCCATTCTTGTGCTAGTCTGTTGTACCTGGAAGAAAAAAGCAGAGGGAGTGACATCCTCACTGGCAATGGCCACGTCCCTGCACAGTGGAGCAGCATGGCTGATGTGGACAAATCCGCTGCTCAGCAGACATCCAGGAAAGACTCTCCTCAGAGCAGGAACTCTTTGGTCACAGCTGCAAGCCCCTTGCTCAGTGAGTCCTGCTGATCCCCTGTGCTGTGGAAGATGCAATAATGCGACAAACCTCCACACTCTCTCCTGAAACTTCAGGACGGGTGCAGGGAAGGAAGGAAGAGCACCCCAAGGCTCAGCTTGGAATGTTCCAGGCTGTCCCGAGCCACCTCTGAGCTGGTCCACCTGCCCGTGGCCTGGCCTCCTGTTTACCACAGACAAACTGGGGAGGGCACACAAGGCGCAGGCCAGCTGCCCACTGAGGGCTGTGGCACATGCATTTTACCCTCACTACTGAGGATGGCTGGGACCATGGGACTGTAAATGAGAGGAATTTATAGAGAAGGCACTGAAAAAAAATCACTTTGTGATAAAATAACTTGTAACAAATGTTAAAAACAATACAATTTAAAATCTAATCAAATAAAATTCATTTTAACTGCTACCAGAAAACTTCAATGACAGAAATAGGATCTTTAAAGGTCTCAAGAAAAACTTAAGTTGGAAAAACCACATTCCACTCTCATCTCTTTAGTAAGGACATACTCCAGTCATTCCTTCCCTGGCACCTCCCTCTGGAACCCAGCACCACTCACAGGGCTGCAGCTCCTGCTGTCCAGCTCTGCCACACCCAGCCCTTTCCCCTGTGCTGTCAACACTCAGAAACTGGCACGTGCTGGTGCCCACTACACCTGCTCACCTACACCGGATGCTTCAGTGCACGTGGATGTGCTGGCTGGAGTCAGGGTTCTACGCTTCTGGGTCTGGAGATCAGTGTTCAAACCCAGAGCTGGCAGTGTGGGTCTACAGGTGAGGCAGCAGCTCCGCTCACTTCCAAGCACACCAGCAAACTGACCGAGCAGTGTGCCCCTCCTCGACTGGTTTTGGCCTCCCTCTAGGTCTGTGCAAACAGACAACCCCTCATTTTACGCCATAAACCTGAGAGTTTAATCCAGAATTTACTTGTCAGATTCTTCTGAGTTCATTCTTGGCCACTGACTTTGCTGTCCTGAGGGCGGGGCTTGCAACAGTATTTTAGGGTTCAGTAGTGGTATCTGATGAGCCACCCAGGAGGGTGAACTGCTTTTATCCCCTCTCCCTCCTCCGAGTCAAGGCACATAGCGAGAGCCAGGAGGCCGGGCTGGGACACACACTGCACAAGGGCGTGGCGTGGGCAGGAAGATGTCCATGGGAACCTGGGCAGTCATGGCACAAAGCAACCCAAAGAGTAGGCGTACTTCTCTCTGTCGGCCTTGTACGTGTGGGCTATTTCTGGCACCAGAGGGTCATCAGGATTGGGGTCACAGAGCAGAGAGCAGATGGACAAGAGAACTGGGGAGAAAAGAAAGAGTCAGTCAACTGTGGCCATGAGGCTGCAGGCCATCCTTGGGTATGGTGAACTTTCCCACACTCACGCTTTCTGTGGACCAGTCTGATGATTCTGCTCCCGTCATGAATTTGCCTTGCCCACACACCAGCTAGAGAGCAGTTTGCATTGTGGGCCTCACAGTGGGATCCCAGCACACTGCCCCAGTGTGGTCCCAACACTAACTCTCCCTTCTCGCCAAGGCCCCTGCAGTTCCAGCCTCTGTGAGCCCCAGCCCCAGTCTGGGCCCTACACCACACATCTCTGGTCCCAATAGCCCTTTTTGCTGGTAAGAGACAGGAGTTCAGAGAATCCAAGTAACTTCCAAGGTCACACACTGGAAACACTCAGGATGAGGGTAAAAATGAGATTCTGAACTGAGGCTATGATGCAAAGGCAACAGGCCCTCCTGCTCTCATGGGACATCCCTGGGACATACACGCGGCATAACATCAGGGGCCCTGGATGAAAGGGATCACCCTCCAGGGCTCGGTGAGGAGCAGAAGGAGCTTCGAGGACTATTTCTGCTTTGCTCTGGACCCACCATGACTCCAAACTGGCTCCAGTGAGTTCACTGAAGTCTCGAGGAGTTTCCCTACTGTTAAAGCTACAAACGGAAGGGGCAGGTCCCCTTTGCTTAAGAGACGATGCCTCGCTGTTCTGGGCTGAGGCTGTCCCTGGAAGGTGGAGGACTCCCCTCACCCCCCACCCCCCAGCCACTTTTCCTTCCACCCCACGGAGGGCCCTCCCTGCCACTCCACTTTCCACTCCCATTCCTGGCCCTGCACCTAAGGTGGCACTGGCCCTGGGTCCACTGGCCCCACTGCAGGCAGCCCCTGGAAGTTGGCAGAGTGTGATGCTGTCCCTGCTACACTTCTGGGCCTAAGGCAGCATGATGAGGCTGCTGCACACAAGGTTCCACTCAGAAGAGCAATCTCGGCAGGACGCTGGGCTGCATCCAGATGTGACTGGAACTTCCTCACAGTGCAAGGGCAGTAGCTCTGTCCCGAGTTCTCCATATCTGCTGCTGCACCCCTCTATCCTTCCAAAGCCGTCCCTGCAGCTGCCCCAGGTGCTTCGGTGGCCTCTCCTGGCTGCCCAGGGCTCTGCCATCTGCACTGCCTCATGCTCCACTCTATTTTTTGGGTTAAATTTTTTCACTATTCTACCATCTTCACCTGACAGGCTATGGTGCTTTCTATTCTCAGGACTTGAGTGTATACAACTCATGCTAAGCCCATCTTAGTTCAGAAGGAATATCTGCATTTCTTTTCTTTTTTTCCTTTTTGTTAATATCTGCATTTCTGGCTAGGTGTGATGGCACACACCAATAATCCCAGCACTTGGGAGGCTGAAGCAGGAGGATTGCCATGAGTTTAAGGCCAGCATGGGCTACATAGTGAGTTGTTTGTTTTGGGGTTTTTTTGGTACCAGGGGATCAAACTCAGGACCTTGTTCTTTTTAGGCAGGCAGCTCAGAACCACTGAGCTACATCCCTGGCCCTACATAGTAAGCAAGGCCAGCCTGAACTAAATAGCAAGACCCTGCCTCAAAAAAAAAAAAAAAATCTGCATTTCTACATTCTGCTTCAGCCTGGTCTCTTCAATCTCAACCAGAGACATTCCTCCTACATCAGCTGTGAGGCCCAGGAGGTAGGCCCTGGGTGTCTCCTTTCAGAGCTGACTCACAGTCTGTGTTGGTCCTTGCCAGATGAATGGGAAAGGAAAGCACAGAGAAGGTAGTATAATATTTCTCTCTCTAGGCAGGAAAGCTCTACCACTTAGTGCAAAAAAAAAAGTCTTGAGGTTCATGACCACCATCTAGTTAGCTGTTGTCTATTACATACCCAGCTTTCACTGAGGCCCGGAACCACTGAGCAGTGGCTGCTGCCTGCAAACCACAACCATTTCTCTGCAGGTCATCTGCTTGCCTATCTAATACCTCCTTCATGTGTCCAGACCTGGGGCTGCATCCTGCTGAGTCTGCCTAGGTTCTAGTCCTGATTTCCCCTTTGGATCTGTGTGCCCTTCCCTCTCTGGGCATCAGTGTGCCCAGGTACAGGCTGGGGGAAGCATACTACAGGATTTCCAAGGGCTCTGCCAGTGTAGTTCTGCTGTCATCTGATGGTGGTGGTATCCTGTCCCTCAGGAATGACCTGTCCTATAAAGAGCACCAGCACAGCATGGATTCCCCTCCCTTCTGAAGTCACTGGCTTAGGGCTCTTCTTCACAAAGGTATGGGGTGGAGGGGTCAGAGATACAGTTCCCTACCCTAAATGGCCTCCCTATGTCTATCTTCCCTACAGCCCAAACTCTCAGCTCTTTTGGTTATACATTTTATGCCAAATGAAAATACATTTCTGTCCTTTGCTAAAAACCATAATTTTTTGCCTTATGTATTTTACTGGGGATTAAACCCAAGGCCTTTGTACTGAGCCACATCTCCAGTCCTGTTTTTATTTATTTTTTATTTTGAGACAGGGTTTCAGTAAGTTGTTAAACTGCCCTGTCCGGGATCAAATTCTGGATCCTCCTGTCTCAGCGTCCCAGAGTGCTGGGATTACAGCCATGCACCACCACACCTGGCTCCCTTTCTGATACCAAGATAGAGTGTAAGTAGAGCTCTTTGCACCCATGTGGCGGTCCAGAGCATCCCACAGCAACTGGCTGCTGAGGACCACGAGGGTGCAGGGCACTGGGCTCCACTGATGTCCTCTCTCACAGTGTGGGGACATCGGTGGGCACAGGGCTGGATGGGGTGTGTGACCTGAGGAAGCTGCCTGCTCTCCCTGAGTCTCCATGTCCACTTAGTCAGCGAGGGAGTAAGAACATGGGAGACAGCAAGTGGAGCACGTGCCAGGGTCTCTACCTTTGGACACTGTCAGTGCTGGAGACCACTGTGACCGCAGGATGTCCAGGCAGATGCTGCCATTGCTGTTGATGTTGGGGTGATAGATTTTGGTTGTGAAAGCAACCTGCAGAGACAAGAGATCTGAGTCAGACAAGCCACAGAAACGTCTGAAAAACCAACCAAGTGAAGGGGAAGCAGCCACTGTTGGGCTGTACCAGGTGCCCCACGCTCCAACCCTCAAAGTCCCGGTGAGAGCCAATGTTCCCTCAACCCGATGGGACACCAGAAAGGCAACCCCACAAGTCTTTTGATCCATTTCCTGTTAGGTCCTCACTCTGAACATGGGAGGGATTGATATCATCTCCCCCGGAACAGTGTGCTCTGAGGCACAGCAAGGAGGATGGGGGAAAGAACTCAGAAGCCCAGAAGGTTCGTGCAGAAAATAATGATTCTAATTACAGATACGATGAGGAAATGGAGTCATTACAGGAAACAGCCAGATGAAATTCATTCCTCATCCTTTGCTTAACTACTAATTTTTGCCTGGCTTGCTTGGACAAAACTTCCTATTTCAGCCATCATCCGTGGTGGCTACACTCAAAGGCACAGATGTTGGGCTCATGTAAGCCACATCACCAGAAGATAAGCCCAGGCCACAGACCCCTGCTCTCACCTCTGTGTGTGTGGTGCTAGGTACTGAGCACATCATCTCATGCATGATAGAGAGGTAAGCTATCACCGAGCCACACCCTAGCCCTCTTACTTCACCCTTTGTAAGACACCCCCTTCTCAGAATTCATCCTTCAATTGCCCCTGTATGTTTCAAATACACAAGGATACCCTCTGTAGCAAAAGCTATGAGACAACCCGATGTCTCCCAAGAGATCACTGGTGAAATTAGAGTTTCATATACACAACTGTTCAAAAAGAACATGGTGAATCATCATGTGCAATTAGGGAGCAATTTCCAAGATGTATTGATGACAGGAAAGCAAGACACAGCATCATGGTAAAGTGTGTTCCTTTCGATGGAGAAACAAGGGAGCACACGCAGACGCATGTACAGGTGCTGACAACACCTGAAAGAGAAATAAGCAGCAGCCAGAATTGGTGACAAAGGTTCTATGTTCAGTGCACTCTCCCACCATTTGCCTCTTTTTAACCACAGCTACAATTCACTTCTTGAGATGACCTTCCTGGAGCCCAGAGTTCTTGCTTTAAACAGGGATGTGATAAGCCAGATGCAGTGGCAGACTCCTGCAGTCCTAGCTATTTGAGACGCTGAGGCGGGAGGCTCACTTGAGCCTAGGAGTTCAAGACCAGCCTGAGCAACAGACTATTTGAAAAACAAAAATGAGCCAGTTGCAATGGAGCACGTGTGTAATTCTAGCTACTTGGGAGGCTGAGGCGAGAGGATCACAAATTTGAGCCTAACCAGGGCAACCTGGCAATTCGCAAGGCCCTGTCTCAAAATAAAAAACAGGCCAGGGATTTAGTTCAGTGGTTCTGCCGCCTGCCTCCCAAGCGCAAGGTCCCGAGTTTGATTCCCAGTACCAAAAAAATAAAATAAAATAAAATAAAAAACAAAAGAAGGGGGCTGGGGATGTAGCTCAGTGGCACTGTGCCTGCCTGGCAAGCACAAGGTCCTCAGTTTGATTCCCAGTACCGGGGGGGGAGAAAGGGGTGGTGGTGGTGTAGCTCAGTGCAAAGGCCGTACCACAAAAAAAAACCCAAACAAGCCTCTCCCCAAAAAGCAAAACAAGAACCCCAAAGAAAACAAACAAACAAAACCAGGGACATGATGGGACTCCCAGCGCTGGTATGGGACTGGAGTCAGGCACCTGACGACCTGTAGGTTTCCCTGTCCCGAGAGAAGTGAATCAGGCTCAGCCCCACCCACACACCACTGGCCAGCAGTGCCTCAACGCTGAGCTGGGCGTGCAGCAGGAGGAGCCCTGCCTCCTTCCCCACTCTGAGTGTTCATCACCATTTCTTCACCTGGCCGGAGGGCGTGTGGGCCTTTTATATCATTCTTTATTGTTTTTTGCATGCTTAATATAATTCATAATAGATTTTTTTTGAGTGCTGGCCATTGAACCCAGGGATTCACCCATATTAAGTCAGTGTCATACTGGAAGCTATACCCCAGTCCCTAAGGTAGTTTTAAAAGCAGAACTCACTTTATAATATGAGGTTAAGAGGGCTGTGCATATATGAGCTTGCATGTCTTTTACAATATGATTTTTCCCAGGAAGAGTCAAATCTCAAATGGTCTCAGACAGTAAGTATCTGCCTCAATGTTTCCTATAAAGATCACCCAGTCTTCCTGGTAAGTAGCACTGGTACATGCCTGTAATCCCAGCTACTTGGGAGGCTGAGGCAGGAGGATCACAAGTTGGGTTTTTTTGTTTATTTGTTTTTGATACAGGGTTTCACTATGTAGTTCAGACTGGCCTTGAACTCACTGTGAAGCCCAGGCTGGCCTCAAACTTGTAGGAATCATTCTGCCTCAGCTCTCTAAGGCAGGATGATCACCACAAGTTTGAGGCCAGCGTGGACAACTTAGTGAGAATATGTCTCAAAACAAAACATAAAAAAGGTTGGGGATATAGAAAACAGACCTATCATGCAGTCTTGCCAGATTCCTCCTCAAATCAAAAGTTTAACTTATTCCTCTGCAGAAGGAGATTTAAAAAGACACAAAACACTTTCTTCTCTTGTAAAAGTACCACTCACCAGGCTGGGGATTTAGCTCAATGGTTCTGCTGCCTGCCTTGCAAGCACAAGGTCCTGAGTTTGATCCCCAGTACCAAAAAGACAACAAAAAAAAGTATCACTCACCTTTTAGCTCATATTTTTCCTGGTTAAAGTAATCCTAACTCACAGAGCTTACTTCTCAGTCTTAAGTAATAGTTATTGTTTTCAATTTGTCCTTGGGCAATTAGGGAACCTAAAAATGCCCAACAGACAGCCATACAAGACAACATCAGTATCTGCCTATTTAAGGAAGTGCCTCAGCCGCTCACAGGCTGATGGAGGAATAAGCTGGGAAACTGCTGCCTTAAAGACACTGTGCCATCTCTTCCCAGGGAAAGGGGAGTGGAGGGTGGAATAGAGAAGCCTTCCAACCAGGCCCCTCACCAACACCAGTTGTATCCCAATTCAGTGGAGTGACATTAGCATCTGTCACTGCTCTGCCCAGCACACCCTGCTCCCTTGCCAAAAGCTGGAAAAAGTCTCCAGAACAATGAACACATTTGACTTCTATTTAAAAACTCAGGACCAGGCAGCCTCTGTGGCAACACCTGCACAGTGCTGCGACCAGTGAGTCCAGAAGGGGCCTCTTCACACTGGCTCAGACAAAGTGTGAAACAGCGGCTAAGGTCACCCATCAAGTCACGGAGGCCTGGCGGTGATGAGGCACAGTGATGTCACACCTGACTGTGGCACTCAAACTGGACACAGACTACGGTATGACTGTGCTCAAAATGCGTAACCGTGGTCTAATTCTGAGAAAACACGACACAGACCCATAATGAGGGCCAGCTGACAGCACAGTTGGTAACACTCCTCAAAAGCATCGATGCATGAAGGACTGTGGGAAAGGAAACACATTACAGATTGCAGTCCTGCAGAGGGCTGGACAGTAACCGAGCACTGGATCCTGGAGCACGAAAGGGTACTGGCAGAACCGCTGAAGTCTGACCGAGGTTTCAGTGTAATTCACAGAATCAGGACCAACATCTACTTCTTGGGTTTTTTTGTTTGTTTGTTTGTTTGTTTTTGGTACCAGGGATCGAACTCAGGTCCTTGCACTTGCGCAGCAGGCAGTGAAACCACTGAGGTAAATCCCCAGCCCACTTCTTGGTTTTGACCATGGCAGTATAGTAACGTAAGACGGGGACACTGGGGAGAACTGGGTAAGAAGTGTATGACTACTCTTTGTGCTATTTTGCAGCTTTTTTTCTGGGGGTGGTGCTGGGGGTTGAACTCAGGGCCTCTCACATACTAAGCAGATATTCTGTCATGGAGCTATAACCCCAGGGCTTGCAAATTTTTTCTAAGTCTAAAATTACTTCAAAATAAGAAGGTGTTTTGTTTTGTTTTTAAAGGCTGAAATATCCGGGTCTGAGTCCCTCTGTGGTCCATGAACCATGCCTTATGAAAACACCATATCCTCTCTACGTGTCAGTTTTCTTATTCATAAAAGAGAAGTTTATTTTTGTTGTTTGTTTCCCAGTTCTTTTATTTTTAATTTTGAGACGGGGTCTCCCTAAGTTGCCCAAGAGGGACTTGAACTTGCAATGCTTCCTTAGCTTCCTGAGTGCTGGCATTACCAGCACAAGCCACTGTCTTTGGGTCCAAACTGATATTCTTACTTTTTAAATGAAAATAAAAATATAGATTGCTGTATACAGAAAAAAATCTGGAGGCAAGCATACTGGTTGTTAGCTGTGGTTTCTCTGGGTATGCAGCAGATTGGCTTCCATCTGCACACTAGTTCTCTAATTTAAAAATAATGAACTTTTAACCAGTTTTGTAATCAGGAAAAAAAAGCTGTTGAAGTGGTAGGAACTGTGCACGCACCGTGTGTGACCACAGCTGACAGGAGCCAGTCCTCAGAGTCCGCCTCCTCTTCCTGCCTCTGTGTGGGCTCAGCTGGGGCCTTTCCCCAGCTGCTCGTCACACAGCTGGGTGGGGGACCCTGCCAGCCCCTGCAGGGGCCCACACTGACCCTGCTCCTCAGACCCACCCTCTGGCGCCCCTACCCATGGGATGCTGGGCTCCCGTCCCTGTGGACCCCGTGCAGCGCCCCTCACCAGGTGATCTGGGCCTCCCGGAACTGGTCTGCCTGTGCCGCTCCTCAGCCCCAACCCCCTTGCACACTAAGCGTGCTGGTCCTCCACAGGACTGTGTACCCCAAGAGGGCAGGCCCCGCCTTGCATGCACAGCCCAGGCAAGTGAGGGCAGCCCTGGAAGTGCAGCATCCAGGAGCGAGATAAGCTGCTGAAGGAAAGTTTCAGCCCCTCTCCTGGTGTGTGAGGCAGGGCTGCCAGGCAGCACCCCAGGCCTCTTCCTCCCGTTAGTGGCCCTGTGTTCAGGGTCCCCTGAAGGAGCCACGTGTATGCGAAGGACAAAGGAAGCCAACTACTCCCCCACCTTTGCTTTGCAGTGCTGGGAATTGAACCCAGAGACTTTTGCATGAGAGGCAAGGGCCTAGTACTGAGCCACATCCCCAGCCCAAACTATATCTACTACCCTTTTTTTTTGGTACTGGGGATCAAACTCGGGACCTTGTGCTTGCGAGGCAGGTGGTGGCACCACTCAGCTAAATCCCTGGCCTATCTGCTATCCTTTTAACTTAAGAAGGGAGCTGATCTGTCAGGGTCCTGAGCCAGGTGACTACCTCAGCATCCTCTGGTGCTGAGCAGCATGGCCTTCCCTCACTAGGATCTGCAGCACCTCCACTCACTAGTTTGACAACCCAAAGTATCCTAGGATGTGGTCAAGTGTCCTCAGGGCAGAAGCAAAACCACCTCAGCCCAGAAGCCCATCCTAGACAGTGAGTCAGGGACTGCAGAGAAGAAAACCAGAGCCTGCAGCCCTGACTGGCTCATCCCAACGATGAGGAGCACTCCAAGCATCCAGATGAACTCACTTGCAGCCACCTGGGGTCGGAACTACATTGACTGCCCCTGCGTAACCCTGGTCTGCTTTCCCCAGTTTCCCAGCATACTAAAGCAAATACTAAACAAAGAACCACTGTGTCCCTCAGCAACAAAATACCCGACAGAAACAACTTAAAAGAAAGATTAATTGATTGATTTGTAGTACTGGGGATTCAAACTAGGATCTTTACACTGAGCTACATCCTTAGCCCTTTTTATTTTAAGGCAAGGTCCTGGCTAAATTGCTGAGTTGCCAGGGGTGGGTTTGAACTTGTGACCCTGCTGTCTCAGCCAAAGTGTTGGGATGATGAGTGTGCACCACCACACCCTTCAGGGAAGATTTGGCTCACAGTTTGAAAGGTTTCATTCAGTCTATTGTCAGCTGGCTCTACTGCTTTTTAGGTCTGTGGGAAGGGAGAAACATAATGGTGGGAGGGTGTGGCAGAGGAAGCTGCTATTTTGCGGCAGCTAGGAAGCAGAGAGAGAGAGAGCAAGAGAACCCAAGAAGAGGGAGCCAGGGACAAGATACACCCCTCAGTCTCACCCCCAGAGAGCCACCAAAATTTCCACCACCTCCGCATAGCACTACTGGCTGAGGACTAAGCTTTCCGCACAGGAGTGTTGGGAGATACCCCAGATCCACCTGGACCAACCATTATAGTCGTGTGTGGGGCTTTACAGCTGGGCCTGGACACCATCAGCACAAGGAATGTGCCTGGGATCTTTAACATTAGCCTGAGATGAGCCAGGCACATTCGGGCTTGGAGAAAAACCACTTCCTGACCACTTCTGAGCCCCGCCCTCTGACTCAACTTTTGGGAACTCAGCAGTCTTCCTGCCACCCTTGACCATGCTTCTGTCAGAGTCCCCAGGAAGATTACACTCTATAATCCTGGATGTGTCTGCCTCTTTCTCTAGCCTCTTTCTGCCTTCTGCCTATGGCAGTCTGTTCATTTACAACAGGTTTTCTTGGAACAAAAGTATCCTTCAAATGGTGACTTTAGGAAGGAGCCTGTTTCCTTGCTCACAACAGGGATCAACTCTGAAAATCCAGAGTTTAAAGTCCTGGGAGGCTGGGCGTGGTGTCACTACCTGTAATCCCAGCTACTTGGGAGGCTGAGGCAGGAGGATTTCAAGTTTGAGGTCAGTGTAGGAGACTCTGTTTCAAAATAAAAAGTAGAGGGCCGGGGATTTAGCTCAGGGGTTCCACAGCTTGCCTTGCAAGCACAAGGACCAGAGTTCGATCCCCTGTACCAAAAGAAAGTAAATAAAGATAAAAAAAAGTAGAGGGCTGGGATGTAGCTCAGTAGCACTGCACCTGCCTGGCAAATGTAAGATCCTGAGTTTGATTCCCAGTACAAGAAAGAAAGAAAAGAAAGAAAAGAAAGGAAAGAAAGAAAGGAAGGAAGGAAGGGAGGGAAGGAGGGAGGGAGGAAGGAAGGAAGGAAGGAAAGAAAGAAAGAAAGAAAGAAAAGAAAAGAAAAGAAAAGAAAGACAGGGCCAGGGAAAAGGCTAGTAGAAAAGCCCAGTGGTAGAGTGGTTGTCTAGTACGTGTGAGCCCTGAGTTCAATCTCCAATTTACCCAAAACAAACAAATAAACAAAAAATAGAACAACAACAATAAAAAACTGAAAACAGGGCCGGGGATTTAGCTCAGTAGTTTTGGTGCCTGCCTCGCAAGCGCAAGGACCTGAGTTTGATCCCCGGTACAAAACAAAAAAAACAAAACAAAATTGAAAACACAAAAGTCCTAGGAGAGGAGCTGGGGATTTAGCTCAGCGGTTTGGGCACCTGCCTTGCAAGCGCAAGGTCCTGAATTCGATCCCTGGCACCAAAAAAAAAAAAAGTCCTAGGAGGCTGTTACCCCAGAGTCTGGAAGACAGGCCTTTGGGAAAGGCCCACATAGGTCTCTTTACCTGAGACCTGACAAGGCCCCTCTGTCTGAACATCAGGGGAGCCAGGAAAGCCTCACCTCTGGGGGCTTGAATGGGTAATCGGTAGGAAAGTGGATGGTCAGGAAGAAGACGCCTCCTTGGTAAGGGCTGTCATTCTGGAAGGTGAGACACAGGAACAGATAGATCAGGGCTTATGCTGAGCGTGAGGTACAAGAAGTCAGACACGCCGCGCACTCAGTAAGATTACCTACCGGACCCATGATGGTGGCCTGCCAGTGGAATACTGCAAGACAAAAGAGACACGGGCACATGAGAGACCCCAAGAATGTGCCCAGATGCCATGCAGTTTAGAGCAGTGTCCACAGACTGCCCTTCTGACACGGCTGTACATCTAGGGATTCCAAGACCAGACCTGCCAGGACTCCAGAGCTCTCTGGAGGCTGCTGTGCTCGGGGTTACAGTTTGTGACAGGACAACTGCATGCACTGCCATCAGGAGGGGTCTAGGTCAGAGCTTGGATTCCTCTCTCCATGAGCCCAGGACCTGCTTCCTCCCTCAGCATCCAGGTGAGACAACAGAGACACTGCCCAGCAGGGATCCTCACCTGAGCTTCAACACTTGGTGGCTTTACTGGGGCTCCAATGGAAGTGTTGAACCAGGTGTGTTAGTGAACATCTGTAATCCCAGCACTTAGGAGGCTGAGGCAGTAAGGTCACACATTTGAAGCCAGCCTAGGCTACATAGCTCAAAGCCAGCCTGAACTACATAGAAGGACCCTATCTCAAAAACAACAAAAATCAAAAACCAGGAATGTTTTTGATAGTATTTTGGAATAGGAGCCTATGGCAAGTGGGTAGGTAACAAAAGTAGACCCTTCCTGGTGAGCAGGTTGGGATCCTCTGGTCTCATTCATGCTAACGCGGAGAGCTGCTGGGTGCTGAGGAGGGCTGGAGGGCAGTTGGGAGAACACCGGACGACTGACTCCATGGCCTTCTGCCACAACAGAGGGCAAGCGAGGAGAGGTACCAGGAGGCTGTGGAGTTAGTTATTCCATCCCCACTCTGCACATACAACTGAGTCATTTCTGTGCTACTCCAAAAATGTGATTGGAACTCCCACAAAGAGCCTCCAGAGCCTCCACTCTCACTAGCTCCATCTGCCCACCAAAAGCCTTCAGAGCCTCCACTCCCAGTAGCTCCATCTGCCCACCTTGGCTCCTCCCAGGACATGCTGCACACATGGGCAACCACTCCTCTCTCCTTCACTAGCATAAGACGTGCCATTCACACAACTTTGAAGTGTGCCGTACAGTCACCTTATGGGCAAGTACAATGTTGTGTAACCAGCATCACTATTTCTGTCTTGTCTTTCTTTCATCATGTGTGTGTGCGCATGCACATGTGTGTGCACTGGGATGGAACCCAGGTCATTTCTAAAGCTTTTCCATCTCCCAGACAGAAGTTCTGGACCTATGAGACAATCACTTCCCACATCTACTTCCTGAGCCTCTGGTAACCCCTCATCTACTTTCTGTCTCTATGAATTCTCCTCATCTAGGTATCTGTTGAGCAGAACTATATAACATTTGTAATTTCCCCACTTATTCACTAAATTTAGCATGCTTTCAAGGTTCATCCATGCTGTAGTGCCTGTTGGGCAACACTTTTAGCCACTTATCTGCTGCTGGGCCCTGGCTAGTGGGTAACTGTACTGTAAACACGGATCTGAATTCTGTTCGCATCTGTTCTCAACTCTTTGGCATCCACAGGCCAACCCCTCCCATACGCGGTTTTCCAACAGCTGCAGCCTCACAGTACAGAAGCTGTGCTGAAGCCCAGGAAGCCCACGAGCGCAGGGAGACAGGTGAGCAGGGTAAGGCTTGGAAACCAGGGCTGTGTGCTCAGGCTCCAGCCTGCTGGCTATGAAGCAGACAGAGGACTGGCCAGGCCACCTCCCTGTCTAGCCCTCCCCCAGCTGGCTGTAGCTGCTTCCTCATCTCCCCGGGGAAGCAGAGATGAGGGGAGAAAGAGCCAGTATGGCCCTTCCCAGGCAAAAACTTCAGCCGCTGCCCCCCACTCAGTTCCCAGGTGCAGCCCTCCACAACCAGCTGCGCAATGGCTTCCACAGCGACGCCCAAGCCTGACTGGGCAGATGCACTGTCCTGAAGTGCCAAGAGTGGGGCCCAGCGGGGCCCAATCACAGCTTGGGGGTGATTTCTGGTAGCACAGGTTCCATTGAGTGTAACCTGAGCAGCAGAGGGGAACTCACAGCCCCATGGAGGGGCAGTGCATGAGCAAGTGAATGGAATGGTTTTCTGATATATGTTAGGAATATTTTTTCCCTGCCTATGTTCGCATTTTACTTTTTTTTTGGTACTGAGGATCAAACCCGGGACCTTGGGCTTGCAGGGCAGGCGGCAGAACCACTGGACTAAATCCCCGGCCCTTCGACTGGTTTTCTTAGAAACTACTTGGTGGATAAATTTGGGGGCTTTAACTGCAAGGCTCCTGCAATCAGAAGCCCTCCAAATACTTACAATCATCACCCACAGGTCCTGCGGAGCACTGGGCGGGAGGATCCCGCTGCAGGTCAGTCAGCTCCTAGAACATGAGACAGTGGGTCAGCCTGGGGTGCTGCTGGGGAGCCAATATGTACCTCAGCCTCTTGCCAAGTGAGTTCTTGTGGGAGGTCTCTGGAGGTGGCAGAAACAAGGCCAGGGCCCAGTCTACTGTGGCTGTGAAGATCCCAGTGAAGTAGATATTATCCCTTCCCTTTTATAAAATAGGATATTGAAAGGTAAAGAGGTGAGGTCACCTATCCACTGTTACAGAGCAAGATCACAGGTAGATATGCTCACCACCAAGCCTGGTCGCCAACCGGCTCAGGGAGAAGACAACATTCTCCCATGGACTTAGGAGGAACGAGCCCCAAGAGAGCCTGCAGGAGTGTGGGGGGGGGCAGGCGCTGGCTCTGGGCTAAGGAATGAATTCGTGGAAGCACTTGGCCCAGAGGAAGTACTCAGTTAAAGCCTAGTCTCTGGTACTTCCATCTCTCTTCTCTACTGTCTCCTTCACCTTTCTGGAGCCCTCCCCATCCCGGAGGTTTGGCACGTCCAGGGCTCTGACTGGAGACAACAGGCATGCAAGCCCAAGTCCAACACTGCTACCAGTGCACAGGTGGGGATCAGGAATTATACAACTAGATTCCCTTTTTTGGGACACTAATCCTGCTCACAATCCCTAAAAGTACCCTTGGCTTGGCAGGAGGCTGAAGGCCTAAGATTTGGGGCAGTGATTCTCAGGCATCACTTTGAATGTATGAGAATGTTCCCTGATACTGCATATTCTCCCCTGGTTCCAGATCCTGATAAACTTCCTGGGGTTTCCACAGAGGTTTCAAAAGCAAGGAAGGGGCACAAATAATGGAGTACCCTGTGTTAGGGAACCCACAGGAAACGGCAAAGCCAGGGTCCAGTAGGTGCACAAAGCTCACAGCTGGCTGACAACATCCCTCCTCACCTGATCCAAGCCTAACACTCTCATCCACAAAGACCCTCTGGTGCCCACCACATACGGGCACATGTGTAGCATGCTAAATACACTAGCAACCTCCAGTCTCTGGCTACTTATCCCACTTTCCTCTAAATTTATTGTTTTGTTTTGAAACAGGATCTTGTTATGTATTTCAGGCTGGCCTTAAACTCACCACATAACCCAGGCTAGCTTCAAACTCAAAGTAATCCTCCTGCCTCAGCCTACTGAGTGCTAGAATTATAGGTGTGCACCACAATGCCCAGCTCATTTCCCTCTAATCAGCATGATGAGAGTGTTAATGCCATAGAGCCTGGCAAACTACAAATCAGGCCATTTTCTCTGAGAGTTGATCTCTTCTCTTCTCTTGTACTGAGAACTGAGCCCAGGGCCTTGTGTGTGCTAGGCCTTTCTTCTCATGCTGAGCTACATTCCCACACCTTTTAAATATTTTTCACTTTAACACAGTCTTGCTATGTTGACCAGGCTGGCCTTGAATTTGTGATCTTCCTTCTTCAGTTTCCTGTGCAGCTGAGATTACTGGAATGTACCACTACACCCAGCTGCCTGAGAGTTGATTCCTAAACATCTCTCTACCAGTACACTGGTCTGTTCTCAGCTAGTGTCTAAGGTATCTGACCACTTTCTCACATGTAAAGTGGACTGTACTTGGTAAGACTCAGTAAGCAGCATTACTAGGTGTCACAGAAGAGAACTTGGGGAACAACGGAGGCTGTGCAAGGGGACCAGAGGACACACTCAAAGTGCAAGAGCTCCAGAACTCTTCTACTTACACTAGCTGTGCTCTCAGCACCTCCACCGCCATTCTGCAGGGATGTGCTAACACCCACGTGATGCTGCATGAGTGAGGGACCTCCTAGACAGGACTCAAGGCAAATCCCGCAGAGAACAAATGAAGCATGGGGACCACAGAAGGGCAGCAGTACAGACCAGTGCCCTCCGGCTTGGAAGATTTCCCTACATCTCCATGCTTTTGCATTCGATCTACCCAGAATCCAGGTCCTTCTCTTAGGCGTCTGATAAAGTTACTAGAACTTACTGACTCCTGGAAGGCCAGAAGCAGGTCCCTATTGGTAGGCTCTAACCAGTACCCAGGGGTTTAGAATGCGTCTTAGTTGCTTTCTCAATGCTGGGATACAATACCTGGCACCACAGCTTAAAGGATGAGAGGTTTATTTTGGCTCATGTTTTAGAAGTTTGTCCTTTCATGATTGGCCGGTTCTAAGCAGAAGTAGCATAGTGGAAGGGTCTGGCAAAGGAAAGCTGCTTACCTTACAACACCAAGGGAGCAGCGGACAAAGAGGAGTGGGGAGGGAGATAACCCTTCTGGGACACGCCCCCCAGTTGCCCTCTCTTCTGGCCAGCCCCCACCTCCTATAAACTCATCAGCAGACTAATCCACCAATGGGTATAGCACCCTCACGATCCAATCAGCTCCCAAAAGCCCCACCTATGAGTATATGAGGCTTTGGCAGGACAGCTAGATATAAACTATAACAGAATGCTAACACGCATTTTAAGGAAGAACTGCATGTTTTGGAAAAAAGTAGTTAGCTCACATTCCATACTTACCTAATAGTCCTGGAAGACTCAGGTCAGAGTGCCAGCGCCAGGAATGGGAAAGACACTTTCACCCCCTTCATGTCTCAGTGTAACTACCTGTAAAGCTGTCATTACAACTGCCTGGCATTTAAATGTATGTAATGCACACAAGAGCACCCAGTAAAGATCACAGAAAACAGTGTACAGAGGATGCTACCAGGAGCATTATAAAAAGGGGAGGAGAAAAAAATATATATATGTAATACTGGTTGCTCCCAGGGAGGGAAGCTGGATAGCTGGGGACAACAGTGTGGTAGGCTTTTCCCTGTGTACTCTTTCTACCTTCTGACTTATAAGCCACGGAAACTTAATACCTAAATATATATTTCATGAATTGTAAATGATGATGCAGGTAAAGGGTGTGTAGTAATTATTGCTACAAATAACAAGTGATGATAAAAGTAGAGTCCCAAAAAAAGGAAAGAAGGTTAAAAGATTAAGGATTACTGAAGAAAAAGTTAAGCAAATGATGGTACACACTCAATTCTTGAGTCTGGCGCCTTAGACCACTTGGCCATCCTCACACTCAATTCTTTTACTATGTTTTATCAACTCCAAGACATCATCCACTGAGAGACACAATTTTATGTACAACTAAGAAAGAAAACATGTTGGCAATTACACTAATATCCATACTTTCTTTAAATTTAAATTTTATTTTAAATTTATCCTCATTGAAAGAACTCTTTCAGACTCATTTGGACATGTTTGATTTTTCTAAAATCAAGAATCACTCATACATGCCAAAAAAGAAAAGAGGAAAAATATGGAAAACAAATGAACTGATGTTCAGGTGTTCTTAAAACTTTTTCACATTCAGAGCTGGACAGTGAGTCACGGAAGTGCATACAGAATCACTTTCTGCCTTTGGGGAATGGGGATGCAACCATTCCTGGAGTCCTCCACTGCTCTTTCTGGAGTTTCTTTCCAAGTGCTGACATCCCGCAAAGCCCCAGGGTACACATTCTCAGCAAGTATCCCCGCAAGGAGGAAGGGCCCAGCCAGAGCAACTGCAGGCCGAGGTACCTTCTCTCTGGGGTCTGTGAAGCATTTGGCTGTGTGGCACGAGAAAAGGAAATTGTCTTGCCTCCAACAACAAATATTTGCTCCAGTCATAAAGCTTATTCTCTTACTGTACTCGTTCCATTCATTCCATTTCTTCTTTCCCTCCCTTCCCTTTTGTGTGTGTGTGCGTGTGTGGTACTAAAGATTGACATCAGGCCCTCTGCACTGAGCTACATTCCCAGCCCCTTTTTTATTTTGATTCAGGGTCTCAGAAAGTCACTAAGTTGCCCAGCTGAGCTTGAATTCTACCCTTCTGCCTCAGCCTCCCAGAGTGCTGGGATTACAGGCATGCACTACTGTGTTTTATACTGAGACAGGGTCTTTTTTTTTTTGGTACCAGGGATCAAACTCGGGAGCTTGTAAGGCAGCCAGTGGAACCACTGAGCTAAATCCCTGGCCCAAGACAGGGTCTTCTTATATTCCCTTCTGATTGCCCTGCCTCAGCCTCCTGAGTAGCTGGGACTGCAGATGTGCACCCCTGACCCAGTTAAAGATATTTTTAAAGCAATTATAAACTCAGTGCATATGTTAGTAGCAACAGTGCACTTACCTCCATTGAACTGTCATGACCCAATGCACATAGATGGGGACAATTCATGTTATGATTTAGATCTAGATGTCCCCCCAAAGGCTCATGCACTCAAAGGCAGGGCTTCTGGAAGGTGATCAGATTACGGGGTTATCTAGATAACCTCGTAATCTAGCTGACTTGCTGTTGGAAGGTGTGGCCTGGTCAGAAGTGAGTCACTGAGGGCATGACCTGGACGGATGTATCACACTCTGCTTCCCCACCACCATCACGATTTGAGCAGCTTCTCTGCTTTGTCTTCTGCCGTACTATCCTGCCTTATAGCCAGACAATCATGGACTAAAAATGAGAACCAAAATAAACTACTACTCCTTTAAATTGTGGGTGTTGGGTATTGAGTCTTAGCAATGAAAAAAGTGACTGAGACAGGTTTTGGTTTTTTTATGGTACCAGGGATCGAACTTGGGTCCTTCCAATTATGAGGCAGGTGGCGGAACCACTGAGCTAAATCCTCGGCCCTGAGACAGGTTTTGGTGCTGGAAGTGGCTCTGCTGCTGTGCCTATCCAACTACTTTGGCTCTGAAGTCTTTGAAACTGGTTCTTGGGAGGAGTTTGGAAAGGTTTGGAGATGATGGCTGGAGAAGACCTACAATGCTGTAAACTGAGCTTGATGGGAGATTCTAGTCAGAGGTCAGAAGACCAGAATGCTGACAAAAAGCAGACCATGAAGACCAGGATCAGGAGGTTTTGGGTGGGAACAAGGACTCCTGGCAGCTGGACTCCAGGCCATGTGTGTTACTCTCTGGCAGAAAATTTGTCTACATTTTGCCCATGTCCTGAGACTTTGAGGGAAATTCTAATTAAGGGCAGTGGATTAATTTAGCTAGCAGAGGAAATTTCAAGGGAGCCCAAAATTCAGATTGTGGCATAGGTACTGTTTCTGGCTTTTAGCCAGCTCTATTTTGAGTATCAAGAGGAAATGGGCAACTTCCGGGAAGATGGCAGAGTGGTGAGCAGCAGAGAAAGAGCTTCTCTGAGATTTGGTGTCCTTACACTGAAATACAGCAGCATGAGGAAGAGAAGGAGGAGGGAAGTGGGTCCCTGGAACCCAGGAAGAATCTGAGGTGAGAACTGAAGTCTACTGGGAGAGAAGAGAGAGAGACTTTAATGAAGAGGAGGGAGGTACCAAGCAGTGCTCTCTCCCAAAGCCCAGACTCTCCATGAAAGAATGATGGGCCAAAACTGCAGATGGACAGTGACTACTGATGACACGAGGCCTCCACCGAGACACGCACCAGTGAAATGGAGCAGTGGACAAATCCAACTGCAATGCAGGTGAGTCATCCAGATTCAGACCTTACCCAGGAGAGAGTGATTGGCTGGTAGCCATCTTGAAGAGGGGCCAACTGAGCTTGGAACTCAAAACAGCTTCGGGCAGACTCCATCTAGCTTCCAGTGCCTCCATGCACTTCGGGCAGACTCCATCTAGCTTCCAGTGCCTTCACGCAGGTGCTGAGTAGTCAGCAGGAGATTAGGGAGTAGAGTTCAAGCTAGCAGGAGACACAGACTGTTGTAGGTTCAAAGAATCCGGTTCCAGGGCCGGGGATTTAGCTCAGTGGTTCTGCTGCCTGCCTTGCAAGCACAAGGACCCAAGTTCAATCCCCAAACAAAAAAAAAAGAATCCGGGTCCAGCCTCATAGCCAGAAAGTTCATAGCCTGAACTTTAGAGGAACTAAAGGGGCATGCTGGCTGGGATTATCCACTACCCCACCATGAAGCTGCAGTTACTTTGCTGGTTCTAGACTCTGTTTGCCCACATTTCCTAACAGCGACAGCAGAGACACATCTTGAATTGAATGTTTTTGGGTTCTTTATCTTTTTTTTCTTTTTTTCTTTTTTCTTTCTGTTCTTCCTTCTTTCTAGTTCTTGTTTAGTTTTTTCTTGATTATCTGAATACAGTTTCTAGTTTTTTGTTGTTCTTCTGTTCTGTTCTTGTTTTTATTTTTTACTTTTCTCTTTCCCACCTGTCTTCTTCACCAGTTTCCTAAAGTTTGTCCTCCAGTCTTGCTTCTGATCTCTTCCTCTTCCTCTATTTCTGTTTTTTACCTCCTAACCCCTTTACATCTTCTTCCCTAAGGGTAAAAAAGCCATATCAAGGGCTACAAATTGTCATTTTCTAAGCTGTATTTGATGCTCTTGTTATTGTTGATTGTACTACTTTAGCCAAGGTGACATAATTGTGCTAATCAGTTGTTCCTTTGATATACCAAGACTGACATTGCCTAAGGGTCTTAAAAAAAAAAAACCTACAGGCCAGTGCCAAAAAACTGGCAGGTGAGCCAAGTAGGCAGAAACTTCTCACTCCAATAAACTGAAGAGGTCGAATCCTGCAACAGCTCAAAACCCAAAAGCTAGCTACACCTGGAAGATGCTTCTGAGAAGTAGTCATTTCCTAAGGATTCTGAATACTGGCAATAAAGCTACTCGCCACAAGCAATTTATAAGCATCAACTCAGGAATCAAACCTAAAAAAAAAAGAGAGAGAGAGAGAGAGAGAGAGAGAGAGAGAGAGAGAAGACACTTAAACAAGATGCAACCCCCACAGACTCAGCTCACCAAAGGCAAACCTCCGGGGCAATGCAGTGGAACAATCCAAAAGCTACCCACCTGGACTCTCTGAAGTAGTAACAGCAGAAGTAACAAAGCAGATGAATGAGACTCTAGAAAAAAAAAATCAAAGCAGAAATAATTTCCCAGATAACTACAGAGATGGTGGCTAGAATGAAAGATACAGATGAAAAAAATAGAGGAGCTCAGGAATGTGATGGAAGCCATGAATGCCCAGCAAAGAAAAGAAATGGAATCCATGAAACAGATTCAAACAGATATCCAGGGGATTTAGCTCAGTGGTTCCGCCACCTGCTTCGCAAGTGCAAGGACCCAAGTTCAATCCCCGGTACCAAAAAAAAAACAACAAAAAAACAACTCTACTGAAAATATACACAGTAGAATGAGCCAATGTGAGGGCAGAATATCAGATACAGAAGACAGGTTTGCAGTTAGCGATCAGGAAAAGAGAGATTTCTTAAAAATAGCAAGGGACTATGAGAAATCAATCCAGCAGCTGCTAGATGATGCAAAGAAGAATAACATAAGATTGATTGGAGTCAATGAAAAAGCTGGAGAGAGCATAAATGACATTTAAAAAAACCTGTCCTCAGAAGCAATGGCAGAAAATTTCCCAAACAGGGAAAAAGAATTTGGCATACAGAAAAGTGAGGCATATAGGACTCCAATTAGCCATGAGCAAAGAAAGTCTTCCCCAAGGCATATATTAGTCAAGAGTCCAGAAATTCAACACAAGAACAGAATATTAAAAGCTGTTAGAGAAAAGAAATGAATCACCTTTAAAAGAAAGCCCATCAGAATCACAGCAGACTTCTCAACACAAACTCTCAAGTCATGGAGAGCTTGGAGTGAAGTATTTCAAGCCCTAAAGGAAAACAACCTCCAATCCAGACTGATGTACCCTGCAAAACTATCCTTTAAAATTGATGGAGAAATATGATACCTCCATGACAAAGAATACTTGAAGAAATTCATGACCACTAAACCAGCACTCCAAAGTGTTCTGAAGGATATTCTAGAAAGAGACAATAAGGATTACAACTCCATGAACCCCAACAGAATGAATCCACCAGGCAAGGCAAGAAATGAAACAGAAAAGGAAAGAAGGAAGCCAACAGCAGGAAAATAACAGGACAGAGATAAGACAGTACATACCAGTTATAGCCATCAATGTTAATGTTCTCAATTCAATCAAAAGAAACAGACTGGCAGAATGGATCAAGAAGCAAGATCCAATAATATGCTGCATACAAGAAACACAATTAAGGGCTGGGGATTTAGTTCAGTGGTTCTGCTGCTTGCCTTGAAAGCCCAAGGTCCAGAGTTTGATCCCCGTTACAAAAAAAAAAAAAAAAGAAAAGAATTAATTGAAAAACAAATTCACAGACTAAAAGTCAAGGAATGGAAAACAATATTCCATGTGAGAGGAAACCAGAAAAAAGCAGAGGTAGCTATTTTGTCTGCAGACAAAGTGTATTTCAAGCCAAGACTGATTAAGAGAGATGAAGAAGGGACCAGGGATTTAGGTCAGTGGTTCCTCCACCTGCCTCAAAAGTGCAAGGTCCCAAGTTCGATCCCAGGTACCAAAAAAAAAAAAAAAGAGAAGAAGGTCAACACATCCTGGTAAAGGGAACAATCCAAGAGGAAGAGAAAACAATCCTAAATATATATGCACCAAATAGCAGTGCACCCAACTATACAAAACAAATATTAATGGACATGAAAAATTATATATGCACTAATCCAGTTGTAATGGGGGAGCTCAATACCCACTGTCACATATAGACAGATCAACCAGACAAAAAATCAACAATGAAATATTAGAATTGAACCAAACTTTTGAACAAATGGACTTAGTAGATGTCTACAGAGTGTTCCACCCCACAACATCAGAATACATATTCTTAGGGCCAGGGATTTAGCTCAGTGGTTCTGCCACCTGCCTCACAAGCACAAGGTCCCGAGTTTGATCCCTAGTACCAAAAAAAATTAAAAAATTAAAAAATCTTCTCAGCTGCACATGGGACTTTCTCCAAAAGAGACCACATACTAGCTCATAGAGAGTGGGTATTTAGCTCAGTTGTTCTGCAGCCTGCCTCGAAAGCGCAAGGTCCCAAGTTCGATCCCCAGTACCAAAAAGTAAAACAACAACAACAACAACAACACTGAATTATAACGCTGGAAATGTAGCTCAGTGACAGAGCACCTGCCCAGCAGGCCTGAGTCCCTGGGTTCAATCCCTCAAACTTAAAGGGAAAAAAAGGTCATATTCTTAGCCTGTAATCCACTTCTGGCAATCAACCTAATAATCTGAATTAAGGAGATGGCTAAATTCGGCAAGTGCTTGTAGTCCCAACTACTTGGGGGGCTGAGGCAGGAGGATCCCTTTGAGTCCAGGAGTTGGAGGCCAGCCTGGGTAACACAGCAAGATTCCTTCTCAAAACACAAAACCTCTGCAAAGAAAGCTCACTGCAGGGCCTAGGATTTAGCTCAGGGGTTCTGCCACCTGCCTCCCAAGCGCAAGGACCCGAGTTTGATCCCTGGTACCAAAAAAAATAAAATAAAATAAAGTTCACTGCACTGCTCATCACATCACTGTTTAGTGAAAATTTTGGAAAAATGAGAGTTAACTCATATTTGACCACTTGTCATATGCTTGTCAGCCATGTTCTGAGCATGTATCATCTCATTTAATTCTCAAGATGACTCTAACAAGGTAGCACAGGAAGACTAGGAATGATTCAGCACCTCCTTGAGGTCCCACAGTAAGTGATCCTGTATTCTCTAAGCCTATAACCTAGGTTTATCTGACATCCTAGTCCATGTTTTTAACCCACTCCAAGTAATGAGCACCTAAGCTACTGGGCATGGACTTGCGGGATATTAAAAATTACGATTATAAATACTATTTCACAATGTGGAAAGTGCTTTATTTAACGCTATGTGAAAACATGAGAAAAAGTACATCATTACTCTTTCAAAGTACAAGAGAAAAAAATAAATAAAGCACACGAAAAAGCCTGGAAGTAAATAAAAGATTAAATGATGAGGGAGCAGAACTGGAAATACTTTTTTCAACTGTGCACTTTCCAAATTTTACTTTAACGAACGGAAAATTCCTAGCAGGCCTTCCTGTTACCCAAAGGACAAAAACCTGTTACTCCAACGCCCCCCACTCCCTCCCACGAGCCTCACGGAAAAGCCCCAGTCCCTTTCCCGGGCGGCAGAGCTCAGCCTCCTCCAAGTCCCCCGCGGGAGCGCACGTGACCCAGCCGCGTGACTCCGCCCATGTCAATAGGGCCCGCCCCGCGCACGCGCCGGTCCCTTACAAGGCTGCGCCCGCGGCGATTCCACCTGCTTCTTCGGCAGGTGTCGGTGTGTCCCGTCGCGCCTCTGCCGCAGGTCATTTCATCCTACCGGTGCACGTCCGCGCCTCGACGCTCGAGACCTCCGAGGAGTCATAGGGTGGGACGGCCCCTTACCTTCTGGATCCGCTTCAGTGCCATTCTCCCGGTTTCTCGAAACCTCGAGGCCCGGCGGGGGTGCCCGCGGCGGCCCGTTGCCGGTTCGGCCGCCGCGCGGGGCACGCCGGGTACCAACGTCTGCGCTTGCGCACCGCGGGGCACGGTGGGGCTGTCGCGCCGGCTCCGCTGCTCTGGCCTGAGGTCAGCCAAGGCCGAGCACAGTGACGCTCCGGGAACCCGCGGGCCGTCACCCGCTATGCACCCAGTCCCCGTGCGGGCTCCTCCCCAGGCTGTCACGTAACTCCTGAGGGTAGTGGTTCCCAGCCCTGTGAGTATACCTACGCTTTTATATGTGCATTACTGTCAGAGGGTCGCAGCTCTTCTGGGCAGATGTACGTAGTAAGCGGACACGGCTATGTGCAGGGGCCAGCAGAGCTACGTCTGCACAACGGCGGCCTGAAACCGCATACCACCCATTAATTCTCCGTCTCCTTCCCTTTTCCCCAGAACCTGGGCGGTATCTAGGTCAGTTTTCAAATCGTAGTTATGAACCAGTGTGTCACAACATCAGTTTAACGGGTTGCAACTAACATTTTATAAAATGAAATAGAATACAATATACAGTATCAGTGTAACTCACATAGTAATGGGAAGAATTGTGAAAGTTCTGTTGATGTTAGACACCTAGGAGCATAAGAGGGGGTGCTGCTGCAATTACTCCAGGGTCAAAGGTGTAATCTGGGATTGTTGCTGACAAGTAGGACACAGGTCACCTCTATGTGTGTCAGGACATAAAGTCTCTGGCTTCCATTCTTTCCTGTCCCCAGTCTGTCCTCCACACAACTTCGTGAACTGTACTTTAAAATGTAAATCGTACCAAGCCTCATCTTTTCCCCAAAACTATTCAAGAGAGCCCTATGGCCTATAAGAATACATTCAGGGTCATCCGAGCCCTTCAGGATCTAGTATCCTCCAGCTTTTTCTCCTCCTCTGTAACCTCCAGCCTAGCTGATTGTAAAGGATTTCTTTCAGTTCTCCCGTTTACATTCCTTTACTCTTGGCTGCCTGCTCTCCATCTTGGTGCCCTCCCTCCCAAAGAACCTTCCAAAGTCAAGCACTGGACAATAAAGCACCTTCCCTTGGTTGTCACAGCACAAATTATCAGGTGAAGCGGCACATGCTTGTAATCCCAGCTACTCCGGAGCTGAGGCAGAAGAATCCCCAGCCTGGGCAACGGAGTGAGACCCTGGTTCAGAAGAAAGTAATAACAGAAATTCCTGTTAGTTCATTGGCCATCCCTCTCCATGTCACTTAATGGCTGTCTTCTCATGGAAAAAGTGCTCGGAAAGTTTTGCTAATTGTCCAGCGAATTTCTCTTTCTGATCCAGAATCAATTATATTTTTTTTCCAGAATCAATTTTAGCATTCCACTTTGTACTTACCTTCTCAGCTTAGACTTTGCAATCTCAGTTATATAGTCATGAGTTTTTAAATTTTCTGATTGTAACCCAACATTACAGGTCTAATTTTTCACTTCTTTCCTTATTTATAATGTAACTCTTTTTGTTTTTTTGGTACCGGGGATCGAACTTGGGTCCTTGCACTTGCACAGCAGGCGGCGAAACCACTGAGCTAAATCCCCGGCCCTATAATGTAACTCTTTGTTCAAGGGTAAAAACTCTAGCTTTCATTATTCACAATATATTTATTTCTCTGCTTAATCCTAGTATCATCAGCTCTCCATATTCATGGGTTCCACATCCATCATTTCAACCGATCACAATGTGAAAATATCAGAGAAAAAAACTATCTCTGTTGAAAATATGTAGATATTTCTTGCCATTATTTCCAAATAATGCAGTGTAATAACTGTTTACATGCCATTTACATCGTATTAGGTATTTTGATTTAGAGAGGATTCGAAGTGTGCACCAGTGGTTGTGCATAGGTTATATGCAAATGTGCTACCTTATAGAAGGGACTTGAGCATCCAGGAATAGCAGGTCCCATGGACCCTGAGGGATGGATGACTCTGTACATAGCTGCTGATATACCTTTGTGAAAGGCAAATTGTTAAGTGGAGTATAATGTTACATAGGGTGTTTTATCTTGCGCCTTATAGTATGTAGACATTAATCTTATTGGGTCACAGCCCTACTCTGTGACCTTACTTAACCTCAATTACCTCCTTAGAAATCCTGTCTCCAGGGCCAGGGAATTAGCTCAGTGTTTCAGCTGCCTGCCTTGCAAGCCCAAGGACCTGAGTTGGATCCCTGGTACCAAAAAAAAAGGAAAAAAAAAGAAATCCTATCTCCAGATACAATCACACTGAGGGGGTTAGGGCTTCAGCATACAAATTGTAAACATTCACTTCATAATAATGGTGAAGGTCTAAATGTTGTCTCCATGTAAGATCAGGAATAAGGCCAGTTTACTCTCACTACTATTCAACATTCAGCACTGAATTGGATGTTGTGGCCATTGCTATAAGGAAAGGAAAAGGAATAAAAGACAGATTGGAAAGACAGTTGTTTTTTATTTGTGCATGCCATGATCGTCTGTATAGAAATCTGAAACTGCAAAAAGCCTAGTAGGTTACAGAGTTACAGATGTAAGATTGTTGTACAGCATTAATTGTATTTCTTCTGTGTACTAGCAACAAACAGTTAGAACTTACATGGCTGGGGCTGTAGCTCAATGCTTGCCTAACATACACGAGGCTCTGATTCTCATTCCCAGCACCACAAAATAAAAAGAAAAGAAATTGTGATGGTTAATCATGTCAACTTGATTGGCCTGAGGGATTTCTAGGAGACTGGGAAAGCACGCTTGTGGAATGTTTGGGTGGGTCAGGTGAGAGTACGACCTTGAGGACTGTATCTGCTCCCTGGCCCCTTTCTCCCTGGCTGTCCTGGAATGAGCAGCTTCCCTCTGTCAGGCCCTTTTGTCATGATGTTTCTTTGTGGGAGCAAGCCAGCCATGGACTGAAACCTTGGAAACTGTGAGCCAAAATTGTGTTTGTCCGGTATTTTGTCCTAGCAGTGGAAAAGCTAACAATACAAGGATCATAGACCTATTATCAAATTAGATCAAAACAATAAAACTTTTAGGGAAAAAAGCAAAAGAGAAAGTCTTAGTGACCTTGGATTTGATATCTTAAATACAACATAAAAAACACCAATTCTAAAAGAAAAAGCAATAAATTGGGCTTCATCAAAATATTAAAAAGTGAAATGTGGAAAGAAGTTGGATTGGCAGAGGGACTTGGAAACAGAATGACTTGGCAATGAGTACCCAAGTTTTCATCTCATTTTCTCTGGGTGCTAAAGAGGCAGCAATGTGGGAACACAGTTGAGAGTAAGGGTGGTAGGGGAGGAGCCCTGAGATAGCTTGCTCTTTCTAGCCAAAGGACCTGAAAAGGAACAACCTAGTAGTATGATAAACTCAGAAATATTACTCTGGCCAACACCATGGAACAAGATGGGCCCCATCCTTATCAAAAAAGGTTTAGTGGAGGGGCTGGGGATTTAGTTCAGTGGTTCTGCTGCCTGCCTCAAAAGCACAAGGTCCTGAGTTTGATCTCTGGTACCAAAAAAGAAAAAGAAAAGGTTTAGTGGAGAGGACTTCCACAGCAGCTATGTTGTGTAGAGATGAGGTGGTGTCAGAAAAGGCCAATGCAGCTGAGATTGCCATTCCCACCCAGTGAGATTGATGCCCGCCCTCTCTCATGCTCCATGCAAGCCACCTGGGAGGCAGTTACAAGGTGTTCATCCTTCTCCCTGACTGGGTGTTGGACTTTACTCTCATTTGGCAGTTATGGGCTGAGGCATTTATTCCTCTGGTATACGAGAGAAGGCCTACAAAATGGAAGATGTGAATAAGATCCAGAATCTCCTAACCTAATACACAAAAATATCCATGATATAATTGAAAATCATTCATTCTAAGGATCTCTCAACTTGAGTAAGATGGATAACCAATAGACCTCACATCAGAAATGACACAGAGGCTGGCTCAGTAGCACACGCCTGTAATCCCAGCACATGGGAGGCTGAGGCAGGAGAATGGCTACAAGTTCAAGGCCAGCCTGGGCTACATGGTGAGTTCAAGAACAGCCTGAACTACATAGCAAGACCCTGTCTCAAAAACACAAACAAACAAAACACAGAGGTTAGAATTATTTGACAAAGATTTAAAAGGAAGCATCATAAAAATACTTCAGAGAACAATTGCGGACATACTTTGAAAGAAATGAGAAATTAAAAAATCTCAGCAAAGAAATCAAGATGTAAAGAAGGGCTGGATGGAAGCCAGGCATGGTGGCTCATGCCTGTAATCCCAGAATGCAGAGGCTGAGGTAGAAGGACTCCAAGTTCAAGCACAGCCTGGCAACTTGGCAATTGAGTGAGACTGTCTCAGACAAAACAAATACAACTCAGTGTGGAGGCTCTGGGTCAATCCCCAGTACAGGAAAAAGAAGCAGGTGCAGAACTGGATGGCAAAAGACATAAACGTAGACATAAACCTAAAGAAGCTGAGCCAACCACATGTAGGGTAAACCTAAAGAAGTCCATGTCAAGGTGCATCATAGTCAAAACTCTGAGGGGCCAGGGATGTAGCTCAGTGGGGCTGCACCTGCCTGGCAAGTGTAAGGTCCTGAGTTCGATCCCTGGTAGCCCCCCCCCAAAAAATAATAAATAGTCAAAATTCTGAAAAAGTTAGAAAAAATCGTGAAAATAACAACTAAGACTTATAAGGCAAAGTCAGCTCAAGTTACAGGCCAAGATAAAGTGGAATAACATTTTTTTTTTGGTACCGGGGATAGAACTCGGGTCCTTGCGCTTGCACAGCAGGCGGCGAAACCACTGAGCTAGATCCCTGGCCCTGGAATAACATTTTTTAAAAGCTGAACGCAATAAAAGTTAATTTTCTGTCCAGTAAAAGTATTCTTCAGAAAATAAAGTAGAGCTGGGCATGGTTTTGCGTGTCTCTAGTCCCAGCACTCAGGAGGCAGAGGCAGGAGGGTTGCTGTGAGTTTGAGGCTAGCCTGAACTACATAGTGAGACCCTATCTCAACAGCAAAACTCAGAAAATAAATTAGAAAGCAGGATATTCTTAGGTGAGGGAAAACTGATGAGATTTTTCATCAACAAATTCACCCTAAAAAACTGATGAAATAAGTTCTTGAAATGCAAAGGAAATAATAAAGGAAGGAATCTTAGAACATTAGGAAGGAAGAAAGAATAAAAATATGGATAAACACAATGGAATTTTCTTCTTTAGTTTACTAAATTTGACAACTGAAGCAAAAATTATTGTCTAATGTGGCTGTCAATATGTGGGAGAAATAAGATAATTATGTCATGCATGACAGAGGCTAAAGGACTTCAAGGATAGTAAAGTGTTTACACTTCACTCAAACTGTTGTAATGTCAGTTCCAGTGGACGTGATAAGCTATGTATAATGTGACACCTAGAGCAGCCACTAAGACTATACATGTAGAAACATTCAAAAGCATAACCACATACACATAAGTCTATAAGATAGAAATAAAATAAAAAGCACAAGCGAATCACTGGAAAGTCAAAAAGGAGACAGAAGCTGGTGTTGTGGCACACAACTGTACTCTCAGCACTTGGGAGGCTGAACTAGGATGATCACAAGATCAAGAGCCTGGGGATTTTAGCAGGTTCAGGGCCCTCTGGACTACATAGTTCTTGTCTCAAAAAAGGGCTGAGAACTCTTTGAGTTCAATCTCTAGTACTGTACTGGAAAAAAAAATTACCAGGAATAGAGAGGGCCATTACATTTTGGTAAAAGGATTGTCTACCAAGAAGGCCTAGAAATTCTAAATGCGTATGTGTCAAATAACAGAACTGAAAGATATGTGAATCAGAAATGGATAGACTGGGCCGGGGATTTAGCTCAGTGGTTCCACCGCCTGCCTTGCAAGCGTAAGGTCCCGAGTTCGATTCCCAGTACAAAAAAAAATAGATCATTGGTAGAACCCTGTAACTTTTTTTTTTTTTTCCTGGCGCTAGGCATTGAACCCAGGGCCTTCACACAGAGCTACATTCCCAGGCTTTTTATTTTGAGGCAGAGTCTTACTAAATTGGTGAGTTGCTCAGGCTTGGTTCAAACTTGTGATCCTTCTGCCTCAGCCTCCCAGAATGCTGGGGTTAAAGGCATGCGGCACCACAACCAGCCAAATTCCTGTAACTCTAAAAGCTAAAATAATATCCAGATGTTTCCAGTGGAGAATTCTACCTTACATTTAAAGAAAAATTGAGTTTTTTTTGTTTTTGAGACGGGGTCTTGCAATGTAGTCCTTGAACTCACTATGTAGCCAAGGATAGCCTTGAACTCCTTGAACAAGGATAGCAGTGACCCTTGCCTCAGCCTCCCAAGTACTGGGATCACAGATGTGTGCTACCATACTCAGTTAAAAAATAATTCTGGGGGCGCCAGGGATTTAGCTCAGAGGTTTCGCCACCTGCCCTGCAAGTGCAAGGTCACAAGTTCATTCCCCTGTACCAAAAAAAAAAAAAATTTCTGGGGGCTGGGAATTTAGCTTAGTGGTGCCACGCCTGCCTTGCAAGTCCAAGGTCCTGAGTTTAATCCCCAATACCGGGAGCAGGGGAGATTCTGCACAAATCTTCCAGATGATAGGAAAAAGGTTCCCAGTTCACTTTGATACTCATTTTTCTTTTCCTGGTACTGGGGATCAAACTCAGGACCTTGAGCTTGTGAGGCAGGTACGGCACCACTAAAGTAAACCCCCAGCCCTCCCAACTCATTTGAAAGAGGATGTGTACGGGAACTTAATTCAGTGATAGTAGAAATTAAAACTGAGGCAGCAGCACAAATTTATAGGTAGGCAAAAAGCTCCCACCATCCACTCACCCTATACTATGGATTGAACCCAGGGCCTTCACACTGAGCTACATCTCTAGACCTTTTTTTGTTGTTGTTGTTGTTATTTTGAGACAAGGTCTCACTAAGCCACTAAGTTGTCCAGGCTGGCCTCGAACTGCCTCAGCCTTCCTGAGTGCTGGGAATACAGGCGTATGCTACCATGCCAAGCTAGCAAAAAGCTGTAATTGAGAAGGAAGAGAAAGTGGGGAAGGGACCTAAGCTTGAAAGGAAGAGGAAGTGAAGGAGGTTCAAATCTGATGGAGAAAATCAGACTGGCCTGTTAACAAGTGAAAGGAACTAGCCTTTATAGCAGCACTAGGGTGAGCTAGGGGCTGGTAATTTTCCACTGGGTCGTGGGTATGGCATTCTTTTGAGAGTTTTCCTCGTGTTTTAGGGGATTTCCTCTTAATATAAAGTGTGGATCTGCAGCTATTCTTGTCCTGGGAGACATCATTCCCCACCCTTTACAGTGCCCCTTGGTCCTTACATAAAGATTAGCGGATGATGCTGGGGATTTAGCTCAGTGGTTCTGCCGCCTGCCTCGAAAGCACAACGTCCAGAGTTCAATTCTCAGTACCAAAAAGAAAGATTAGGGGATGAGGGGAGGGCACTTTCTATTCATTGTTAGCAAGGGATGATATGGAAAAAGATACGTCTCCACATTTAGTGGGTAGCAAGGTCATTGATTAAGGCCTGAGAACCTCCTTCCCTCCTTCCTCCCATGAGGATTTCTGTCCTATTTCGAGTTTGTGAGGCCATATTATCCTGATACCAAACCACAAAAGGCCACCTTTCCCCAAAGAAAGCTGTGATACTGTCTCATGAATATAGCTGCAGATATCCTTAGTACGACAGTAGCAAGTGGATTTCAGGAATATGAAAAAAGAATTACAGGTTTCTGGGAAAGTTGGGGAATAGGAAACCCTAACATTCTGTCCTCACATCTAGACAACAGTACTGGCAGAATCTGTCAGATGAAGACTTGGAGTTCTCAGGAGAAGGCTTAGATGGAAAATCACAGTTAATTGTGAATTTTAGCTCTTCACATAGCATCAGCTCTTTCCCTACTCCCAGCCCTGAGACAGACAGTTGTACTGCACACCAGGAGCGACTTGCACTCAGCGTGCAAGAGCGAGCCTGGGAAATAAGAAGCCTGTCCTGCACTAAGGCCAGGCTAAACTGATACAGGGCACCAAGTCATCCAAAAATGGAATTCAAATAAGCAAAAATAATCCAAATAAGGGAAATATAACTCCTAACCTGCTAGATATCCCAAATTCAAGTTCATGTTCTCTAAAATCAAAGAATGAATTCTAGGAACGACAGAGGTTAAGAGTAGGAAACATTTATTGAGAGAAAGATAGCTTCTGGCTAAGACAGACAGAAGGGGACCAGAAAGTGAGTGGCCCACCCACCCCAAGAGGTGAAGAGGGTACAAATTGGGGCAAAATTAGAAGACCCAATGGAAAATTACAAGGTGGGCATGAGGTGGGACAAAACCATGATCAACCAATAATATTGCAAGTACAGTCACCTAGGTAATATTGATTAAATAGGGATCAAACGGGGAAAAAATGTCATGTACAAGGAATTTCTGGAAAGGAAGTGGCCTAGGGAGATTGATGTCTATTTAGAATATCAATCACTGCTATTCTTCTGTAGGGGAAGTGAGTAAGTGTAATAGGTTTCTCTTTTTGTAACACTAACCAGTGAATGTGCCTCAGTTGTTTTTTTATGCTGAGGGCCCAGCCCTGTCCAACTGCCTTAAAATAATTTCTAACCAACTGAGCTATCTGCAAGATCCTTTCTCAGAAAAAATTTTTTTCTTTTTTCAATAAAAAATCCACAAGGCATTCAAAGAAACAGGAAAACAGCCTATTCAATGGGAGAAAAATTAAGAAACTGTCTCAGAAAAAGAATTGAGGCCGGGCGTGGTGGTATACCCTATAACCTCAGCATTCGGGAGGCTGAGGCAGGAGAGTCATCATGAGTTTGAGGCCAGCCTGGGCTACATAGAAAGACCCTGTCTCAAAAAACAATCTAGGGCCAGGGATTTAGCTCAGTGGTTCCACCACCTGGCTGTCAAGCACAAGGTCCCGAGTTTGATCCCCAGTACCAAAAAAAAAAAAATCTAGAGAAAATTAAGAAATGTATGAACAGAATGACAGTATCTGTAGAGAAAACCTCAAAATAAATAAAAAATAATTCTGGAGCTGAAAAGTACAATAACAAATGAAAAATTCATTAGCAAGTTCAAAGGCAGATTTGAGCAAAGGTAGCCAGGCGTGGTGGCACACATCTGTTATTCCAGTACTTGGGAGGCTGAGGCAGGAGGATTGCCAAGAGTGTGAGTTTGAGGCTAGCCTGGGCTACATAGTTCAGGGCCAGTCTGAACTACATAGTGAGACCCTGTCTCAAAAAAAAGGGTAACCAACTTTTAAGTGAGAAGAACTTAAACTAGAAAAAGGCAAATTAAGATCTTATTTGTAATAAGTTAATTTACATTACCCTGACAACAGCCCATTCTTTATTTTGTACTTACTGAGATAAAATTTAAAGATAGTGGTTGTTTATATGTCTTTGGTTGTGATGGTGGGGATTCACCTTCATGCTAGGAGACTACCACTGAGCTGCATCCTCAGCTCCTTTTTTTTTTTTTTAACCGGGAATTGAACTCAACTCAACTCAAGGCCTCAAGCTTGCCAGGCAGGCACTGTGCCACTGAGCTACATCCCCAGTCTTGTGTCAGTTCTTTTGAGCTGTGTCTGAACAACATTCCGTTGTATGTATATACCACATTTTGTTTTGGTTTGGTTTGGTTTTTTGGTACTGGGGATTGAACTCGAGTCCTTGCGCTTGAACAGCAGGCAGCAAAACCACTGAGCTAAATCCCCGGCCCAACACATTTTGTTTATTTATTTGTCCATCAATAAACATTTGGGCTGTTTCTGCCCTTTTGTGCCAGCAGTCTCACTTAGGCTCATCCATTGTTAGTCTGTTGGCATTGTCATAGCATACAACGTGCTGGGTGGCATAAACAACAGAACTTTATCTTCTCACTATTCTGGAGGCTGCAGCTCCAAGATCAAGGTGCTGTCAGGTTTCATTTCTGGTGAGGCCTCTGTCCCTGGCTTGTAGACAGTTCCTTCTCCCTGTGTCCTCATGGGACCTCTTCTTGTGCAAGCATGGGGGAGGGAGTGGAAAGGACCCTTCTCTCTTTCTCTCTAGTGTCTCTTTCTCTTCTAACATAGGACACCAGTCTAACCAGACTAGAGCCCGGTTCTTAGGATCTTATTTAACCCCTTTACCTCCCTAAAGGCCCTGTCTCCCAATACAGACATATTAGGAGTACGGGTTTCAACATAAGAAGTGTAGGTGTGTTCTTGTTACAGACCTATCAAGATTTTTATTTCTTTGTGATTCAGGTTTTTTACTTCCTAGAAATGGTCATTCATTTAGGGTCTCCAGTTTATGGGTGCACAGCTATTAATAGTGTCCTCAAAAAAAAAATAGTGTTCTCATAATTTTTTTCAAATTCCATATATATTTAAAATGTTATGTAATGTTTCTAAATTAAATTTTGGTGGTGGTGGTGGTGGTACTAGAGATTGAACTGAGACCTTTTTTTTTTTTTGGTACTGGGGATCGAACTCAAGTGCTTGTGCTTGCGCAGCAGGTGGCGAAACCACTGAGCTAAATCCCTGGCCCCTGAGACCTTTTAATTTTATTTTTTAAATTTTGAGGTAGGGTCCCACTAAGTTGTCCAGGCTAGCCTCAAACTTTCTATCCTCTGCCCCAGCTTCCAGAGTTGCTGGGATTATAGGAATGTACCATCATGCCTGGTTTAAGTGAAATCTTTAAAAAATTGACAAAAATTATACATATGTATCTTATACACCAGGAACTATATATGTAGTGTGGACTAGCTCAAGTAATTAACATATATATCATCACATTTATTTTTGTTATGAGAATACTTAAACTTTACCTTTAGCAATTTTTAAAATACAGAGGTTGTTATTAACTACTGTTACTTGTCGTGCAGTAGATCTGAATTTACTCATCCTATCTAACTGCAAGTCTGTATCCTTTGATCAACATCTCTCCAGCTTCTCCCCAAACTCAGTCCCAGTAACTGCCATCTCCTTTTTACCTTTGAGTTCAACTTTTTTACAGTTTACATGAGAGAAATCATGTGGTATTTATTTGTCTTTTTGTGCTTGGGTTATTTCACTTCATATAATGTCCTCCAGGGTCATTCATATTGTACAAATGACAGGGAACTCCCCCCCTTTAAAGGGTGAATAGTATTCCACTGTGCATGTACACTGCATATTCTTTATCCATTTATCCACTGAGAGACAATTATTGTGAATAATGCTGCAATACATATGAGATTGTAGATAACTCTTCAAACATTCTGAAATCAATTCCTGTGTTAATCTTTGGCTTTTTTGGTTCTTTGTTTTGTTTTCAGTGCTAGGGATCAAACCCAGGGCCTCATGCTCTACCACTGAGCTATATATACCCTCATCCCTGTTTCCTTTCATGTATACCTGGGAGTGGAATTGCTGGAGCATATAGTAGTTCTTTTTGAATATTTTCTTTCCAATATATTCCATATTGTTTCCAATAATGACTGTACTAATTTATATTCCTACTAATAGTATGCAAGGGTTTTCTTTTCTCCACATCCTAGCCCATACTTGTTATCATTTGTGTGTGTGTGTGTGTGTGTGTGTGTGTGTGTGTGTGTTACTAGACTGTGAACCCAGGGTCTCAGAAATGCTAGAAAAGAGCTGTTCTATTGAGCTACAGCCTTAGCCCTTTTAAAATTTTATTATGAGAAAGGGTCTCATTGAGTTGCCCAGGCTGGCCTCTAACTTGTGATCCTCTTCCCTCAGCCTCCAAGTAGCTGGGATTATAGGCATGAAACAACACTATGCCTGGCTCTCCATTGTGCACCCCCACCCATACCAGGGATAGAACTCATGGCCTTGCACTTGCAAGGCAGGCATGGAGCCACTGAGCTAAATTCCTGGCTCTCCATTGTGTTTTTATTCTTTATTTTTATCTAATCTTTATTATTTCCTTACTTTTGCTAGCTTTGGGTTTAGTTTACTCTTCTTTTTTTTTTTTTTTTCATTTTCTTTTTTCTTAAGGCATAGAGTTAGGGCACTGATTTGACAGCTTTCTCTTTTTTAGTGTAGGCATTACAAGTATAAATTTTCCTCTTTATACTGACTTTGTTACATTCCAGAAATTTTAGGGCTGGGGATTTAGCTCAGTGGTTCCACCGCTTGTCTCACAAGCACAAGGACCCAAGTTCGATCCCCGTTACCAAAAAAAAAGAATCAAATTTTGGTATACTGTATTTTTTTCAAGGTATTTTTAAAACTTCCTTTTTATGCACTTCCATTCATTGGTTGTTTTAGCTTCCACATATTTATGAGTTATCCAGGTTTCCTTTTAGTTTGTTGTTTTTCAGCCCTAGGAACTGAACCCAGGGCCTTGTACATGCTAGGCCAGCACTCTACCACTGAGCTGCATCCCCCATCCTTTTCTTTTGAGACAGAGCCTCACTAATTTGCCCATGCTGGTCTCTAACTTGTGATCCTCCTGCCTCAAGTAGCTGGGATTACAGGAATTAATATTTGTAAAGGATGTAAACCACTAAACCTGGTGAGTTTTCTTTCTGGTTGGTTTTTTTTTTTTTTTTTTTGGTACCAGAGATCGAACTCAGGACCTTGTGCTTGCAAGGCAGGCAGCGGAACCTCTGAGCTAAATCCCCAGCCCCTTTCTGTTTTTGATGTATAGTTTCATCCCATTGTGATGAGAAGATAACTTATTTAAAAATTATTGACCGTATGTACTAGGAAATAATATGTACTCTGTTATTCACTAGAGTATTATGTGTATTTCTGTTAGGTTCAATTTATTTTGATCTTTGGTCTGGTTTTCCTGTCTATTATTGAAAATGAATTAATATGAGAAAATGAAAAAATGGAAACAAAGTCTTTGTAAATAGGGAGGCATGGAGGGGTTGAAGGGAGAGTAGGCGAAGGAGGAAAAATAAGAACCAAGAGAGTATGTAAAGGTGCATATCTCCAATGATGAATGTCATTATGCTGTACACCTAAAATGTACCAATAAAAGGATATACAAAAAAAAAAAGAAACTAAAAAAAAAAAATGAGGTATTAAAGTTTCCAACTATGACTGCAGAAGTATCTGTTTTTCAGTTCTGTCAATGTTTGCCTTTCATATATTTTGGGAGTTTTTTATTTGGTGCATATGAATTTATAACAGTTATAGTTTGCTGGTGAATTGACCTTTTTCACAATTTTAAAATTAAATCTAGCTGGGGGTGGTGGTGCACACCTATAATCCCAGCATGGGGGAGGCTGAGGCAGGAGGATTACTGTGAGTTCAAGGCCAACCTGAACTACAAAGGGAGACCTTGTCTCAAAAAACAAACAAGCAAACTAATAAACAAATACAATCTATTTTGTCTGAATATTAGAATAGCCAACTCAGGTCTTCTTTAGTTACTATTTGCATAGAATGTCTTTTTATGTACTCCTGTTTCAGTCTGTTTATGTCTTTAGATCAAAGGATCTCTTGTAGACAGCATATATTTGAATTGCACTTTTTTTTTTTTTTTTTGGTACCAGGGATGGAACTCAGGTCCTTAGGCTTGCACAGCAGGAGGTGAAACCACTGAGCTAAATCCCTGGCCCTTAAATTGCACTTTTTAAAAATACATTTTGTCAGTCTCTGCCTTTTGTTTAGATAGTTTAATTCATATGTATTTATTTATTTCGGAGACAGGCTCTCACTGTGTCATTCAGGCTGTCCTTGAACTCACTTTGTAGGCTGGGCTGGCCTTGAACTCGCAGTAATCCTCCTGCCTCCACCTCCTGAGTGCTGCAATTACAGGCATTCACCACCATGCCTGACTAGTCATTCATGTACATTTAAAGTAATTACCACACTAGGTTCAAGGTGGTGCATGCCACTAGTCCCAGATACTTGGGAGGCTGAGATGGATCACTTGAGTCCAGGAGTTTGAGGCCAAGCTGGGCAACATGGCAAGAACCTGTCTAAAAAATAAATAACAAAATAATTACTAAGAAGGAACTTACTACTACCATTTTGCTGTTAATTTTTTAGTTTTAGGTATTTGGTTTTTGGTTTTTTTGGTAGTGCTGAGGATCGACTCTAGGGGCACCATTGAGCTACATCCTCAGCTCTTTTAAATTACTTAAACTGTCCTTGAACTTGTGATCCTTCTGTCTCAGTTTCCTGAGTAGCTAGGATTAGAGGCATGTGCCACTCTGTACCTGGCTATTTTTGTATTTTTTACAGCTTTTGTGTGTGTGTGCCTCATTTTTTCCATTATTGCCTTCTTTTGAGTTTAGTTGATTTTTTATAGTGATTCCCTTCTTATGTATACTTTTCTGTGTGTTCCCCAGATATAGTTACTTTGTGGTTACCATGGGGAGCATATATACCATCCAAAAGTTACAACAATCTAACTTGAATTGATGCCAGTTTTAATTATATACAAAAACTCTACTCAGAGCCGGGGATTTAGCTCAGTGGTTTTGACACCTGCTATACAAACCCAAGGTGCCGAGTTTGATCCCCGGTACCAAAAAAAAACCCAAACCTCTAGTCATACAGTTCTGTCACTTGCATATTAATGATGTCACAAATTATATTGCTATATATTGTATACTCAATAGATATAAAATTTATAATAATTTTTATGCTTTTGTCTTCTAAGTCCTGTTGATAATAAAAAGGGGAGTTACAAACCAAAATTACAATACCGGATTTTACATTTGCCCATGTAGCCAGGTATGGTGGCACATGCCTGTAATCCCAGCATCTGGGAGGCAGAGGCAGGAGATTGCTATGGAGTTCGAGGCCAGGCTGGGCTCCATAGTGAGTTCAAGGTCAGTCTGAAGGACATATCAAGACCCTGTCTCAGAACAAAACATGTTGATTGCCTGTGTACTTACTGTTACTGGAGAACTTTACATCATATGGCTGTGAGGATCCTTTTATTTCCACCTAAAGGGCTCCTTTTACCACTCTGTATGGCAGGTAGTGTGCAAACAAGGTCCACTCTGCTCCTTGCAATTCAAGGAGGCAAATGAGGGGAAAAGCAAAATAGGTTGCTCCCTCCCCGCGACTACGTCTGGCACCACTCTATTGCTAGAGTGCTAGAAAACTTTCCTGCCGTTTTTTTTGGTTTTTCGTTTTGTGTCAATTTTGAGACAGCTTCTCACTGTGTGGCTCAGGCTGGCCTTGAACTTGGGACAATCCTCCTACCTCAGCCTCCCAAGTGCTGGGAGTACAGGTGTGCACCACCATGCCCAGCTCTTCCTGCCTTTTTAGATAGCTTGTTTTGTTTTGTTTGAGTGTTGCTTGGTTGTTTCTTCATGTTTCTATGGAGAATTGAAATTGGCATTGATTTTTTTTAAATAGTAAAATTTATACAGAACATTTGGAAAATTGCCACTATCATTCAGGGTTGATGATTGTGCTGGGAGGTCAAAATATGTATGTTATTTGTGTCTGTATACATGTATGTTATGTATAAATGTGTCTGGGTATACATGTATGTTTGATATATGTGTACAGATTATCTGAAAAGCCTTAAAATACTGATATAGTATTGACCTAGAAATTCAATTCTTAGAAACATGGCTTGACATGTGAGGTGTGGTGGTGCACACCTGTAACCCTAGCACTCAGGAAGCTGAAGCAGGAGGATCACCACAAGTTCAAGGCCAGCATGAACTACACAGCAAGACCCTATCACAAAAAGCAAAACCAAACAAACAAAAGAAAGAAAAAAATGTGGCTTAAGGAAGTAATTCCACATTTCTGGCTATTAGGATGTGTACTGCCCACAGTCCTTACAGTCATGAAATACTGTCAGCGATATTTATGTTAGGGGATTGGTAAGACACATGATGATGTACCACACAGTGGAATGCTAACATTCATATTAAGGAAGGAAATTTAATTTCTGTGAACTTAATCAATATTTAATATTATTAAATATTATTAATATTTTTAAAACAAAGTTTATTTTTTAAAAATTATCAGACCTCTTCCAGTGGCAGATATTACTGCCTTGAATCAAGCCATTTAGCATTGCCTACGCCCCAAACTCGTCCTCACCCTAGTCCTCCTGAACTTGTGCTGGCGGTCTGACAAGTCCCCTGGTTTTGTTTTGTTTTGTTTTTTTGGTACCGGGGGATCGAACTTGGGACCTTGCACTTGTGAGGCAGGCACCGGAACCACTGAGCTAAATCTCCAGCCCCAAAGCAGCCTTCTGTTATATTTGTCCCACATAATTTTTTTTTGGTACCAGGGATCAAACTCAGGTCCTCGCCTTTGCAGGGCAGGCGGTGGAACCACTGAGCTAAATCCCCGGCCCAAGTCCCCTGCTTTACTTACTGCTCCCACTGACAGAGCTGTAATTGACCTGTGCACTCAGGCAGCAGCTGTGAGCATCCTCCATGTGAAGCCTGCAAGGAGGCTGAGAAACATTGCTTGGATTCTCCCAGGAAGGAAGGATATTCATCTTTTCCAGGTCGGGGATTTAGCTCAGTGGTTCTGGTGCCTGTCTCGAAAGTGCAAGGTCCCGAGTTTGATCCCCAGTACCAAAAAAAAAAAAAAAAGATATTCATCTTTTCCAAATACTAACTCATTTAATCCTCATGGAGAGGAAGGGACTTACTTGCCTCGTTTTTGGTTTTTTTTTAGTTTTTGTAGTACATAAGAATTACACGTGTTTTGGGAAATAGGTAACATATCATATTTTTATCATTTTTCAATACTCTTCTTCTCTTCCTCTCCTCTTTCTTCCCCTCTTCCCCCTTTTCCTGTTTCCCCAGCTCTAACAAGTCTATCTCACTGTTTCTTACCATCTCTTCTGTTCTTACTCTTTAAATTTTGGGCTTCTTATATAAGAGAAGCCATTCCATAATTAACCTTCTGCTTTCTGACTTATTTCACTTGACATTACAGTTCCAGGTTCCATCCATTTTCCTACAAATGAGAATTTACCCTTATTTATGGCTGAATAATATTCTACTATGTAAATGTAACACATGTTCTTTATGCATCTGTGGTTGGACATCTAGTCTGCTTCCATTCTTTGGCTTTGTGAGTTGTGCTGCTATAAACATGAGCATGCATGTTGTCTCTATAGTATGAGCCCTTTTTCCAATGTCTTGCTTGAGCTCCTAGAACTGTCAAAATGGTAGACCCTAGATTTCACCCCAGGTGTTCTGGCTCCAGGACTAAGGTTTGAAATCACTGCATAAAAATGGTTCTTAGCCCCGTAGAGGTGGCCCATGCCTGTAATCACAGCAGGAGGATCGCTGTGAGTTCAAGGCCAGCCTGAGCTACATAGCAAGATCCTGTCTCAAAAAAAAACCCCAAAACCCAAAAGCCCTTAACAGTAGTTAATGATAATGCAAAAATGCGATCAACAAATGGTTACACTGTCCAGAGCTTTTTATTAAGCATTTTTCACTTATAAGAGATTGTTTGTGGAAAGTCATTTTACAGACACAGTAACTGAAGCCCAAAAATTTATCACAGCTTGTGGTGATGTTATGCAACTGTACTGCAGGAGTTCCAGACTCATTAAAATTGCTTAATAATTCAATATAAAGAATATTCCTTAGCGCTCCATAATGTGATTTCCCACATCTCACATGGGGTACCAGAGAGCTCAAGTTAGAAGTGGGAAGTTACTGTGCTGGTCACTAGTAACAACGCCTGATCTTCAGAGGTAGAGGAGAGGCTTTTCTTCCGGAAATAAACTCAAACCGCAGAGCTTCGGACTTCCCCGGCCCCGGAGAGGGTCGCTGCCCGGCCATCCCAACCGTCACCGCCTCTTGGAGCCGGGCCCGGAGCGCGCGGGCGGGGGCGGTCGAGGCCCCTCCCCGCGGTCGCGCGAGCAGCGGAGGAGGCGGGAGCGCCGAGGCCGCCGCGCTCATGGCGTCGCCCGGGTGAGTCCGCGCTCGGGCAGAGGCGTCTTCGCGCTGGGGGCGCTGGCCGGGCGGGGCGGGCCGAATGGTTCCTGCCCGCGCCCCCGGACGCGCCCCGACCCCCGGGCGCCCGGGCCCTGCTAGTCCCGCCCGCGCCCGCGGCCTCTCCACCGACCTTGGGCGGACGCGGGCCGGGCTGGGGTCGCAGCACCGGCGCAGGGCGGGGACGGCCGGAGACGGGGCGGCCGAGTGGAGCTGTAGGGCGAGGCCGGGTCCGGGAGTCCGCCGATCCTCGGGGGGCACTCGGGCCAGGGTCGCGGGAAGTCGGGACGCGGTCCTCGCGCAGGCCTGGGAGAGGCTCACCGGCCCTGGCGACTGTGCGTCTGGCGTCGTAACTTGTCTCGGTGGAAGTTGATGCTCTGTTCCGCCGTCGGTAGGACCCCCCCCCCCAGATGCCCCAAAGCGGCAGGGCACAGGGACAGCGCGACCCTGCCCGGGTCTGGAAATCGGTCCCGGATCTCATCTGCCCGGCCGGTGCCCAGGAACGTTCCATAGGGTAGCTGCGTTTATTCCCATAGTACCTTCTTTCTACTTTTTTGGTTTACACTGTTCATTCTTTTAGCAAATGATGGTCACAAACATAGTTTGTAATTTTTTTCTCAATTGGCTAAAATAAAACGTCAGGGATTCATTATTACCTTTTGACTTGGTCTTACTAACCACGAAACCGGAGAATAACAGAGTTACTCCAACCCCTTCATTTTGCAGAGGCGGAGAATTAGTCCCAAGGTCATTGCTTTAGTTGGTAACACTCCTCTCTGATGGTCCCCATCATTCCCAGGGCCTTAGACCCAGAGGCCGTGGGAGCAGTTCAAACTGGGTCTTTAGAGGGAACAGAGGCATCCGCAGGTGCAGGGCCTCGCTGGAGGGCAACAGGGATGTGCCTCTCGCAAGCAAGGCCTGAGCCATGCTGTGAAGCACTTTGAAGGGAGCTGAACTTGAACTTGCCTGCAGACTCCAGGCAGGTCATGGGCGGTGGGTGCCTACTGACTTAAGTGGCCAGCTGAGAGTACCCGGCCCTTTGAGCTCATAAATAGAACAAGCAGGGGCCCATCCTTAGGAAAGCCAGGTCGATTGACTCGGTTTCAAGGTCCCTTTGCATTCCTGTCCTGTTGGTCAGAAGAGTGTAAGGCAGCATGGAGTGGCTGAGCTGTGTAGGGCTGCCATAGGCATTTAAAACTCATCCTGAACTTGGTGTGGTGGCACTGTGGGAGGCTGAGGCAGGAAGATCACAAATTAGAGCCCGGCCTGGGCAATTTAGGGACTGAGACCCTGTCTCAAAATTTTAAAAATGGGCTGGTGTTGTAGGTCAGTGCAAAGGCCCTGAGTTCAGTCCCCAGAACCACCAAAAGGAAAACACACACGCACAATTCCTGGTGTATTTTGTGCCTAAACAACCTCCTTATAGACAGGAATTAGAGGAGGACTTAATGTTGGGGTGGTAATTCTGTGAGTAAGGCCTGAATAGTGTCCCTGTGATAAGTGGCATTTCATATTGGTGATTTGATCTACTTGTGTGGTAATTTGTAATTTTCTGAGGGGTTCGTATTGCAAAGCTGGGGTCATAAGACCTTTAGTATTCATTTTATGGAGAAAACTTTGCTTATTATGGTGTGCACAAATTTAGGGAGCATGCACATCTCTAGTCAGGACTCCCTCCCACAGGACCCCCTGCAGGCTTCAGTGGTAGGTGCAAGTCTGGCTGGGCGACAGTGCTTCTGGAGACCCCTAGCCTGTTTGAGTCAGCTGATTGCAGTCCTTAAACGTACACTAGGTGGGTATTGTGAGGAGCAAATCCTGATGTAAGCATTGGGATGGGAGCAGAGCAGCGATTCTGAAGGAGTTGCTTTCGTAGAGGGGTCTCCAAACCCGATGTTCTTTACTGAGTCTCCATGAGAGAGCAAGGAAAGAAGGCATCTTGACACTTTTTGAAGATCTTACAGATGTGCCAGGCATTGTGCTGAAGGAAAAGATGTGTTTGAGAAATGACCACAGCCCAGTGTATTTGGAGCTAAGGGGAGACCAGGGCCGGGAGGAGATGAGGCCAGATCACCGCTTAGAGCCTGCCTCTTGCTAAAGGGCATTTCCAGTCAACTCTGTTGCCCCAAGCTCTAGGAGAATCCCTGAGACAGCAGTGTGTTGGCACCGAGGCCTGGGACAAGGAGCTTACCCACTGGTGCCATCTGCCCTCTCCTGAGCAGGCCTCGTCCCTCCTTCGCTGGCTCTTGTTTTTGCCCTGGCCTGGCCTTCTCAGAACTGCCCACATCTTCCTTCCTTGCCTGGCAATGGTTTTTCTCCTGCTCTTGCGGAGGTTGGGGTTTCCCTGGGTTCCGTAGTCCATTCCTCTCACCCTGGCACATACTTTCTGCATGGTTGCATTCATTCCAATGCTGTTAGCTGGTGGTTCATGATTCACAGGTGGGCTTCCGGGCTCTTTGGGGTCCTGTGTTCCCTGAAAGTGTATGTAGTGTTGGTGTGGTGTGTATCTTCCTGGAAGCAAAGTCTTTATTTTTAAAATTATTTTTAATATAGCTTTCATCAGATTCTCAAAGACATCCTTACCTGTAAAATTACAGCCATCCATCCTGAATTCTTGGGTTTTCCTTTCCAACTGTACACTAGATATAGCTCCTCAAGTTTTTAATAATTCCTCAGAATTTTTAAACAAGCCTGAGTTACCTTAGTAAGGTATATTTTTTCAGATTATATTGTAAGATAATTTGAATAACACAGAAGGTATAAACAAAGTAAAACTCAAATGTAATTCAGGTTTCTATAGACCACCATTCTTTTTGTTGTTGTTGTTTTTGTTTTTGCGGTACCGGGGATCGCACTCAGGACCTTGGCGCTTGTGAGGCAGGCACTGAGCTAAATCCTCGGCCCTGTAGACCACCGTTCTTTACATTCTGGTGTCCAGCAGGTCCTGTGTATCTTCAGAGGATTAATTTCAAGATGCCCAGTGCGTGACTGAAACCTTGCCTGAGGCCAAACCCCTGTGTTGTGTTTTTCCTACACATACACACCCGTGATAATGTTTAATTTACACATTAGGCCCAGTAAGAGTAATAACAATAATTGCTACTGAAGTGGAACATTTGTAACAGTGTACTGTAATAAAAGCTTGTGATTTGGAGCCTTTGTTCAGTAAGGGTTACTGGAACACAAGCAGACACTGCACGTGACTGACAGGCTGCATCATGGATTCTCTGGAAAAAGGAATGGTTTATATCCTGGGTGGACAGCACAGGATTTCATCATGCTACTCAGAAGATGCACGAAATTGAAAATTTAGCAATGACTTATTTCTGGAATTTTTCATTTAATATTTCTAGGCTGCACCTGACCACCAGTAACTGAAGTTATGGAAAGCAAAGCCATGCATGGATAAGGAAAACTGTTTTAGATAATCTGTTACTCTTAGAGACAGGCGTATGGAAACTACTAGAGTCCTTTCCCGCTGCCCATCTGACAAATACTCTTCCTTTGTACTTACATATTATATTTGGTTTTTGCTCTGTTTTACATAAGTGCTATCATACTGTTCTGCATCTTGCCTTAAAAGACCAACTGTGTACCTAGAAATTCTTTCCGTGTCAGAATAAGAAACAAATCTACTTATGGGCCGGGGATTTAGCTCAGTGGTTCTGCCGCCTGCCTCACAAGCAAGTGGAAGGACCCGAGTTCCATCCCCAGTACCAAAAAAAAAAGGAACAAATCTACTTAATTTTGATGGTTATAGAATATTCTGTGGCGTGGGTAAATATATTTATGACTTTGCCCAAGACAGCACTGCCCACCTCTGTCTCTTGGGCATCTGGAGGAGATCCAAAGAATTGGGCTTTGTGGTCCAAATCCTCGCTGTTTAGGTTGATACTACTAAATTATCTTCATAAATGGTTATACCATCTTCCCTCCCACTACCAAAAGTTTTAGCAGTGTTTTTTTGTTGTGTTAGTGCTGGTGGGGTTTTTTGTTTGTTTTGGTTTTCTGAAAGAAGGTCTGACTATGTAATCCTGGCTGGCCTTGAACTTGCTAAGTAGCCCACACTGGCCTTGAACTTTCAGTCCTCCTGCCTCAGCCTCCCCAGTGCTGGGGTTACAGGTTTGTGCTGGCATTCCTGGCTTCATCACTAGACTTTAAGGGTTCTCTGTACCTCCTACACACATTGTTATCAGCCCCAAGAAGTAGGAAGCTAATGGCATCTTCATTCACCCAGTTTATAGAAACCTCATCCCTGTCCCCTTGTGTTCCCTCAGAAATATTCAGACTCACTCTGTTTGATCTGATTGGTAACATCAAGTTCTAACCACCCACATTTCCTAAGTAACATTTGATCTGCATAAGTGAACTCATAGTACTCCTCAGCTTTTCGTTGCAGAAAATATGGTCACTGTCACACTGAAATCATCCCACACATGGAGTGAGGCCTGTCCCCTGGAAGGAAAGAGCTCAGGCTGGGGAAGGAGGGATGCCAGGTTCAGGGGAGGAGCCGCAGGCTGCAAGTGGGTGAGGGACCTGGGGTTGACGCCAAGATTGTGCGATGGTCAGGGTGAGAAGAAGCTGGATAGCACTGGCCCCAGACAAACCTGGAGGTTCCTCTGTGGGGCTGGAGCCTGTGCCTGAGGAGGGGGCACCTGTGCTGGAGTCTTCTCTTCCCCTTCCCTGTCTTCTCTCCTCTCTCTTTCACCCACCCCTGACCTCGCATGTCTCTCTCCCTTTGTTGCTCTCCTTCCCTCCTGCCCTTACCCCCTGCTGTCTCCTGGCCTTGCCATCTCCTTAGGGCCTGTCCTTGGTGCTTATCCTTAACAACCTCAACTGGAGACCTCTGGCCTGCTCCTACCCCCTCCCTCAGGCACATCACCGCACCTGGGAAATCTTTTTTTTGGAGACTGGGTCTCACTATGTAGCTGTGTAGTTCCTTCCAGCTGGCCTTGAACTTGCTGCCATCCTCCTGCCTCAGCCTTCCAAGTACTGGGGTCACAGGCGAGCCAGCACCACCATGCCCTGGTCACACCTGGGAAATCTCAAGGCCTCTTCTACATTGGCAACTCAAAGCATTCCCATGAACACGCACTGGGCATTTAAAGTGCTTGGGTCTTTAGTTTTAGTCCTGTGTCTTCCCAGTGTAGGGAGTTCTGTCCCAATACCAGCCTCTTGCAGGGAGGGACTGGCTGAGCTTTCCCACTGCAATGTGGTCTGGACCCGGTGGCCCAGGCTGGGGGAGCAACAGACAAGGCGGATCTTGGCTTGGGAGAAGTGCAGTGGGACCCTTGTCCTGCTTGGAGTCCCGGTGGTGAGGTTCTCCGGCCAGCACCAGAGGAGGAACCTCAGGTTTCCTTGCCACCTTGCTGAGATGTAGGATGGAAGGGGAACAGGACTGGGAAGCGGTCACATCTAACCTCAAAAGCAGAGTTGTTCTTGATTATCCAAAACAGTTCATAATTATTGATTACACTATGGGGAGCAGGGGCACCTGAGACCGCAGTGTGGTGCTACGCAGCTGGCCGCACCTGCTTACCCCTGCGCGGTCTTGTCTTGCTCCACCCAGGGAACAAGCCGGGCTTTGGTGCTGGGCATTGGTGAGTGATAAAAACAAGGCCTGGGCCTGCTCTCAGGCTCGGCCCCCTTTGATCTGGGCCTCAGTGGAGCCTGGCCAGGGACTCTCCAGTCCCACCTGGGTCTCCGGTAAAACAAAGGCCTGACTGGCTTTAGAGGCCTTTTTTTTTTTAGCTTCAAGTGTATTTTATTTCATATAGGACAAAACACAAAATAATGTACTACAAGCAATACTTTGGTTTGTAAAATACTGTAGCTGCTTTATACAATTAAATAAAATTAAAGCTGTACCTAATTATAAACATAATAAAGAGAACATAGACTCTGAGATCAGAGGTTATCCAGCTGTGATAGTCAGGAGCTGGGCAAATGATTCACCTTTCCCAGCCATGATTTCCTTACCTGTAAATAAAGAGACTAACATTTCCAAACTTACAGGATATCATGAGATTTAATGTTTACTATGGAGTCTAGCATGTGTTAATGCCTCAATAATTACTTGTTATTACCATAATCATCCATTTTCTTCTTTTTTTTTTTTTTTGGTACTGGAGATCAAACTTGGGTCCTTGCGTTTGGACGGCAGGCGACAAAACCACTGAGTTAGATCCTCGGCCCCTCTTCTTGTTTTTTTTTTAAATTTTAAATTTTTATTTATTTATTTTTTTTGTAACAGGGTCTTGCTACATACAGTAGTTCAGGCTGGCCTTGAATTCACTGTGTGGCCCAGGCTGGTCTAGAACTCATGGCGATCCTTTTTCCTCAGCCTCCCAAGTGCTGGAATTACAGGTTTGCACCGCTACGCCCAGATTTTTGTTTCTAATATTCTGTTCATCTGGAAATTTTTCTTCAAGTTTCCTTTTTTCCCTCACAGTTTTATTCTGGCATACCTCCTGTGACAGGAATAAAACAAGGGTCTGGAAAACCAGAGGCCTGACTTTGAATCTACTTTCACACCAAATGATGGTGTGTGGGAGCACCCATTAGCAGTAGCAGGGATTTGCATTTTACAACATGCATATACTTAACGAATTAAAAACAATCGACTTACCATCATTTCAGAGCTTTATCTTCATTGCTAATTTAAATTCCTTTAAAAGGAGCTGAACCTATTTTTGCTCTAAGTTTACCTCTTTCTCTTCTGCACCTAGGTAACTTCTAGAACTGTACTAGAATTGAGATCCGGGTTTCTCATCCTAGCCGACAGTGGAGCCTTAGTGGGATGGACACCTGCTTTCTCCCCATGCCTCTGTCCCTTTGAGGCCCACACCTTCCTTCACTTCCTGTGGCCTTGGAGGAATTGTTAGGCACAGTACTTTCCTCTCCCTTCCCCTAGAGAAATGGGTGCATTGCTCAGGGAATCACTTGGATCTTCCCCAAGATTTGCTTTTTAACTAGTGGGCTCATAAACATAGAAATGATGTCAGTTAGAACTATTAGGACTGTAAGGAGCCAGGCAGTGGCTCATTTCTTATGTGTTGAACACCCAGGCCTGCTGAATCAGGACCTCCAGGTATTAGTACAAAAGCTCCTTAGGTAGTTCTGTTGGGCAATTGGAAAAAAAGAAGAAAGGAAAGAAAGGGGAACAAGACAAGGAAAGTTAGTCCTGGCCGATGCATCCTCTACAGAGAGGCAGAATGACAGGTGGTCCTTGCAGGCCTCACAGAGGTAGAGAGAACCACCTTGGGCCAGACGCGAAGCTGTGAGTTCTGGCCCTGCTCAGGCTGGCCATTATGCAGCAGTTTGGAGCAAGCAAGCTGAGGACCCTGACGGTGAAGGTCAGGGCATCTGCCCTGGGGGGACGGCTGTGTCAGAAGGTACCCGGGAGGGCATCCTGGGGACATAGGGACTTCGACTATTTCATCTGTTTTGTTGTTGTTGCTTTTTTTTTTTTTGGTAGCGGGGATTGAACTCGGGTCCTTGTGCTTCCGAGGCAGGCAGCAGAACCACTGAGCTAAAGCCCCAGCCCTGTTTTGTTGTTTTTAAGCAATTTACTGACAGTACTTCTCTGAGACAGGTTAGGTTACTTTTATAAATGATAGACCTTGTTAGGAAACTTTACAGATTCCTAGTTTCACTTCTAGAGTGACTTTATATTTGTTGATATACTTTTTTGGGGGGCGAGTGACTTTATATTTTGGAGATATTTTAATGTATGTTTTGAATACTGGCAAGAGAAAATCTACTCATAAAAAATTACCTCTAAGCAGTAGTCGTGGCTGAGTAGTTAAGGCAATGAACTAGAAAAATTACCTCCAGGTGGATGTGGTGGCACATGCCTGTAATCCCAGCACTCTGGGAGGCTTAAGCAGGAGGACTACAAGTTGGAGCCCAGCCTGGGCAACTTAGTCCCTGTCCTTGCCGTGTGTGCTGAGGTGGGCAGATCCCTCTCTTGGCCTTCTTTTTATGCTGCAGGGTGGTTCTGTGTCATTCTGCCCCAGCTAACCTGAAAAATACCACAGACTGAAGGCTTGAAGCACAGAAATTTACTTTCTCACAGCTCTGGAGGTCCACGGTCTCAGGGAAGGTCTTGCAGCTTTGGATTCTGGTGGGGGCCTTTTCTCTGTCCAGCTGCAGGGCAGAAGCAGCCCTCTCTTACAGGATGTCAAGCCCGTATGTACAGTCTCAGCCCCATCTCTAAATGAAATCACATGGGGGTGAAAGGTTCAACAGAAGCATTTTGGGGAACAGTTCAATCCAAGTATTAGAGAGTATAGTGCATGTAGTGAAATTGTAATAAGCATAAGCTTGTCCAGTATGGTAATGCATCCCTGTAATCCTGGCTCTTGAGAGTATAAGGCGGGAAGATCATAAGTTTGAGGTCAGCCTGGATTCTGACCCAAAAAAAAAAAACCAATAAAACAAGCTTGGCTCAGCCTCATTACAACCCAGCATTTTGAGGAGCAGCGCTGGACCCTCAAGCCATGGTGTGTGCCTCTCAGTAAGTTGTGATGGCAAACAGTTTGGTGCAGGAATAAAACACAGAATTTGCAGGCGTCTACACTGATGTGAATGAGCACAAACTTGAGGTTGCTGTCCGCATTCTTGCACCGAGGTAGAAAGGGATGAAGTGAAACTCCTGGGCCAGGGATTTAGCTCAGTGGTTCCGCTGCCTGCCTCCCAAGTGCAAGGTCCTGAGTTCAATCCCCAGTACCAAAAAAACTGCCTAGGGCACTGCCTGGGAGGTGCGTCCGGACCAGCCTCCAGGCTGTGAAAATCTGTTCTCCAGCCTCTCTCTGCCTGGCATTCTCTGGCAATGTCCTTGGGCCTTTGGGCCTGGCCTGCAGCTTCCTATTTTTAACTCATCCTGCCATTTTCTCTTTTTAAGGTAACCTTTTTTCCCCCCCTAATTAAAAAAGCAGTGTGTAACATGTTCTTTGCAGGAAACTGATGAGAAGGCAATGAAAAACTCCTGTTTTTAGCAGCATATCAGGGTTAGAGGAAGTCAGAGGTTTGCTCGGTGCCTGTGTGTAGTACTAAGACAGCAGGGACACAGTGAATGCTCTAGCTTCTGGACCCATCCTCATGGGGGCAGGAACCTCTAGGCAGGGGAGGACCCCGAAGGGATGCATTGGGTCCTCACAGGGAGCGTGCACTAGATGAAGGCAGAGCTTGCTGAGAAGCAGAATGGAGTCTCTCGGCCCTGTGCCTGCCCTGTGTGCCGCAGGCTGTGGTTTAGAATAAACTCAGGAGAATATTGTTTGACAGGCGCCAGATTAGCAAGTTTTGAGCCACCCCTTGTCTCACCTGTCCTGACTCTGACTCAGTCTCACTTTAGTAGCTCCATTAGTTGTTTAAACAGATGCGTCTATTAAGAAATGCAAATAAACTGGTGTCTTGTTATCCAGATATAGTAACCACCACTAACATTTTAGCCTTTTTATTTGGCAATCATTTCCACTTAAAGTTACAAAAATAAAAAGGGCCCTTCCAGCAGGTCACAAAGCACACATTCTGGTAGTAATCCCATACTCTGAGAGGCTGAAGCAGTAGGATTGCAAGCTTGACCCCAGCCTAGGCAACTTAGTGGCTTAGTGAGACCCTGTCTCAAAAAATAAAAAAGGGCCAGGGGTATAGCTCAGTGCAAAGGCTGGGGGTTCCATCCATCCCCAGTACCAAGGAAGAAAAAAGCCTCTTCAAGGTTCTCCTTTTTTCTCCTTCCCTCCTTCCTTCCTTTCTTCCTTCCTTTTGCATTGCTGGGGGTGGAACTCATGGCCTTGCTCACACTGAGCAAGCACTCTACCCCCGAGCTAATCCCCACCTGGATTTTCCAATTCTTAACATTTGTGCCTCACCATTGTCTTGTATCATTCTCTCACATACTCCTCCACTCTCATATATGTGTGCATTTGTAAGGGTACCATCCCATTTATGACCTAATCTCCACCAAAGCCCCACCTCTAGATACCACTTTGGGGATAGGCTTTCAGCATACAAATATCAGGATAATGTAAATATTCAGTCCATAGCAGAGATAAGTTGCATTCATCACCATACTTTTCCTTAAATATTTCAGTGTTTAAATTTTCTAAGAATACAGTTACTTTCTTATAGACATTATCATAAAATTGACTGCATCTATATTTTTGTTTTGTTTTTTTTGAGACAGGGTCTTGCTGTGTAGTCCAAGCTGACCTTGAACTCACTATGTAGTTTAGGCTGGCTTTAAACTCTCAGTGATCCTCCTACCTCAGCCTCCTGAGTGCTGGGATTACAGGCTGCACTACCACTCCCAGCTCATATTTTATTTTTGTTATCTGATCCGAACATTTCCTCTTCCAGCTCAAGATCCAGCCTAGAGTCAGGTATAGTGTTCTACTTTCATGTCTCTTTAACACTCTTCAGGCTGGAACATTTCCTCTGTGCATGTGTGTATGTGTCTGCCTGTCTACATTTTTGTCTATCTCTCCCTGTCTCTTCCTCTCCCTCTCCCACCTCTCTCTCTCCCTCCTCTCCCTCACCCTTCCCCTCCCTCCCATCTTCCCCTTTCCCCTCCCCTCCCCCTCCTGCCCACCCTCCCCTCCTTCTCCCTTGCATTCCTAGAGAATGAACCCAAGGCTTTTGCACTGAGCTACATCCCTAGCCCACTCCCCCTTTTTTTTGAAACAAGTGTTGCTAAATTGCCCAAGCTGTGCTCAAACTCCACCCCCCCACCCGCCTCAGCCACCCAGAGTGCTGGGATTACAGATGTGTGCCACTGTGCCCAGCATTAGTCTGTCTTTTTAAATGAAGTGTACACTTTGGGATGACACAGTTTTCTCCTCTGGCAGAGCACCCCTCATTTGGGGCTTGTCCTCCTGATTGACCATTGCTTTGCCTTCTTGGGCTTTCTAGAAGGTGGCAGAGGTGCTGTGCCCTTCTCAGGGTGCCACGGAGAGGGCACACAATGGCTGCCAGTCCTCATCACAGGTTTGTTTTGATTACCCACTGTGCCATCGAGCTCTTCACTGCCTAAGCACTGTTTCTTTTCTTCCTGTCACCTGCTGTGCAGTCTAAAAGATTTTTGGCACATTTTGTTTGATTTGCAGTACTGGGGATGGAATCCAGGGCCTTGTGCAAGCTAGGCAAGTTTTCTCGCACTGAGCTACACCCCAGCCCTAGAAAGAGACATCTTAAGACTGGGAAAGTAGTTTTTTCCTCACCAGTGTTCCCCTACAAGAGTTAGCATTTGTTGATGTTTGTTCTTGCTTGAACCAGTCTTGATTAGGACGATTGTGTAATGGGACTGATTCCTCTGTACCACCCCCATATTTAGCATTTGATTGTGAGCAAGAGCCTCCTCCATTCATTCATTCATTCATTTTGGTATGGACTCATTATTTCATAATTTTTAGTGCTTTTAAATTAATCACTGTATTTAGTTTTGCTTGTGCTCCATTGTCCCAGATTTGGCCAGGGGAACCCCTTGAGTCTGTGCCTGCATCCTGCGGAGTGTCCCAAGGCATTTCAGAGTGCTTCCTTACTTTCTGAACTAAGATGCTCAAGTTCCTGTTGTTCTCTTCCTGTTCCAGCCCTGGCAAAAGCCAGGATCTCCAAGGAGTCCTTATTTCTTTTAGCATGGAATGATACTGAAGGTACAAGGTGTGCACATTGCTATTGGATTGTCTTTGCTTGTGGCCCTTGCAGGGGATAGAATTAGGAAATGAATGTGTGTTCACACTCATATATACACAAAAACATGCATGCACACACATATGTGAGCATGTACACACATTCATGAGCATGCACGTGTAAGTCCCATTTGGCACCAGTGCCACAGTCCACTGTGCCTCTGCAAGTTTGGGAGCTTCTGTTCCATATTTATTTTGTGTTTTCTTACACAGTGAGAACTCTGGCTCCTGACAAAAGCAACGCATTTATTAATTTCTGTGGTACTGTAAAAAGTACCTAAAAGAGTGTTGTTGTTTTTTCTCTGGTACTGACGATCGAACTCAGGACCTTGTGCTTTTGAGGCAGGCACGGTGCCATTGAGGTAAATCCCTGGCCCAAGAGTGTATTCCTAAGTGAGCTATAGTTCTCAGATCTGCTTGAAAGAGTGCAGGGACTGGGGGTGTAGCTCAGTGGTAGAACATTTGCTTATCATGTGCTGGGACTGTGGGTTTGGTCCCTAGCAGGACAGGAAAAAAAAAACCCAAAAGGACAAGACCACCCTTCCCTGCTGACACTATAAATTCAATGATGAACATCCTTCTAGATTTCTCTATACCTAGAAATAAATATACACAATTTTATTAAATTGCAGTAATGTTGTTTGTACTTTGTAGCCTGACTCCTGTGCTAATCAGCATTATCATAACATCTTTCCATAACATTTCATCTACAACTTTTTGTCCACAAAAGGAAATCCATAGAATGTTTTGTAACAGCTGTAAAATATTTCACAGTGACCACAGAATATTTTGTAATGGCTGCAGATTGAGACCATAATTCTTTGTTACTACATTTTTATTTTAAAAGATGCCTAACTGTTTGCTATTATATATAAAGCTGACATCAACATCCTTATAACTAATTCTTAATTATTTCCTTAGGATAGAAGTGGAATTACTGGCCAAAGGGTATGTATGTTTTTATTGATGTCTTTCTGAATGGCTGTGTGTATGCTCTGGCCAGCAGCAATTCCAAGGGCTGGCATTTCCATGCTGGTCTTTCTCCACTGGGCAGCAGTTAGTCAGGGGGCACATTTAAAAGCAGAGATGCCCAAGACTGGCTCCCAGAGGGTCTGATTTCATAGATCTGGGGTTTAACCCAGAGTTTGTAGTTTTTAAAAGCTCCCCAACAGATTTTCATATGGACTGATTTGATAGGTGAAAGTGGTAGTTTATTATTTTAATTATTGTTTTCCTCTGAAATTCTTCCAGGCATTCAGATTTGGGAGAAGCAGCCCCAGAAATAAAAGCATCAGAGAGAAGAGCAGCCGTGGCGATTTCAGGTAAGTTGGATTGGGTGGACTTCGAAGCAGATGAGTTTCTCCAGTTTCATTGGGATTCTGGGTTCCAGCACCTGCCTAGGCTGGGGATCATGGACCTCAAAAATAAAAGTTAAAAAAAAAAGTTTAAAGCTTTTATCTTTCCTTTTACAAGGCTATTCCATCTCCAGATCATCTGTTCAAGTCTTTTGCCCACTTCTTTTTTGGTACCGGGGATCGAACTTGGGTCCTTGAGCTTGCGCAGCAGGCGGTGAGACCACTAAGCTAAATCCACGGCCTTTTGCCCACTTCTTAATGGTTGTGTTGTCTTTTTTGTTACAAAGTTAGAAGAGTTCTTTATATATTTTGGATACTGGACCCTTAAAACCATAATTACATAATTTGAATCATTTCCTTCCATGGTGTGTGTTGTTGTCGTCCCCCTCCCCCCTTTTTTCCTCTCTTTCCAATGCTGAGGCTCAAACTCAGGACCTTGAGCATGCAAGGCGAGCGCTCTACCACGGAGCTACACCCTGGTCCTCTTTTTCCTTTTTTTTTTTCAATACTGGGAATTGAAATCAGAGCCTTCATACTTTTTAAATTTTGAAACAGATCTCAAGAAGATGTTAAGTTGCCCAGGCTGGCCCTAAACTTGTGATGTTCCTTCCTCCCAGAGTGCTGGGATTACTGGCATGTGCCACCATGCCCAGTGATGCCTTTGATGCCCAAGAGTTTTTTATTATTTCTCTTTTTTTTTGGTACTGGGGATCGAACTCAGGACCTTGTGCTTGCAAGGCAGCCAGCAGCACCACTGAGCTAAATCCCCAGTGCCTTATATTTTTCTTTTGTTACCTGTGCTTTTGATTTCATATCTGAGAACCCATTGGTAAATCCAAGTTTCAAAGATTTAGTCTTCATTTTATCTTTTAAGAATTTTATGGCTTTAGCTCTTATATTTAGATCATCCATCCACTTGGAATTAATTTTTTGTGTATGGTGTAAGGTAGGAGTTCACTTTGCGTGCCTGTGGACATCTTTTTTTTTTTTTTTTTTTGTACCAGGGATCAAACTCGGGACCTTGCGCTTTCGAGGCAGGCAGCAGAACCACTGAGCTAAATCCCCGGCCCTTTATTTTGTTTTATTACAGGGTCTCATTAAATTATCTGGCCTGGCCTTGAACTTGTGATTCTTCTGTCTTAGCCTCCTGAATAACTGAGATTACAGGCATATGCCACCATGCCCAGCTTCACTTTTTATTCTTTTTTTTTTTTTTGGTACCAGGGATTGAACTTGGGTCATTGTGCTTGCGCAGCAGGCGACAAAACCACTGAGCTAAATTCCCAGCCCTATTTTTTATTCTTAACACCAAAAGCTCCAAAGTGTGAAGCGGTGTCTTAAATATTCATTTATGCAGGAGATGGTGGTGCATGCCTGTAATCCCAGCACTCGGGAGGCTGAGGCAGGAGGATTGCCTTGAGTTCGAGGCCAGCCTGGGTTACATAGTGAGTTTAAGACCAGCCTGAACCACATGGCTAGACCCTGTCTTAAACAAATAAACAAAACCAAAAAACCATTTACTGCCCAATAACAAGTATTTCAAAATTTGATGGAAAACTAAAGGGTGTGTGCACTCTAATAATGGGGGAGGTCACTCAGCTTGAATGAAAATGGTTTTAATTGCCTTCCTCTGAGTTCTTCCACATGAGCTTGTAACAGTTCTCTCTGGGTGCATTTTCTGTAGAAGGGCCTGCCCCACACTCTCCCCTTGTTCCTTGTTGAGCATGGTGCTCCAGCAGGGTCAGAGTTCAGGCTTATCTCCTCTCTGGGCCAGGTCCTGCCCAGCAGAAAGTCTAATGGTGACCTTGGCCCATGGAGCCAAGCCTTGCTGACCTCTGCCTCCCTTCTTGCCTCTTCCACAGTCTGCCTGTCTGCCTTTGGCATCTTTGCCATCTCCACCCCTTTGGCTACTTCGTGGATCCTTGACTTCTTGTATTTGTTGTCTGTCCAGAATCAGATCAACTGTTTCCCATCCCTAACCAAGGAAGGCTCTGTGTTCTGTGCGTCAGAAGGTTACTCCTGTTTCCGGAGCCCTCCCGCCCCATCTCTGTATCTCCAGTGTTTTCCATTCTCTTCCCTAGCCATTTCTCTCCTCGTGACATTTTGGATTCCTTGGAAGAATTTTTCTGGTGTCTTTCCTTCACTTTGAGTAAAATAACCTTTGACTCCTAGATATTGTGGTTTGAACCATGTGAGTCATCCTGTGTCCTATCTTTGGGTTGGAGGTTTGGCTCAGTGGTAGACACTTGCCTTTCATGAAGAAAGCCCTGGAACTCATCCCCAGCACAAGAAAAAGTAAGTTGGGAGTGTAGTCAGTGGTAGAGCGTGTGCTTAATTCATACCAGTCCCTCAGTTCAGTGCACAGCACCAACAATAAAATAAAATCAGTTTTGGAATGGGTAAGACCTTCACTTAGATCAGAAGTCAACAGTAAAATACACAAGAAGAGCTCTCCACCATACCATGCTGCCTTCCCCTGTGGCGTGCATTTGCAGGCAGGGTTTTAAGGTCCTTTTTTTTTTTGGTACCAGGGATCGAACTCAGGTTCTTGCACTTTAGAGGCAGGTGGTGAAACCACTGAACTAAATCTCTGGCCCTTAAGGTCCTTTTTTCCCAATATAGGTATCTGAGGAGCACTAATTAAATACATTCTGCAGTTAAATGTGAGTGTTTGTAGGTATGTCATGCTGTTAGACTCTGGACAGATACCCAGCCTGGGCTGGCCTCGAACTCACAGCAATCCTCCTGCCTCAGCCTCCGGAGTGCTGGGTTGACAGGTGTACACCACCACACCCGGCTTATTTTCATAAAATTTTACAAATTCTACAGGTGAATCCTAGAGAAAATCTCTATGTTGTATGTAGCTATTACTGCTTTGTGACATATATTGTGTTGGAAAATAATGAAATTTACATGGGGAAATCTGAAATCAGTTATACAGGTTGAGGATCCCTATTCTGAAAATTCAAAATCTGAAATGCTCCAAAATCCAAAACTTCTTGAATACTGACATAATGTCCAAGTAGAAAATTTCATACCTGACCTCGTGTGACATATCGTAGTCAAAATGTAGGTAGGTTAATACCATATAAAATTACCTTAAGATCCTATGTATTTGGTATATATGAAAAATTTATAAATTTTATCTTTAGATTTGGTTTATATTCCAGAATCACCAAAAATGCAGAATGCTTCTGGTCTTTGAGCATTTTAGATAAGGAATGCTTAGCTTACCAGGTATGGTGGCTCATGTTTGTTATCTCAGCTGCTGTATTCAGGAGGCTGAAACAGGAGGATTCCAAGTACAAGGCCCACCTGGACAACTTCACAAGACCCTATCTCAAAGCCAAAAAAAAAAAAAAAAGGGCTGGATGGGGATGTAGCTCAGTGCTCCTCAGGCTCAATCCCTGGTACCACTAAAAAAAGAAAGAAGAGAAAAAGGAATGCTTGGCTTGTAGTAGTAACAGTAAGTTTCAGCCACTGTATCCTCACTTGCACTCTGATAGAAAGGCTGTAACTTGCTGATGGAACTAAACCCCTGTGTTCTTTCCTTCTAGATTTGGAATGGAGAGAAATGGAAGGAGATGACTGTGGGTTCCATTATGGAGGTAGGAACTATGGGGCTGATCCCAGATTGGGTTGGGGAAGGAGAGAAGGAAGGAAGGGTTGGGGAAGGAATTGGAAAAATGAAGAATTACTGGGATTTTATAATTTTCACAATTGAGAGAAGTTGCTATTTTGGTAAGAAAGAAGGAGTGTTCTGAGTTTAGTTTAACTTACTTTGTATCAGCCAAAGGCAAATTGTTTGACACCTCATTTTCCTTTGCTTTTCTTGTAGATGGTACGAATGAGGCTCAGGACAATGACTTCCCAACAGGTATGTTTCCTCTTTCTGTTGGAGCTTCCTGTTGCGGGAGCGGGGGACATCATGTAGGCCGGTGAGTCCTACAACTATTGCATCAAGTCCTGAGGAGGCAGGATGCTCAGATCTAGGATGCCCTAGAAACCAAGCCCCAGGAATAAGCAGCAGCCCCCTGCCCCCAGCACACCTACTGTCATGATGACTTAGTGTCTCTGGAGGGTGAGCCCAGGAACCTTTTACCAAGTTCCTGAAGTAGTTCTAGTGCACAGCTAGGATTGAAAACCTTCATCTGATTGATGTCGTCACTTGCAGATCAGAAATCTGGACCCTGAGCTGCCAGGCAGCCCACGGAGGGCCACCTGTGGGCACGGTGCATACATGAAGGGGGTTTCTTGCTCTGGCTTTTCCCTCTTGCCTTTTATTGCCATGTTACCTAACAATAAAAACAAGTGTTCTCTGAACAAGACAAACAGTATCCCTCATTTCATTCAGACAGAACTGGAAACTCCAAGGAACTCATCCTACAGCTCTTCCTCCTGTGTAGCTGTTGTATGTATGCAGCAAGTGTTCTGTGTGCCATCCTCTATCACAATGCTTAGGACTCTCTGAGCCCAGTGTCTGGTGCTGTGGGTCCCCTGGGTCATGGGAGTGATCTGAATCTGTCGGTTGACTTCCCTGGGAAATGAGAGCAGGGCTGGATCAACCGGGGCCTCCTCTCGAGGTTTATTTGAATAGGTGGCATGACATACATTGCTTCCTCTCCTGGAGGAACAGGAGGAAAGCCTGAAGCTCAGCTGGACTTGTACTTTCCTTTTTGTGCATTAACATTTAAAGTGAGCTAATTATATGCAGCGTGAGCACTGGTGAAATGTCAGGTCAAGACCTGGGGTAGTGGTGATGCTGCTCTGAACATCTGACAAGTAAGATCTATATTGTATACAGTGATCTTGGGATACTTGAACAATAAGTGGATACTTAGTCCACACCACATATTCTGCTACAGTCAAAAATGGAATTATTGGTGTCAAATCTGCAAAATGTTGCTGAACTACAATTGTTGACTCTATTGCTTAGTGGCATCTTGCTTTTTTCCTTTGAAATATTCTCCAGCTTCTTCACAAAGGCAAAAGAACATTAACTAGAAAACCAGTGTGAGCTGTGAGTGTGCCCCTGTGGAAACTTCCTGGTGACATTGAGGGAGTGCCTGCGGGGCAGAGTGACTCAGCACTGGCCGATGTGGGCAGGAGCCGGGGCCTGCACAGCACCTGGTGGCCTGTGCTGCGCACTCTAACCAGTGGGTTTCGATCTCAGTGTTAGAGCGTGCAGATTTCTAGGGAAATAGGAAATCAGTGCTTTTACATGAACTCCCAATTCTTAAGTGTGGCTCTTCAGTTTCCTGGTTTTTTGTTTTTCCTTCTAACTTTGAAATGTCACACACACACACCTGTGTTTGCTGGTAGTTATCTTAATGGAGGGCTGCACTCCTTGCCCTGACCTCAGATCAGCCCAGGGGTCCCATTCTGAGGGGTGTCCTCTGACCCCTCCTGCTGGGCTCTGCCATGGCCCTGTCTGGAGAACACATGCCAAGCACTCACATCTCTTGTTTCTTTCCACAGTGGAGAGAAGCAGGCTGCAGGAAATGCTGTCCCTGTTGGGACTGGAGGCCTACCAGGCACAGAAGCTCAGCCTGCAGGACTCCCTGCAGATCAGTTTTGACAGCATGAAGAACTGGGCCCCTCAGGTTCCCAAGGACCTGCCCTGGCATTTCCTCAGGAAGCTGCAGGCCCTCAATGCCGAAGCCAGGAACACCACTATGGTGCTGGACATGCCTGCAGATGCCCGGCCGGCGGAGAAGGAGAGCCAGATGGAGGAGGAGATGATCTACTGGGACCCAGCTGAGGACATTGCTGCTGATGACATTTACTCCTTCTCTGAGCTGCCCACGCCCGACATGCCAGTGAACCCCCTGGACCTCCTCTGTGCCCTCCTGCTGTCCTCAGACAGCTTTCTGCAGCAAGAGATCGTCCTGAAGATGTCCCTCTGCCAGTTTGCACTTCCACTTGTGTTGCCTGACTCAGAAAACCACTACCACACCTTCTTGCTGTGGGCCCTGCGGGGTGTTGTGTGGACGTGGTGGTCCCAGACCCCAAGGGGCCTGGGCAGCTTCCGAGAGGACAGTGTGGTCCTGTCCAGGGTGCCCACCTTTGCCTTTGTGCGCATGGACGTGAGCAGCAACTCTAAGTCCCAGCTGCTCAACGCCATCCTCAGTCTAGGCCGCCGGCAGTGGGACTGCTTCTGGCACCGGGACCTCAGCTTGGGCACCAACCCCCGGGAAATTGCAGATGGCTTGGTAGAGATTTCCTGGTTTTTCCCCAGTGGCCGGGATGATCTGGACATTTTCCCAGAGCCGGTGGCCTTTCTGAACCTGAGGGGCGACATTGGCTCTCACTGGCTGCAGTTTAAGCTCCTGACGGAAATCTCCTCAGCTGTATTTATCCTGACTGACAACATCAGTAAGAAGGAATACAAACTCCTGTACTCCATGAAGGAGTCAACTACAAAGTACTACTTCATCCTGAGTCCCTACCGGGGGAAGCGGAACACAAACCTGAGGTTCCTGAACAGGCTGACCCCTGTGCTGAAGATAGACCACTCTCACGTCCTGGTGAAGGTGAGCAGCACCGACAGTGAGGGCTTTGTGAGGAGGCTGCGCGCCATCGTGGCCAGCGTGGTGCGGGCCCCCTGCAGGAGGGTGTCTGTGGAGGACATGGCGCACGCAGCCCGAAAACTGGGCCTCAGAGTTGATGAGGACTTCGAGGAGTGCCAGAAGGCGAAAGACCGGATGGAGAGAATCACCAGGAAGATCAAGGATGTGGATGCCTACCGGAGGGACGAGCTGAGGCTGCAGGGCGACCTGGGGAGGAAGGTGGCCCAGGTGGAGAGGGAGTTCTGCCAGCTCCAGTGGGCCCCAGAGCCACCTGAGAAGCACCGTGTAGAGCTGAGGCGGCGGCTGCTGGAGCTCCGGGCGCAGCAGAGTGGCCAGGAGCCCTCCATGGGGTTGCAGGATTTCATCGTGGGCATCAGCAGCCCTTCCGAGGGTGAGAGGCAGTACTTCCTGAGGTGGATGGAGTGGGGGCTGGCTCGGGTGGGCCACCCGAGGCTGAGGCAGCCCCCAGAGACTCTCCTTGCCCTGAGACCGAAGCTTGGAGGGGCCTCGGACTTCAGTGAGCCACTCTGGCCAGAGCCCCTGGGCATTGAGCACTTCCTGCGGGAGATGGGGCAGTTCTATGAGTCCGAGAGCTGCCTAGTGGAGGCCGGGAGGCTGCCGGCTGGCCAGAGGCGCTTTGCCCACTTCCCAGGCCTGGCCACGGAGCTGCTGCTGGCGGGGCTGCCCCTGGAGCTAGTTGACGGGGGCACCCTGAGCATCCCCATACACTGGGTCACAGGGCTGCTCAAGGAGCTGCACATACGCCTGGACAGGAGGTCTCGGCTGGTGGTCCTGTCCACCCTGGGGGTGCCAGGAACAGGAAAATCCACACTTCTCAACACCATGTTTGGCCTGCGATTTGCCACAGGGAGGAGCTGCAGGCCCCGGGGGGCCTTCATGCAGCTTATCACAGTGGCTGAAGGCTTTAGCCAGGACCTGGGCTGTGACCACATCCTGGCCATTGACTCTGGGGCGCTGATCAGTGGGGCCTTGGTCTCAGCTGGGGACAGGTTTGAGCTGGAGGCTTCCTTAGCCACTCTGCTTATGGGGCTGAGCAACGTCACTGTGGTCAGTTTAGCTGAAACAAGGGACATTCCACCAGCTATTCTACATGCATTTCTGAGGTTGGAAAAAAGAGGGCACATGCCCAACTGTCAGTTTGTGTACCAGAGCCTTCATGATGTGCCTGCCCCCAGCCCTAAGCCAAGAGAGAGGAGGCAGCTCCTGGATCCGCCTGGTGACCTAGGCAGAGCTGCCCAGGTGGAAAAGCAGAGTGGCAGCTTCCGGACGCTGGCAGGCCTGGCCTTCTGTGACCCTGAGAGGCAGCATGTGTGGCATGTTCCAGGCCTGTGGCATGGAGCCCCACCCATGGCTGCTGTGAGCCTGGGGTACAGCGAGGCCATTTTTGAATTGAAGAGATGCCTGCTAGAAAACATCAGGAATGGCCTGTCCAACCAAAACAAAAACATACAGCAGCTCATTGAGCTTGTGCGGCGGTTGTGAGCAGTCAGGTGCAGGGCCTGCTGTCATGGCCATTCTGGTAGGGTCCAGCGGGGCTGTGCCCAGGCACTTGCAAGGTGGCTGGTGCCTGCTGCTCATGAGAAGGAAGGCCAATGAAAGGGTGAGGGGGCTCCTAACAGTGTTAGAAAAAATTAACCTCCATACCAGCTCAGCAGTGCCAGCAGGGATATCAGAGGTCCTGGGTGGGGTGAAACAGCAGTAAGTTGATCTGTCTCTGAGCCCCATCCGGGCTCCTGAGGGCCAGCCCTCAGGACAGCTGCTCTTTCATTGGCCCCAGGAATGGGAGTAGTGTCTTTACTCACTGCCGGGGCCCCAATGGCAGGAACACCCAGTACAGGTTGGGGTATTCTGAGGAAGGAGAGGCAGCCCCTTGTGGAGCAACATTAGAGGATGGGCCACGTGATCCAACAACTCGCAGTGTGCAAGGCACTTCCAGAGCACTGCGTTTATGGACTGGTCTGTGAAGCCCTCCCTGATCCTTCCCCAGGAAGCGTTCATCAGTCACCCTGTTGTGCCCTAGCACTTTGTCATACCTCTGCCTCAGCACTTCATGGCGCATTGTCACTCGTGTGTTTACTGTCTACCCCTAGACTGTGAGTCCTTGAGGGCAGGGACTGAACATCATTCAGCCCTTTCCCCCAGGGCCCGACACACTATAAGCGCTTAATAAATGTTTGTTGAATGAATGAAGTCTTGCATGATAGTAGTGTCAGGTTCTGCCTCTGTGCCTTCATTGTCCTGTGCTCAGAGAGGACAGCGTCTGCCTGAGGACGGGTATGGAGACACGTAAAAATGCAACATGTAGCCCGACGTGGTGGCACGTGCTCAATGCAAAAGCCCTTACCACAAAAAAGAAAAGTGACACTTTCTCTCTTTAAGCAGAGAGGCTGTTAGTGGCAAGTAAAACCAAATCCCTTTATATTAGTTACCTCATTATTGCCCCATTGTAGGTTACAGAAGGAAGCCCCAGACTTCTACCCTGCATGGCAGAACATGAGTGGAGGGAGCCAGCAGCCCACACACCCATTTGGCCACGTGCCTTGGGGGTGGGAATTGAGAAGGTCTCACTATGTAGTTCAGACGGACCTTGAACTTACTATGTAGCCTGAGCTGGCCTCAAACTCATGGCAATTCTCCTGCCTCAGCCTCCTGAGTGCTGGGATTACAGGTGTGCATCATCAGGCCTAGCCTCTAGGCTTCCTCTAGCTACCAAGGCAAGGCCTGGCAAGGCCCCTCTCATATCCTCATCAGTGTCCTCTCCAGCCCACAAGACACCCCTGGAGCTAGATCTTAGCCAGGACCTTGGGCTCCTGCCTGAGGACCTTCCAGTGGAAGCCCTGCCTATGCCAGCCATCCCCAAGGGTCACTCTCACTTCACAGAGTCTCAGAGCCCCACCCCATCTGCATAACCAGCCCTAGGAATTTCTGCTTGATCCTCTGAGCCTTGCTGCTTAGCCCTTCGGGTAACTTTCTCTGTTTTTTTGTTTTGTTTTTTGTTTTTTTGGTACCGGGGATCGAACTCTGGTCCTTGCACATGCCCAGCAGGCGGTGAAACCACTGAGCTAAATCCCTGGCCCCTCTTTCTGTGTTTTTTGACTTCCCCAAATGGTGGACAGAGTGTATCCTTGTTTTTTCTTGTACCAGACTCACCAGAGGTGCTCTCAGCTCCACAGCACTTGCCCCTCTCTGGTTTGGAACCCTTGAATAGAAAGTTCCCCAATCCTCTTTAGTTTGTCTGGCTTCCTGGGATCCCAGGGTGCTCTACCTGCTGCCCCCTTGCCTTCCCAAATTATACTCCTGTGATCTGGGAGCAGGTTCTACTCATATGTAGCAAGTGGAAAGCAATCTTGGAATTTTGCAACCCTGATCTTCTGCTAATAAATTTAGGAAAACCTTTCTGTATTAGTCCATTTCCTCTACAAAGGGAGGAATGGGGGGGATAGAAAAGAATAGGACCAGCTGGGGATGGTGGTGCATGCTTATAATCCCATCTTTTGGGGAGGGGAATGAGGTAGGGGGATCAAGTGTTCAAACCCAGCCTGGGTAATTTATCGACTTAGTGAGACCCTGTCTCACAATTTAAAAAGGCTTGAGATATAGTTGCATGAAGGTCTTGGGTTCAATCCTCAGTACAAAAAACCTCACCAGGTGAAGACCAAAACCCAGCAGGCCAAACACTAAGTCCTATAACTCCACATCCTGCATCCAGGGCACACAGTAAGATATGAGTTCTAGCAGGTTTGGCAACCCCATCCCCATCCCCTTATGGGCTGCAGCCCACATGATCTCTCCATGATCTCTGGCTCCATTCATGGTCTGCAGCTTTCCTCAGCAGATTTTCCATGTTTTTGACATCTCCAACTTCCTGAGGTCTCTGCTGGACTTTGGATTCATTCCCATAGCTTCATGAACTGCCCTTCAGGGGCTCCTTGTGTGACACTCCCACCCTGGCTTTCCTTTGAAAAGCTTCCATGACCCCACAACTCTTGCATTCCACATGCCTGAACAACCAGCATCATGTGGGTGATGCCAAGGTTTGTAGCCAGTGTGAGCAGTAGCTGAGCCTTCTTGGAACATGGCTGCAGTGGGCTCTGAATTCCTGGATGGCTGAACAAGATGTAATGAATCCCAGGGAACCAATTCCTTAGCTTCGCCTCTCCCAACCCCCAACCCCCCCAACCCCAACCCCCCCCCCCCCCCCCCGCCCAGACAGTGTCTCGCTTTATAGTTCAGGCTGGCCCTGAACTCACTATGTAGCCCAGGCTAGCCTCGAACTTGCGGTGATCCTCTGGCCTCTGCCTCCTGAGTGCTGGGATTACAGACATGTATCACCATGCCCAGCCTTAGCAGGCCCTGTTTGAGCAGAGCTTCTACTCAAATGAAAGGTTTACACTTTTACTGATTGACTGCAGTACTGTGTATTGAAGGCAGGACCTTTGAACTAAAATATATCCCCAATCCTTTTTCATTTATTATAATTTTGAGATAGGGTCTCGCTAAGTCACTAAGTTGCCAAAACCGGGCTTTAATTTGCCATTTCCCTGCATCAGCCTCCCAGAGTGCTGGGATAACAGGCATACACTACCACACCTGGCTCACTTTTACACCTTTGAGCCTGCATGGGTGGGGTCTTGCTGATTCCTGAGATCCCCTCAAAGTATCATCCTTCTTGTCCCAGTTCACAGTACCTGTGTGTCTTTTTAATGGCACTAATCTCTTCAGAAACAGTACCTCCTTTGGCCCCAACTTTACAAGTGGTTCTTTTTAAGACCAAAAGTTGTTTTTCAAGTATTTTGGCTCTGCTTTTTGCTCTTGATTCTTCCTATCAATCTGGCTAAAAGCAACCAACAGTATCCATGGCACAGCCTGAACATTGAAATTTCCTCCACTAGATCAGTTAGTTCAGGTCCTTAAACTCAGCCTTTAGCAAAATCTCAGGACATAGGCAAAATGTTGTAGACAGTCTTTTTTCTAGTGTAACATGCATGGCCTCTAGTCTATTTTCCAACAGAATCCCTGTAGCTACCTGAAACATGTACCTGGCCTTTACTGTTCATATTCCTATCAACATTCTGGACTTCTGAGCTACCCTGAGAATTGGCCATCAAGTTCAGTTTAGAGCAATGTAGGGCTTCTCAAGCCTGCATCTTCAAACCTTTCCAAAGGTTTGAACTCCACACAAACCAGTTCCAAATGCTTTGAACCAGGTATTCAAGTATACTCAAAGGCAACAACCCCACTTCTCTAGTACCAATCTTGTTTTCCTGTTGCTGGGACCAAATACCCAACACCTGCAATTTAAAGGAGGCGAGGTGCCAACGAGTGATACTCCCTCTAAAATCATGCCCCAGTGACCCATCCAGACTCACCCCTTACTAATCCTGTGGGTGGGACTCAAATTGATAATCCAGTTTAATGGCACACTTTTGCTTCTGAAACAAACAGCTCTCTAATCCTCAGGCTCTCAAAACTTTCTTTCTGTAGATCATTAAAATAACAACTGATAAGATGTTGGTTCAGTTGGGAATACCAAACATTTCCTGTTTTTTCTCCCCTGCCCCCAAGAACCACAGAAGCGTCTCAGGAGCCCAAGGGCTTCTCCAGTAGTGTAAGAATTTCACTCAGTACATTCCTGGGTCCCAAGTTCAGGCACTGGAAACTCCTCTTAGAATTGCTGAATATTAATTCCCTTAAAAAATTGATTCAAGCTATTCTCAAATTCTGAGACAGGGAAGCCAGACCTAGTGGCTCCTTACAAATCAAGTCTTCTCTACATTGGGTCTATCCCTTGTCTAAGGGTAAGTTTCAGTCTGAATTCTTGAGTCTTACAAATGTGCATTTTTGGGGAAGGAAAGAATTCATAGCTTTCATTAGGTTTCAAAGGGATGTGGGATTTAAAAGAGATTTTAGTAACTGCTTAGTAATCAGGAAAGTTATTCTTTCTTTCCTTTTTTTTTGGTACTGGGGATCGAACTCAGGACCTTGCACTTGCAAGGCAGGCGCTGGAACCACTGAGCTAAATCCCCGGCCCAGGAAAGTTATTCTTACATCCCCAGGACCTCCAGACATTTGCTCAAAATATTTAAACTTGAAAACGCACCATTGTAAAGACCATAGTTATATATAATCAAGAGAAGTTGCTGGGGCCAGCCTTGGGTGGGATTGAGGTTAAGGAATTCTGGAGCTGCTTGGTTGAATGAGAGATCATTGCCACACTCAGATGAAGTAAGAGAGAGGTAACCCAGAGCTGGGTGATTTTCTGAGAAGTCACTTGCATGCTTCCTTTGCCCTAAGCTTGAAAGGGACATCCCTTCATACCCTCAAGTCAGGGCTGTTCTTCAGACTCTGTAACCCCTGGGATTTGCCTGACATCTCTGGAGCTCAAAACACTGATCAGTGTGCCTTGCCCATCTCAGGATGTTCACCACAGCCACAGGCCTCTTCTGCATCTCACCTGAACATTTCTTTAGCATTGAGAGGCCCGGAGCTTGCCCAGGGGTTGCAAGTTGGTCCTGCCTTGGAGCCAAATGTAGCCATATGAGAGCCACTTTTAGCAAGCACAGAGTGGCAGGCTGCTCACAGGGAGACCCTGTGACTGATGAAAGCATGAGACAGTCAAGACTCATTCTGGAGGAAGCAGGCCTGAGATTGGGATTAGAGACCAAGCAGTGTCTGACCTGTCCCTTGAGATGGGCTTTGCTTATTGTAGCACATGGGACACCCATCCTGGTCTGAATCTCAGCCTTGCCTCTGCCTAGTTACACGGCTCTTAAGCCAGGTTTCTCAGCTCTCTGAGCCTTAGTTACCTCACTCACACCTGCCCAGGTACGGAAGGTGCTCATGCAGTGCCCACTGAGGTGCACAGGGTGCTGTGTGCACAAGACGAGGTGCCCAACACCATATCTCCAATGCCAAATTGCCATTCATCTCATAAGCAATATACCTCAAAATTAAGCATTTTTCTTCCTTAATGGTATATAAAACAGCCTCTTCTAACTGATGTCTTAGCTTTGCTGATATACAGTGCCAGGCAGGGCTGGTGTTAGGTAACCTGTACCAATATAAACCTGACCCATAGCCACCCCAGCTGCTCATGCATGGTGAATTAGCCCAGGAAAGAAAAATGCTTTTCCCTTTTTCAGAGTCAGTAATAAAGTTATCTGCCCATAAACCTAATCTGTGTTCTTCTGAGGCCACCAAAATTACATGAGCACAGCTACATGAGCACTGATGAGTCAGGACTGTTATCAACTGCAGGTTTTGGGCAATGCCTGCACACTTCTAGGCACTTCTGTGGGGGATCTAGAGTAGCACTACTTTTCCTAGCCCCACCAGAGCTGCTGCAGCTGCACTCTGGAATCCAAGGCTTCCTAAGGTGTCCTCAGCACCTCCTCCTTCCTGCCTGGCTTGCTGTGGGGGGCACTTCTTCTTCACTTTAGCCTCTGAGGCCAGAGTCCCTTATTCATAGCACATGAGAGGCTCAAGGGCCTTTCTGTGTTCCTTTCTTGGTTCCTGTCTTAAAACCGTATTTATTTAGGTTTTTTGAGACAGGGTCTCACTATGTAGTCCAGAGTGGCCTTAAATTTGTTACTCTCCCGGGCCAGGGATTTAGCTCAGTGGTTCCGATGCCTGCCTTGCAAGTGCAAGGACCCAAGTTTGATGCCCAGTACCAAAAAAAAAAAAAATTGTTACCCTTCTGCCTCAGCCTCAGTGCTGGCATTACAAGCGTGTGCCACCATGCCTGGGTATGCCCCTATAAATCTCTTGACGTCCTCAGTCTTGAAGAGGAATGAGCTAGGCTAGATAAATTTAGGGCTAATAACTTTGTTTTGCCAACTTTTTAGACACTCCCTAAAGGACTGACCTGCCTTATTCAGACCTCAGAAGGGATACGACCCAGACTTTTACAAAGTGAAGGTCAAGCTTTGTTCTGCTTTTAGTCACCTATTGGGAATCTGTAGGCCCAATTTGAGTCCCCCCTTTTATTTATTTATTTATTTATTTATTTATTTATTTTATTTTGGTACCAGGGATCAAACTCGGGTCCTTGCACTTGCAAGGCAGGCGGCAGAACCACTGAGCTAAATCCCCAGCAACCCCCCTTTTATTTTAAAAATAATTAATAAATTTTATTTTACTTTATCCCATTCCTCCCCTCACCCCCCCTTTTGAAGCAAAAACCACTTTTAAATCCCTGACTGCCTCAGAAGTAAACACAGATCATGGGTGCTTTTAATGAGTAACAGGTTCCAGGCCCAGGAGTTTGTCCTCTGTGCCTATGGTGTCTTCGACTGTGTCAAATGCAGGTTTTGGGCAATGCCTAGACACTTCTAGGCACTGCTCTAGGGGATCTAGGGTAGCATGTTATAAAAATTGACAGTTAAATGTCCCTACAAATCTTGAAAATACCTCCATTGCTCTTATCTTGGTGTCTTCAGTCTCGGAGGAGGATGAGATAGGCTAGGTAAATTTAGGCTAATAAGTCTTGTGTTATCTGGGGCTCCTTAAGTGATTCACATGCCTGCATGCAAAGCTGAGCAGCAGTCTGGCCCAGGTAATAAAGGAGATGGGGATACAATGAAGGGAGACTGGAGAAGACAGAAAGCAAGGGGCCCTACATGAAGCTATCCACACAGGCAACCAAGGGATCAAATGCTCTGAAGATGCCCACCATGGTGTCCTCGAGCCCCAGGAGCCAGCCTGGCTGAGAGGGCTCTGGAACTGTGGGTTGAAGAGGTGACAGCTGGTTTGGGGGAGGGATTTCTTGCCCAAGTAGGACCGTGGCGCTTTAGGAGCAGGTACAATGGTTCTGTTGGAGGAAGCCAGGTAGATTTGGGGTGCACTCCCTCACCCCTAACTCCAACACATCCCCAGCCAGATCAGCTCAGCAGTCACATCGGACAAGTGCACTCAGTAGTCTGGCCCTTCAGATGGCAGAAGTGTGAGGTGGCTTTTGCTACAAAGGTAGGACACCAGGAGCAGGTACCAGGTGTGCGTGGCAAGATGCTGAGCTTGGTTTATATTTCAGCCACATGAAAGTGCACAGCGAAGGCCCTTACCATGCCCACAGGCTCTGCAGCCAAGGTGCTGGTGGGGTTTATCCAATGCCAACAGAGGCAGCCCCAAGATGCCCTCGGCTCTGGGCTCTTTCCAGCCCAGGGGCCACTGAGCTCTCAATCACTTCTGTTCCAGCTCTGGCGAGCTCCAGGTTGAGGGTGAGGGGGAGAAGAGCAGGAAACCCTTGGTACATCACCTCACCCTCTGTCCTCCCACCAACTCCTCACTAGGCCGCACTAACAGAAGGAAAGAGGAAGAAATGCACTCGTAGGGGAATTCCACAGGCTTCACCAATTTCCTTGTTCCTCTCTTCTCCCTATCAGAGCTGACCCTACACACACCTGTCCCCTCAGCTGTGTTGAAGTCCCCTGGACAGAGGACAGGACAACCTCTGCCCTAAACCCCTCTCCTCTCTAGCACCTTGCTCCTTATCCCAGGTAAAGGAATCCAACTGCTGTCTGATCTGAGACCCCTCTACACCACTTCTTCCCAGCGCAGCTGCACCCAGGGACTCAACATCATCAGCCAGGTATTGGTAGTAGCCCCAGCCAGGGGCATGGTGGCGAATACTTGTAATCCCAGCCCTCAGGAGGCTGAGGCAGGAGGATCACTGTGAGTTCAAAGCCAGCCTGAGCTACCTAGTGAGTAGGCCAGCCAAGCTACATGGTAACCCTGGACTACGTGGTAAAAAAAACCCCAAAATACAACAAACAACAAAAAGCAGCCACTGCTTTCCCAAGCCTCATCCTTGGGCAACCTCTGTTAAGCCTTATTCTTGGCAGGGACCACAGCCCTCCTTCATGAACTCACCCTACCCAGGACCCTACAAGAGACCCCAAAGCCTGTAGGATCATTGCTGGTCTCCTCTCTAGTGGCAGAGCAGTCCCTCTCAGGCTTGTTCTGAAATAAACCTGCCCTGTTAAACTGTACTTCCGTTTTTTCCTATCCTTTCTCCTACACCAGGGATTTGTGGGCTTTTCCTCCTCACTGAGATTGCTCTCCTCCCTTCTGTCCTCATCCTTTCCCCCACTGGCTACTGCCCCTCCCTGGGGAGTTGGTGCTTTCATTTTGCTTTGTTTCCAGGTGGTAGGGAGGACAAGAAAGGGGAGAATCAAAGATTCCATCCCTGAGAGGGTGAGATGTGCCAAGGGGCAGAAGCTGGCCTGGGCTGTACAGCAAGACCAAACCTCAAAAACCAAAACAGAAACAAAAACAAATCTTGTCAGTTTAAAAGGACCTTTTAGGAAAAATGCAAAGTTCCTACCGCACATTTACAAGGAATTGTGGATTCCAGGGAACACTACACCCATGTGTCTGTTATCTAACGTTCAGAACAGTTGGAGGTGCAGTTTGAAAAATTAAAAGTAAAACAATACTAGTGAGGTAAGGATGAAAGAGCCTGTCCTTTTAGTAAGAATTTTTTGACGACACAGATTCAAGTGCCCAGAGGAATAACGGCTGTGGAAATGGGCCAGGCTGAAACCAAGACACTTACAGTCTTGCAGGCTCTCTACCTCTGCCCATGTGACCGTGGGCAATGCTTCAATCATTTTTGCTTACATTTCCCTCTCTTGGTGATCATCAAATCCCCACCCCCATGCCCCAAGAAACCAAAATAGGGTTCAAACGCCATTGGCATGAACCCTGCAGGTTCCATTAGCAAATACTGGCAACTTCACCTGATTCAACATAATGCAACCAAGAGCAGGTATCATTTATTAAATATTGTAGCCTCTTGATCCTAACAGCTCTGTGAAGTCATACAATAATAATAATAATAATAATTATTGAAAAAAGGGTCTCACTATGTAGTCCAGGCTGGCCTTGAAATCACTATGTAGCCCAGGAAGGCCTGCTGGTGATCCTCCTGTCTCAGCCTCCCAAGTGCTGGGATATAGGCATGCATCACAATGCCCACCCTGAAGTCCCACAGTTATTAATAAGCCCATTTTATAGGCTCAACTGAAAAAAATACTCAGGATGGCAAGTTTGAACACACTCTTGGCAATTTAGCAATTTGGTAAGACCCTGTCTCAAAATAAAAATGGGCTGGGGATGTAGCTCAGTGCTAGACCCTTGTCTAGCCTCCATGTGCCCTGGGTTAAATCCCCAGTAAAGGAAAAACAAACAAAATGAGGCGGGCACCAAGAGCCTGCATGCATGTATCCAGGGATGTTATTTTCCCCTCTGACATTCGGAATTACTGGATACCAATTACACTTGGCACCACTCTAGTTTGAGTGCCTCTGGCCCTGCCACAGCCTCATGAATTTCATTGGTACTTGAAGTTTTTCCTTTCAAGGGGCCACCACCCCGTCTCTGTAACTCTATAACTGGGAAGAACTGGGTAAAGTTTCAACCAGAACAGTTTTCGTCTTCGTTTGAGGAGCGGCGCGGGAGCCGGTGAGAAGCGCGCTCCCGCCCTCGTGCTGCTTGAGCATTAGGAGGCGGAGCTCGGCAGCCTAATTTCCAGGGTCTGGGAAAACAGCGCTCCTTCCCAGGGAGGCCGCAGGCCCAGCCGGGCAGGGTGACATTAGAGGAGCGGCGCCCTTTCCGCCCGCGGCCCGCAGCCGGACGCTTTGCTCTCGGGCTCTCGCTCCCAGAGGACGAAAGCTCACGTTTCCCCTCACCAGACTTCCGGGTTTGATATCGAATGCCGAGTACGGTAGCCAATGAGGCTTATCCGAGCATTATTTCTTTTTTCTTTTTTAAAAAGTTTTTTTGGTACCGGGGATCGAACTCGGGTCCTTGCGCTTGCGCAGCAGGTGACGAAACCACTGAGCTAAATCCCCGGCCCAATCCGAGCATTATGGCTAATGGATAACGGATGCCCGCACCAAGGCCTGTCTGAAAGCCTCAGGGACCCGCGCGGGGCAGGACAGAGCTCAGCCGGGCAAAGCCCCCCCCCCAGACCCCCGCCCCACCCGCTGTCTCCCCTCTCACATCAAGGACTCCCGAGGCCCCGCCGCCCCTTCCACCACCGAGATCCCACCACCCAAATCTTTGTCCCTTTCCCGGGTCCCGCCCCTCCTGCTGAGGTCCCGCCCCCACACTCGTGGTCCTTCTGAAGCCCCGCCCCTCAAGAAGCTCCGCCTCGCCCGCGCCGGCTCGCACCCCCGCCCCCGGGAGCTGGGTTTGGTTACGCGCAAGATGGCGTCTATGAGCAGCTGGGTGTTGGGGCCGCGCGTGAGTGGGGGCAAGGCGGGCAGGAGGGTCGGGTGGGCTTCAGGCGCCTGTCTCACGCCCATTCCCCTGCAGGTGCTGTTCTCGAGCCGGGAGCTGCCCGGACTCTGGCGTGCCTTGCACACCTCTGCGGTCTGCGCCAAGGTGAGCGCTGCCCCGGGAAGGGCGGGGCCGGGCGGAGCCGGGACCGCGACCGCGCGGTGACGGCGCCTTCGCTCCCAGAACCGGGCGGCCCGAGTGCGCGTGAGCAAAGGGGACAAGCCGGTGACCTATGAGGAGGCGTTTGCCCCGCACTACATCGCCCACCGGAAGGGCTGGCTGTCGCTGCACACAGGTGAGGGTCTCGGCCGCGGAGCCGGGGTGGCATGAAGGTGGCATTAAGGGCGGGATCAGAAATCAGTTCAGAGAAGTAGTAACAAACCAAAGATAGGACGTTGTACTGAATTTGCAGATGAATGCAAAAGTGACTTTGGGGACCCAGGGACAATGGAGGCTCCACGGAACAGAAGTTATTTACATGTCTGAAGACAAGATTTTGCACTGCTTAAGTTTTCTGTAATATAGAGATGTAAAATAGCTCAGAAGTAATTGAGGCCTCCGTGGCACCCAGGTGTGCCCTGAATAACGCAGTTTTCCACTGAAGCGCAGTTTTCTCTACAAGTATGTGCAACCAAACCTCTTTGGTGGTACTGGACCTCATGGATGCTAGGCAAGGGATTTACCCCCGAGCTACATCCCCAGCCCCTGCATTTCTTTCCTCTGTTCTTTTTGGCGGTACTGGGGCACCGGGATTGAACACAAAGCCTTCTCCCTGAGCTACATTTCCAGCCCTTTAAAAAAAATTTATTTTGAGATAAGTATGGTGAAGTCCCTAAGTTGCCCAGTCTGGGCTCTGGCTCTTCTACTGACTAAAGTTTTTTGGGTGTTTTTGGTACCGGGGATCAAACTCAGGACCTTGGGGTTGTGACCCAGCCGGTGGCACCACTGAGCTAAATCTCCGCCCCATACTGTGACACTTTCAAAGTCCTACAGGGTCATGGGCAGAGCAACAAGCTCCCCTACTGTGCCCTTTTCACAGTTTGGAGCCAGATTTTTAAGTTTTTTTGTTGATTTTGCTACTTAAAATGGCCCTAAAGCACTGTTGCCCATTCCTGAGCACCAGAAAGCTGGTATGTGCCTCATGGAGGAAATAAATATTAGGTGAGCTTGCAGCTCTGTTCATGCCTGAGTTACAGTACCGCTCCCTGAGGGTTTGGTAATAATGAATTAATGATATACATTATAGTGTCTTGAAATAGGAGGGCCTGTGGACCTGAGCTAGATCCCTGTGTTCTTTGATTCAATTCCTTGACACCACAAAAATGAGTGAATAAATAAGTAGCTGGGAGCCTCATCTGTTTAGCTCATGGTATGACCTGTGCTCCTAGAACCAGCCAAGAAAGACTGTGAAAGGGGCTGGATGTGGAACTGTCACCTGTTTTGTGTCCTGGTTCAGGGCTTGGTCTTCCCTTTTGAGAAAGGAGGACAGTGATAGTACTCGGTTCACAGGGTTGGATTGGAAATTAATAAAATAATGTATCTTAAAAAAAATTTTTTTTTAAATCAGGCACTCTAGCACTGAGCTACATCCCCAGCCTATTTGAGGTTTTGACAGGGTCTTGCTAAGTTGCCAAAGCTGGCCTCCAACTTGTGAGCCTTTTGCTTCTGCCTGCCTAGGAGCTGGGATTACAGACCTTTGCCACCAGCCTGGCATGAAAAAATGTGCTTTGAACTTTAAAATGTTTTATTTCTTGTTCTATGAGTAAAAGAAAAGGAAGAGGCTGGGGCAAGGGGTGGAACTGAGGTCCCAGTGCTCTTGGCTGTGAGCTCTGGAGCCTTGGCAGTTCCCGGGAACAAGGTGGACTTCTCCAGTGCCTTCTCTTCAGGTAACCTGGATGGGGAGGACCACGCAGCAGAGCGAACGGTGGAGGATGTATTCCTTCGGAAATTCATGATGGGCACTTTCCCAGGCTGCCTGGCCGACCAGGTGGTCCTGAAGCGCCGGGCCAACCAGGTGGAGATCTGTGCCCTGCTCCTGAGGCAGCTGCCTGCACACAAGATCTACTTCCTCGTGGGCTATAGTGAGACTCTGCTGTCACACTTTTACAAGTGTCCCGTGCGACTCCACCTCCAAACTGTGCCTTCAAAGGTTGTGTACAAGTACATCTAAGATGATAACCTGTTCTTCGCGAAGCTGTAGCTGGCAGGGGACAGAAACATGGGAAGGACTGAAGCAGAAGGGCTGCATTGCCTCACAGGAAGAGGAATGGCCTCTGTGCTGGTATGGAACCAAGGCTTTCATGCTGTCTGGCCCCTTTCTCTGTACTCTGTGGGGAGGAAACTACAGTTGGGTTTCTTGAGGTGCTTCAGGGGTCCCCAGGGGCGCTGCTAGGTGTGTGCAGTGTAGCTACTGGCTTGTGGTCAGTGAGGACCTTAAGCAGTCTTCTCTCCCAGTTCCTTGTTTCTGTCAGAACAAGATCCCATTTAAATAGAATAAAAATAAAACAGTCTGGACCTGGTCCATTTGTGTATGCTTCCAACACCAACCACAGTCGCCTGCTCAGTGCACTCCTGGCCCCTATGACCACCTGCTTCACAGATGTGTTTATCATCTCTGTAGTTTCTCCCTTTCTAGAATCTCATGAAATGGGACCAGTGTGCAGTCTCTTCAGACTGGCTGAAATGTATATATCTGCTTTATTAAAATATTGAGTATGTCACATACTGTGTAACACCCATTTAATTGTTTAGTCATATGGTTGTACAACCATCTACACAGGCAGTGTTAGAACATTTCATCAGCCCTTAAGAAACCATGCCATTCAGTCACCCCCCCTTTTTTTCTCTGGGAATCAAACTCAGGATGGTGTGCTTGCCAGGCAGGCATGCTAGCACTGAGCTACATCCCCAGCCTCACAGTCACTCCTATCCCACTCTTATCCCCACCTCTCTCCTGGCAACCGATTTACATCTGTTTCTCAATTTTCCAGGACCCATCTCTCTCAGCCCTTTTTTCTTTAAACTTCAGCTTTTATTAGTACATGTTTGCAGTACATGATGATTATGGAGGGTTGCTGCGTGTACATAACATGTAGCAACGCATGACATACACATGTGCATCATAATTTTTACTTTCCCTCCACGCCATCCTCCCAGACTGGCTTCTTGCACTCAGCAGCATGTGTGCAAGCTGTACCCACGTCTTTGTCCAGACGCTAGTTACCCCCCTACTAAGAAGCTATTGAACTGCATGGATGTGCCCTGGCTGGGCTGCTCGGTCACCTAGTGCAGGATGTGGTGATATCTTAGCTACTTTCTCCTTGCTCGACATGTTACCCACCACCCATTATTTAAAGGAGAAAAGGTTTATTGCAGGTCAGGCTTCAGTCCTTATCTGGGTGGTTCCAAGGCAGGGCAGCATGGCAGAGGAGCACTAGAGGCAGAAAGCAACAGCCATCAAGGCAGGAGGGATATGTATATATACCCTCCAGGCCATGCCCCCAGTACCTACCCCACCTCTTCCTACTGGGCTTCACCTCCCAGCATCACACCCAGCTATAAGCCCATCAGTGGACTAGTCCAGTATCTCACAATCCAGTCACCCCCTAAAAGCCCCACCTATGAACTCAAGGCTTTGGAGGGAAATGGAGATATATACCATAATGGAGTTTCAGGGTTTCTATGGAACTGCACAGGAGGCTGGCAGCCAACCCTGAATACAGCACTCAGCATCCTGTGCTGCCTCTTGGGTGCACAGAATTCATACCAAGAGCCTGGTGTGCAGCTCATTCCACCCAGCTAGTCTCCTTCTAGGTACCTTCCCAGGAGAGCTAAGCCATCATATTACAGTGATCTATGCATACCCGTGTTTATAGTAGTTCAACTCATAATAGCTAACTAAATCTTGGAGGTGGCCTATATGTCTACCTCCTGAATGGATAAGAAAAATGTACATATACAACAGAGTACTACATTGAGACACTGGGGTGTGTGACACCCACAGGGATTACAGAATGCACACATTAAGGCCTATATCTAGATGCCCTTCCCCCGCCCCAAGTTTCATATGCTCATAGGTGGGCCTTTAGGATGTGACCGCATCCTTGGGTGTGCGATAATGAATTAGTCCACTGATAGGTTTATAGCTGGATGTGATGTTGGGAGGTGAAGCCTGGTCGGAAGAGGTGGGTCACCATGTGTGTGGCCTGGAAGGATGTATGTACATTCTTCCTCCTCCTCTGATGGCTATTGCTTCCTGCCTCCCTTGCCATGAACTCCTCTGCCACACCTCTCTGCCTTGGAGCCAGGCAACTATGGCCTGGAACCTCTACAGACTGTCAGATAAAATAAACCTCTCCTCCTTTAACTTGTGTGGTGACTGGCTATTTTGTCCCAACAATGAGAAAATAACTAAGACAGCACCTCCTTAAGATCCTGTTTTATTCCAGTACCTACATGACAGCAGTGTTTTCCAGCTGATTATTACAGCCACCCAAAAGTGCACAAATTAATGAGTGACAACCAATATTTTCTTTTTGTGTCTTACTGGGGATTGAACCCAGGGCCTGATGCATGTTGGCAAGGGCTCTACCACTGCAGAGCTATCATCTGTAGCTCTTTTTATCTTTTAATTTTTGTTATTGTACTGGAGGGGGAGGGTTGGGAATGGAACCCAGGACCTTAGCACTCAGCTTCACCCACAGCCCTATTATTGATTTTCAGATAAAAGTCTCACTAATTTTCCCAGGTTGGCTTTTATGTGTGATCCTGCTCAGCCTCACGAGTAGTATCTGTGATTACAGGCGAGTGCCACCACTTCTCTTAAATGGGTTTGAAGAAAGCATATGAATTTCTTGTTCACAAATTTAAATGACTTTTCCTGTCCAATTTTAGTATATGTGCTGCCAAAGCAAGCACGACTTTTCATGTCCTAGAATGCAGGTGTACACAACGGAGGTGGGTTTTATAACCACACTACTTTTAAATGTGCTGGCTCACGCCTGTAATCCCAGTCACTCAGGTGGCTGAGGAAGGAGCATCAGAAGTTTTAGGTCATCCTGGGCAATTTAACGAGGCACTGTCAATAAGTTAAGAAATTAATAATGATAATAAAAATCATGACTTTGGAGGTGTGGTTTAGTGTAGAACACTTGGTGAAGAAGGGAAGACCTTTACAGCTTTGGTTACATACCCATATAGCATTCCCCGTCGATGTCGTGCGGTTAGGGACCAGTCCCAAACCATCAGATCCTGAACTCCCCGCCACGAGAGAGACGCCCTACTAAGCGACCACGACTTGGTTCTAGCAGGTCCACGCAAAGATGTGAGAAGCGCCATCTAACTTCTCAAAGACGTCACACACAACCGGAAACAGCGTTTCGCTCTTTTCTTGCGTCCGTTTAGTCCCGCCCACAACCGCCATCTTCGTACCGGAAGTTCCGGGTCTTGCCCCGCCCCACAGCTGCTGTACTGGCTGAGGGCTTGCGTTCTGAGGCTCTGAAGGTTGGTGGGAGGGCGAAAGACCCATCTGAATCCTGAAGAGTGGGACGAGTATCTGGCCGTTGGCGGCGGCGGGAACGCAAGAGGGTGCGGGCGGCGGGACCTGCGGTGCACGGGTGAGGGCGGACCCGAGCGGGCCCAGGAGGCGACACGAGCCCCGTGCTGGGAGGGGCGACTCGACTGTGCTTTCCTGACTGCTGGGTCAGGGCCAGCTAGTGCTCCAGGTGTCGGCTTGCGTGGCTTCAGAAGCTGCGAGGGAGACGGTCGCCCGGCGAGGTCCACGTGTCAGGGCCGGGGCCTGAAGACCACGGGAATTGGGCAGCTCCACCTCCGAGCGAGCTTGTTTTTACCAGTGTGACCTCAGTTTACATCTGTTTCTTTGAGACGAGGGGATGAACAGTCTGCGGCCCTTAATCGCAACCGATGAACTTGAATGGCGTATAGACACCTAGCCGGCTACAGCTGTAAGCACACTTCTGGGTGTGTTAGTGATTGACGTGTGGGCCAGCCAACTGAGGCTCAATTACCCGCCCCGGATGTGGGTGGCACCAGCCAATAGGCTTGTGGCCCGGATGGAGGGCCATGTGCTGGGTTTTGAAGCGCTCAGTTGTTCAATTGAGCAGGTGAGTGTTTTGTTGCGGTCACCTTTGGTATGGCTCTCCACCTCTCCAGTTTCTTGTTTCCCTGCACAGACTGGCAGGCGCCGCTCTCCAGCGAACTTCCAGGCCTTCATCTTTGGATTGGTGCTGTATCCTTGATCCCTCTAGTTCTATGGATTCCTTGTTAGGCTGTGTAGTTACCGGATCCTCTGGCTCTCCTTCGCTCAGACGGCCATTGTGGACTCCCCGACCTCTGATTCTGTAAGCCTACAGGTAAGCCCCCTTGCATAAGTATACGCATGTTTTCTATAGATTCTGTTCCTGAAGAGAGCCGTAATACACGGTCCTAAGGAGGGTCCCCAATTTCCCAGAGAATGATTGTGAGGTATGTGTGGATGGAGTTCAGCGATGTGGCAGTTGTATCTGTGAGCTTCTTAGTGTCTCTTCAGCAAGTGACATTTCTGTTTACGCACTGTGTAGCCTAACTAGTATCCTTGTTCGAGTTTACAGAAGTTCTTGGCAAGATCTAGCTTCCAAAGTGAGAAAGTTCTGCAAGGGGAGTGTTAGTTAAAGGAAGGGTCTTGAAGGTGTGTTGTGTGGAAGGACATCCTGTGACCTTCAGCAGACCTTTCACATTGCTCTCTGAACATACGTATTTCTTCCATTTTCCCTTGTTTCTAGAGTGTGCACTCCTTGAACCTAAATTATTAACAAATTTGATGTCTTATGATAATCCCTTTATCCTATTTCTGGAAAGATTAGGCAAAGTATTTCTGCTTTGTAGAAAGATGAAAAACATTGGTTTTGAGTAGATAAGTGACCTGTCCAGGGTCACAGATTCCATTGATGTCAGGTGCTTCTTGACTTTCTGGCTAATGTAATTTATTCTGCACATTGAAAAGAAGAGTTTGCTTATTTTTGAGATCATTTGGGTAACACTGAAGTCAGCTTTAAAGGAATACTGTTTTCAGCCAGTGTTTGTTTTGTTTAGCTGAGTATTTTTTGTGCTGTCATTCAGTCACCAAGTATCAGACCTGATAGGGAATTATAGGCACAATTTTTTTTTTTTGGTATCGAGGAATCGAACTCAGGTCATTGCGCTTGTGCAGCAGGCGGCGAAACCACTGAGCTAAATCCCCAGCCCCACCTGATAGGGAATTGTTGAGCCACTGAGCTACAATCCCCAGCTTGGAATGTTGCTTTAAAGTACCTGTCCCAAGTATACTTGTCCCTTCCTATCCACAGTACTTGCTGTACACTATGTGATCTGAAAGACTTAGTAACAGATGTATTTCCCACTTAGTGTCAGTAATCTGTTCTTAGAAGCTAGCAATTTTTCACTATCAATTTCACGTTATTTGAAAAGGGAAGATTAGACTGCTTCAAGCCAATAACATGTAACAAACAATTTCAGTGTTCACATGCAAGAAACAGATTTTTGATAAGTTGTAAAAACCTTACCGTTCTCATCTCCAGACATTGGTTTGTTTGACCATATAGCTTTAGCTACACTGCAGTCCATCCTTAATGTTTATTGTTGTTTTCAAGTTTGGAAGGATTTTTTTCCTCACTTCCCCAATATGTTAAAAATATTGGATTCTAAGTCTTTACATATATCAGCCTTGGCTGTGTAACACATAAACCAAAATTTATTGGCTTAAAAGAAGAAACCATCTCATTTGATTTGAACTGGAATCACCTGGAAGATTCCTATACTGGTGACACCTGGGGTCACAGATGAGCCTTCAGTCCCCTGGGGCCTTGACTCAGGTTGGCTGGTTCCAGATGACTTCACTCCCTCAGGTGTTTGTGCTCCTCTTAGGGCAGGGAGGGGCCCCCCCCACCCCGTGTCTGGAGAGCGGGAGCCCCAGGCTTTCTCACAGTCTGACTGTGTCCAGGAAGACAAGCACCAGTGAGCCAGTTCTTTTCAAGCTTCGGTTTGCATCACGTTCAGTGACGTCCTTTTGGCCAAATCAAGTCAGTGGCAAAGCCCGGGTTCTCATCCTTGGGGACTGTTAGAGGGTGTGGGTACATGGAGGTGCCTCATGGGGAACCAGTACTGGAACAGGGCATCACAAGAAGTGTACATTAAATACATTGTTTTCCTGTATGAACATGGGCAGAACATGTTGAGCTATAGATGCTTTTTTTTGTTGTTGTTACCGGGGATCCAACTCAGGACCTTGTGCTTGCTAGGCAGATGGTGGCACCACTGAGCTAAATCCCTGGCCCTATACATGCATATTTTTCAGAAAATTGGGTATGTCAAACCCAGAGATGTTGTAGTGGAAATGCTCTCATGGGCCCTGTGGGGCATTAATAGAAGAGTTCATGTAGTCCGTGGGCATTCCTGTGACACTGATGCAAATCAAGTTATAATGGTGCTCTGGTTTAAATTACTAAGTTAATTTTTTGTTTGTTTGTTTTTTGGTACCGGGGATTGAACTCAGGTCCTTGCGCTTGCGCAGCAGACATGGAAACAACTGAGCTAAATCCCCAGCCCTACTAAGTTAATTATTAAGGGACTATTAATTGTTGGTAAACCAGTTGCTAATGTATGTTTTCATTAACCCAGTAATCAATTTTATATCTAATCTCTACTGATGACTGAACATCTGAATATGTAGGTACGTGTTCAGTGGGTCCTTATTCCTCTTATTCCCACTGCCATAAATTTTTTTGTTTGTTTTTGGGGTTTTTGATACCAAGGATCAAACTCAGCACCTTGTGCTTTCGAGGCAGGCGGCAGCACCACTGAGCTAAATCCCTGGCCCCATTTTGTTTTTTTGAGACAAGGCTTCACTCTGTAGTCCAGAGTGTCCTTGGACTACAAATAGCCCAGCCTGGCCTTGAAATTGAACTTGTAATCTTCCTGGCTCAGTCATGTGGCACCATGTTCGGCTTTTCTTGCTTTTTCTTGTGTAAGACTGTACTTCTACAGAGGGTTTGTTTTTGGTTTTGTTTTGGTCTTTTTCTGCTAATATGTGGAGTGTTTTGAGGGGAACAATCTAGGACCTAGCCTGCCTGTTCTCTCTTGACTTTCCCACATTTGTCTTCTCTCAGCTATCCATCCTGAGTCCTCCTCCAAATGTCCTCTGTATGGACACAGTCTTCTGTGTGTTCCCAAGACCAACAAAAAAATGAAGAAATCTCTGGTGAGTGGCTTATTTATTCCTAAGCTTGTTTTACATTGTATTTTACCAGCTTTATGGTATCTATGAATTAAAATGGACTTGTAGAAATGTGTAAAACTCAGCTTTAGGAAAGTGGACATAAATAAGACAGAATCGGCATGTAGATAAAGACTTCAGAGACGTCACTGATGAGTAAATTTGTCTCTGGCCTTTCTGATTTCATGATAAACAACAGACACATTTGGCACATGATTTGGACGGAACCTGAGAAGAGAACATGGTGACTTGTCATGGGATGTGATTGCTTACACCAGGAGCTAAAACATTATCTTCAGCGGTCACATAAAGGATGTAGTAGATCGTTTTTCACCACTGTCTTGAATACTTCTCACATTCCTCAGCGTAAGAAGGAAAACTTTTAATCAGATTGTTCTGGAGTTGCTGAAATACTGTGTTGCCAGGCAGCTTTTGCAAGGTGGTGATCAATTCATGGATGAAAGCTTGTCTGTCTGGAGGATTGAGTTGACCACGAGTCATTCAGTGACTGTCTTGTACCTGTGTCCCAGCCCGTGTTCACACGTGGCGCGTGCAGCAGACTGGTCCGAGTGATGGTTCCTGGCCAATGGTCCCCACTGCCCGTTTGCACTTTGACCGGCTCAATGTTGTCTCAGTTCAGTTTTCATGAGTTCATTAATAATTTGCAATTGTTTTCCATGTTCTGTTCCTGAGAGTTCTTTGTTAATTACTGTCACAGCCTTTCTTGTGATGTTTTCTTTGCTTCCTTGTTTTCTTTTGCATTTTTCTGCTTGTTTACATAGCTCCTCCATGTTCTCCACGTCTTGGATCCCATTCTTTGCACTCTGCATTTCTCCTCTTTTCTCCAGCTTGGACCTATTCCCTCAGCATTAGACCAGAACTTCAAGTCCCAGAGATTTAACTCCCTGTTGGATCATTATGTATCTTTCCAAAAAGACATTTCAACCCCAACAAACACAAAAAGAGAAGCACAACCTTCTCTCCCATTAAATACAGTATCAACTGCTTGACAAGCGCAAGGTCCTGATTTCCATCCCTGGTACCACCAAAGAAATAAATAAATACAATTTAAATACAGTATCAAATCTTGCTAGTGCCCCAACCCTGAAAAATGAAAAATTTCCTGGATTCCTTCCTCTCCCTCATGTCTAATCTCATCTGTTGTCTACCTCTGTACCTCTTAACATTCTTTTCATTTTATTTTATTGTTTTACAGTGCCAGCCTAGGGGAAGGAGCTGATCATGTTTGTGGACCAGTGAAATAACTTTGGAAATGTCAATTCTAGCAGAACCTGAAGGGCATGTTTGCTCAGTGATGAAGTTCAATCCCTTGGGAACAGTGCTGAAATAGAGAATGTGACATCCTCAGGAGCTAGTGGGAGAAAGCATTCAGGAATTAGTGGGACACATTTGAATGAAAGTCAATAAAGAGATATGCACAGAATAAAAACAAGAAACATATATTTTCAAAATTTACAGCTTTTTCTTATCTGTATTGATGCCAGTGATTTCTTTCCATAGCTTTTATTTTTTCCCTATAGTGCAGATTGAACCCAGGGCCCTCACACTGAGCTATATCCTAGCCATTCTGAAAAAGGTTCCTTATTTTGAGGCTGAGTCTCACTAAGTCAGTCCCAAGTTGCCTGGGCTGGGCTTGAACTTGTGATACTCCAGCCTCAGCCTCCCAGAGTTTTGGGAATACAAGTGTGTGCCACCATGCCCAGCTATCTGCAGGCCTTTTGAAAAATATTTTGAGACAGGTTCTTGCTGAGTTGCCCAGGTTGGCCTTGAACTTCTGATCCTTCTGTATCACCCTCTCACATAGCTGGGATTACAGTGATGCCCCAGCATTCCAGGCTTCCACCTGCAGTTTTATTAATACAGAATTGTATAATTATAATTCAAAAAGATCTGTTACATTCTCAAACTCTTAAAATAGTACATTTGATTCCTCTGCTATATTCCGTTTTACAATAGATAAGGACAAATGGATGAGTCCAGTGGTCACAGCATTGTTTTTTGCACTGTCCCTGTAGTTTATATCGCAGTAAGAATGAAAAATGACAACCTCAGTAACTGGACATCTTAAATGCACAGTTTCAGAGCCAGGCATGGTACTCCACACTTCTAAACCATTTATTTCAAGCCTAAATTTTAGTCTAAATCTACACACTCAGTGCTTGAAACTAAGGTACTTTGTATGGTATCTAAGGACTGTTAAGATGTTGCAATCATCTTCTCTTCAAAGTGCCACAAAACTTCCTGGAATTCTCATTATGGGTTGTGACTTTGTGGGTCAGGAATCAGCGGCCATATGGGTTGGCTTCTATACCTTGTCTGGTATGTTTCAGAGGGGAGCAGAGTCAGGGCTGTCTCAACATCAAAACTTAGTCTTCCCATTGATTTGCAAACATGCACTATATCTCCACTTATTTAATTCCTTAATTTCTTTTTTTTCTTTCTTTTCCCGTACTGGGGATCAAACTCAGGACCTTGTACTTTCGAGGCAGGCTCAGTGCCACTGAGCTAAATCCCCGGCCCCTAATTCCTTAATTTCAATCATCAGAGTTTTGTAGTTTTCCTAATAAAGATCTTGTACATATTTTGTTAGATTTATATTTAAGGCTTTCATTTTTGGGGAGGCTAATGTAAATGCTATCACAGTTTTCATTTCAAAAGAATCTAGGTGTTTTAAAAATATACAGTACATTGATAGTATTTATTTTGTTTTGTTTTGGGTACCGGGGATCAAACTTGGGTACTTGCTCTTGCAAGGCAGGCTCGTTCAACACTGAGCTAAATCCCCGGGTCCATTAATAGTATTTATAGTCACCCTTTCATGCAATAAAACTGGAAGTTATCTCTACTATATAATGTTTGCTTTTTTTTTGTACCAGGGATCAAACTCAGGAGCTTGTGCTTGCAAGGCAGGCGGCAGCACCACTGAGCTAAATCCCCGGCCCCTCTTACTATATAATGTATTTTTTCTTTTTGATACTGGGGATCGAACTCTGGTCCTTGTGCTTGCGAGGCAGGCGGCAGCACCCCTGAGCTAAATCCCCGGCCTTATATAATGTAACTTGGTGCCCATTTTCTTTTTTCTTTTGGGTACTGGGGATTGAACTCAGGACTTTGCGCTTGCCAGGCAGGCACAGTGCCATTGAACTAAATCCCTGGCCCTGGTGCCCATTCTCTAACCTTCCTGACCCTGCATCTCCCCTAACTCTTCCCAGCCTCTGGTAAATGCATATTCTGCTCTCCACCTCTGTTGAGATCAATGCTTTGGATTCCATATGGGAGTGGATCGTGTGTTCTTTGTTTCTGTGCCTGGCTTATTACATTTAACATAACATCCTCTAGTTTATCTATATTGAGACAGATGACAGTATTTCATTGTTTGTAATGGCCGAGTGGTGTCCATTGTTTATATGTACACTACTTTCTTCATCAGTTTGTGGGTAGGTTGATATCTTTTCTTTGGTACTGTGAATACTGCTTCAGTAAACATGGGAGTGTAACCAGCAACTTAAATTGAACTTTAAAAATTGGATTTCCATTTAGAGATACTCAATTTCTCCAAACTTCTGCTGAGCACATAACCAACACCTCCTCCTCTCCTCAGCCCAGATGAATGCTGGACAGGATGTGCAGATGCTGGCCTTAGGACTCAGGAGCCCAATTTCCTTTCTCAGAGAAGGAGGACAAAGAGCTAAAGATGGCTGGAAGTGCTAAAGCAAGTGTGGAAATCCGCATTCTCTCTCTGTGCTCCCCTCCCCTCTGTTCCTTACTATGAAAGATCCTCACCCACCTGTACAAGAGAAAAAGGTGTTTTGAGGCAGATGGGTCCTTCTATCTCCTTGGACCGAGCTTTGAATAAATCCTTTTTCCTTTTAAACAAAATATACAGCCTCCTTCGATTTGGTCAAGGGTGAGCAAATGAACCTGAGCATACGAATCTGGGTGGCCGGTGACAGGAGGCAGGCATCTCTGCTACCTGCTGGTTTCATTTCCTTTGGACACTTATCTGGTAGTGGGATTGTTGGGTGATATTGTTGGTAATTCTGTTTAACTTTATGAGGAACCTCCATCCTGTTTTCCACACTGGCTGTCATAATGTTTTCTTCCCACCCACAGTGTGTAAGGGCTTATCTTCCTCCACATCCTTATCAGCACTTGTTATCCTTTTGCCTATTGATAAAAGCCATTTACAGGACTGAGGTGTATTCACTGTGATTTTGATTTGCATTTCCTGGCAGTGATTCTAAATATGTTTTTGTATCTTTGGTCACTGTTTGTATGTCTTCTTTAAAGAAAAATGTATATTTACATCTGTTGACCCATTTTGAAATCAAGTGGTTATTATTTTTATTATTATTTTCCCGTGAAGTTGTTTGAGATCCTTAGATATTTTACTTTATGATCCCAGTATGTAACTAGCAGTGGTCATGGAGGTAGCTGGAAGGACAGGGTCCTTTTGTTCCTCTGCTCAGCCAGTCAGTAGCAGGTTCTGTCCTTGCTTTGTCTTCTCAGTATGTCTGTGGTAGTAGGGTTCCTTTGCTGTGGTGCAGTTTTACTTCTCTGTATCCTGTCGGAGGTCAGCAGGTCTCACTCTGCTTCCTTCCCCTGATTCTCCCATAAGCCTTTCCAGTTGCCCTTCTGGGAGCTGACTGTTGAAATGCAGATCTGCTGAGTTACCTGTCTGTTCTTTTAGGACCTTATTACTTACATCCTGCCATTTGGGTAGTGGCAGTGCTCACCTGGAGTAAACTCAGGGACTCATTTGGCATGTAGGAAGGAAAGAGTGTGGTGCCATGTGCATGGTTTTATTTATTTTTATTTATTTTTTATTTTTGGTGGTGGGCATCTAACTCAGGACCTTGCACTTGGGAGGCAGGCGGCGAAACCACTGAGCTAAATCCCTGGCCCTTTGTGCATGGTTTTAACTTAAATGTAATTAAAAAACAACAGATGCCTAAACTGTGTTTTCTGTTGGAATATATTCAAATACATGCAGAATATATTCAAATATATATATATATTCAGATATATGCAGACCCACACACTGCATGACTTCCTTCAGTATTGTGTTTATTTCTCATCACAGACCAGGGTCATGGACCCAGACACAATACTGCGGTGGTTCTGTTGACGTGGTTGTGTTGATTCTGTGCTTGTGACTAGACTGATGCTGCTGCCTGTCGACATGAGAATCCCTGGTTCACAGAGGGAAGAGCTTAACATTTTTGGAGGGCCAGGGATTTAGCTCAGTGGTGCCACAGGCTGCCACACATGCACAAGTCCCTGAGTTCGATCTCTGGTACCAAAAAAAAAGCTTAACATTTTTGGTTTTTCAGTGAAGTGCAACCTCCTAATACTGAACAATATTTTCTCCCTCCTTGCTTCATTTACATTGACATTGTGTCTAAATTAGTTATGTAACAAATTAGTGTGTGCATGTATTCATACTTATTTCTTCTTCATACCAAATTGTAGGCTCCTTGATGAAGCAAAATTTTATTCACATTTTAATCCTTGCAACTAGGATTTTAGACTTGGAAGGTATAAGTTCTGTAATACTCCTTTTTGTAGTTAGCAAATAATTATAATGTAGGCTAGTTTGTGACCTTTCCCCCACCATAAAAGTAAGATGTGTATTACCAAGAGCTCCTCCTACCCCCTCAAAATTCAGAACTTTGAGATTACTGTTGTGGTGATGAGTGAGGGCTGACGAGTGGGAGATGTTCTCTTACAGGTGTCGGTGTCCTTTGAGGACGTGGTTGTGAGCTTCACTCGGGAGGAGTGGCAGGTCCTGGATGATGCTCAGAGGACGCTGTACAGGGACGTGATGCTGGAGACCTACTGCAGCCTACTGTTGCTGGGTGAGTGAAATCCCCGTCACTGGAACGGGCTCCTTCTTAGTAAATATGTGAGCAGGAGTAAGGTTTAATGCTTTAGGTCTATCTCTCAGTTAGTTTCTCATTGCTGAAGCAATACCCAACACCTATAACTTGAAGGATAGATTTCTTCTAGCTTACAGTTTGTAGAGGCTTGATTCCATAGTTAGCCCAAGTCAGGCCAGCATAGCAGAGGGGCATCACACAGAAGAAAGCTCAAGGCGTGGCAGCAGGATGCAGCATTCCTTCAAGAGAGGAGGCAGGAGTGATATCTATCTCTAGGCCAGGCCTACAGTAACCCACCTGTCACATCAGTGTTCACCTCCCAGCATCACACCCAGCTGTAAACCCATGGGTGGACTAATCCAGTATCACACACCTGTGATCTAGTCACCTCCCCAAAGCCCCACCTATAAGCCCACAAGGCTTTGGGGGGACATCTAGGTATAAGATGTAAACTTCTGGTTGTTCCCCCTCTCTAATGAAGTGTTCGTCCTTGCACCTTTATAGAACAGTGCTTGAAGCTGTTTTTATTCTGCATAGAAACTTACAGAGCAGTTTCTTAAATACATTATTTCCAATTAACAGGGCATTGCATCACTAAACCTGAGGTGATCTTTAAGCTGGAGCAAGGAGCAGAGCCATGGATGGGAGAAGAACCCCTAAACCAGAGCCCCTCAGGTCAGTCAGTGTGTACTGGGCAGGTAGACCAGGAAGAGAGGAGCTGAGGAGATGCTGGCTGTGTTCAGGTCTTGGTCACTAATGTCTTCCCCAAGTCCCAGGCTCAGGATGCCTGGTCTGCATGCATCAGACATGCAGGGCTCTCATATAATTTTCCCACTGTTTATTTTACTGAATATTTTCTTAGATATACCCCAAACCTAATCCCCACTGTCCTCCTTTTATAGATTTGTCTTTATTTTCTCAGTATTCTCAGTTGGGTCTTATCTTCCATTATCGTAGACTTCTTTTGTTGATGTCAGACATTTGCTGATAAATGCCTTTATACTTAAGCATAACAACACCCCCCCACCCCGAAATTGAACCCAGTGTCACTCTGACCTACGTAGCCCTTTTTATTTTGTATTTTGATAAAGGGTCTCCCTAAGTTACTCAAAGTGGCCTTAAATTTGTGATCCTCCTGCCTCAGTCTCCTGAGTAGCTGCACGTGGCCCTTAAAAGGAGTTTTTCGTTTTGTTTTTGTGGTTTTGGAGATTGTGGGGCTTCACACATGTAGGTGTGATGCTGGGAGGTGAACACTGGCGTGACACTCTACCAACTTAGCAACAGCCCTAGCCCTAGAGAAGGTTTTTTGTTTGTTTGTTTTGTTTTTTGGGGTTTTTTTTGTACCAGGGATTGAACTCGGGACCTTGGGCTTGCAAGGCAGTAGAGCAGGTTTTAACTATTGGAAATTGTATCATTGTATTTGTGAACTATGCCATCAGAAATCATGAAACTGAGCAGGAGGATCCAGTATAGGAACATGAAAAGGGTGGCCTTAGATTTCAAAATGTGCCATCAGGTTCTTAGTCCCAAGGGCAAATGAGCTAAAGGTTCTGTGTGAAGGGGTTCAGATTTCTGGTTGGGACTGGAGTTTGAATTGACTATGAGAATGAGAAATGTACAGAGGACTCCATTTCTATGAAAGCAGGAGACCGTATCCTTCAGAGGCCGTGAATGAGCAAGCATGGGCCCATGTAATGGACTCAGGGGAAGCGTCAGGGCTGTTGATCTCAGAAGTTTCCAGAAAAACACTTTTCAAATGTTGGGCTCTAAAGTGGTGGTCCGTGAAGATGGACCTGTACAGAAGCTTCCTGTACTTGTTTTGGTTCTGAGAAGTAAAAGTAGGTTAAATTAGAAATTTGGAAGACACTTCCTTTGCCTACAGTGGGAAAATGAGAATTTATATTTTTTAAACTGCCATATGGGGCAGGGGATTTAGCTCAGTGGCACTGCATCTGCCTTGCAAATGCAAGATCCAGAGTTCGATCCCCAGTACTGAGGGAAAAAAAACCCAAAATAAAAAACCCTGTCATATGGCTACAGTCATTCCCCAAGGAAGAATGAAAATGGAACAAGTAAATTCAAAAGTCTGTCCATCTGCCATGTGCCTGCTTAGGTGACAGGCAGTTGGACCTGTCTGGTATCTTATAACTAGGTGGTCTAGATGTTCTTGCCACATTCAAAGCAGAGTATTGTGAAGGGTATCAACAGTAGTAGCTGAATACTTTAGCAAAATAGTTCATGAAGTAAAAAGAAGCAAAAACTTTTTAAGATTATAAAATGTGTCAGTAATATATTACATAAAAGTCCATAGGAAGAAAACTATATACCTATACCCAATGAGCATTATGATTTTTATAAAATGTTTATTATGAGGTAGGAGGATCTCCCTTTACTTGTACATGAGCATTTTATAAGAAATGTCTTGATGTGGTTTACATCTAGTTATTTTTGCTCATTTTAGATGTCCAGAAAGTGGGTAACGTAATTGAGCCCAGCTACAAGAGTCAAGGATGGCATTTGTGGCAAGTTGTTCTTACCACTAACAACACATCAGCTGAGGAGAGAGTTGAATTGGGATTTGAGCTCAAAGTCCTTGAGTCAAATTTTGATTTCAGCTCCAGCCAAAGTTTAGATTTGGTTACAACTAATGGAGACTCTTCAGCAATGGTGGATCTCCCCAGTGAGTCTGGTGAGATGGATGCTGGAGAGAAACCTAATCAGTGCCATCTAACTGGGAAGACCCTGAGATGTCCTGAGCATTTCAGTCAGCATCCCAAGATGCCAACTGGGCAGCAGGATTTTCAATATAGTGGACAATGGAAAGCCTTCACCAGGGAAGCAAAATTATTGAAAGAATGTATTACACATAAAAGGGTTCCTATGGGACAGGCCTGCTGGGAGCATAATGAATCTGGGAAAGCCTGTGAGAAGTCAGCTCTCATTGCTACAGTAGGAAGGAAAACGCTTCATGAAAATTGTGATCTCACCACACATCAGACACACACAGGGGAGAAATCCTGTGAATGTGAGAAAACCTTCCTTATACAACAGAAGAAACATTCAGAGAAAGAACCCTATTCATCCGATCGATGTGAGAATTCCTCCAGCTATAAGTCAGGCATTCCTATGCAGCAGAATTTTCCTATTGGGGAAAAGCCCTATAAATGTGATGAATGTGGAGAAGCCTTTAGCACTAAGTCAGACCTCATGAGGCATGAAGGTATTCATGCTTGGGGGAAACTGTATGAATGTAAAGAATGTGGGAAAACTTTCTGCCGTAAGTCATCCCTCACTATACATCAGAAAATTCACAGTGCCGACAAGCCCTATCAATGTACTAAATGTACAATAGCCTTTCGCAAGAAGTCACAGCTCCGGAGGCACTGGGGAAGAATTCACACAGAAGAGAAACCTAAAGGATGTAATGAATGTAATGAATGTGGAAAACTTTTTCACAGAAAGTCTCATCTCATAAAGCATCAGCGTACGCACACAGGTGAGAAGCCCTATGAATGTGTTCACTGTGGAAAATCTTTTGGCCAGAAGATACACCTCACAAAGCATCAGCGTACTCATACGGGTGAGAAACCCTATAAATGTAGTCAGTGTGGAAAATCCTTTGGCCAGAAGATACACCTCACTAAACATGAGTCAATCCACACTATGGAGAAGCCCTACAAATGTAATCAGTGTGGAAAATTCTTTGGCCAAAAGACTTACCTCACTAAACATCAGATGATCCACACTGGGGAGAAACCCTATGGATGTGATCAGTGTGGAAAATCCTTTGGACAGAAAACTTACCTCACTAACCATCAGATGACACACACCATGGAGAAACCCTATAAATGTAATGACTGTGGAAAATCCTTTGCCTATAAGTCGTACCTCGCTAAGCATCAGATGACACACACTGGGGAGAAACCCTATGGATGTAGCCAGTGTGGAAAAGCTTTTCGCCAGACTTCACACCTCAGCAAGCATGAGAAAACTCAACATGGGAGAAAGGCTTCTGTGAATGCAGAAACTTGCTTAAATCACACCTCAGCAAATATCAGCAAATTCACATAGTGGAAAAATCTTGCATGGCGGATAATAGCTATGTATCCTTTAGAAACCATTTCCTTTTCTCTGGAACACAGCCTGCATTTCCTAGCCTTGCCTTATTGTGATCTGAACTCTGCCTGGAGAATATAGACATATGTGGTAAGCATTAATACAAGCATGGAAACATAAAGATAGTGACCCTCCAGTCCTCTCAGATTTCTCATATTTTATGAGACTAAAGTGCTACCGACCCTCAGGATGGCCTTGAAGTACAGGTGGGAAATGGTCACTGTGATTTAAGACAGATGAAGAGAACACAGATCTTTCCAGCTCTGCCTCAGCACCTTGTGTTCGTTACACGAGTGAGAAATAAATACTCTTTTGCTATTTTATGCATGATCTGTTTGCATTATAGCACCAGTGGCCCACTGTTGCTGATTCATTTTATGAATATGAGATCTTTCTGAGGGGATACAGAAGCCTGTATTGTCATCTTTCATCTCCAAGTCAGCTTTTATAAAAATCGAGAAAGGGTGAAACATCTTTGGGACTTTGTATGTCTGGCAGGGATATCTCATGGAATACTGAGAATGTAAATCTATTATTATAATGAGTCAGAGGGGCTGATGCCTGCCTCACAAGTACAAGGTCCCGAGTTCGAGCCCCGATACCCCCCCCCCCCCAAAATGAATCAGAGCTTTAAGATTTTACCTTGTTGGGCTGGGCTGGGGATTTAGCTCAGCAACCCAGCGCCTACCTGGCAAGTGTGAGGTCCTGAGTGCAATCCCTGGTCCGAAAAAAAAAAAAAAGATTTTACCTTGTTTATGCATCAGATCTGTACTCAGTGTAATGGGAACAAATGAGAATGTTAAAGATAGTATTCAAATATAAAATATCTGAGGGCGGGGATTTAGCTTAGTGGTTCCACCACCTGCCTCACAAGCGCAAAGTCCCGAGTTTGATCCCCATACCAAAAAAAAAAAAATTATATATATATATATAAAATATTTGAGTAATAAAATATGAGTGGTGCCATTACCCGCATTTGACTATGTGCAGTCATTTTTGGTTGTCATAGCTGGAGATTGGGAGCTCCTGCTAGTGCCATCTAGCGGGTAGAGGTCTGGTACATCTACACAGCCTACAAAACACAGCATAGACCCTGAAGTACACAGGGTTACTTAGAGTATTTTTTTTTTTTTTGAGTGTTATATATTAGAAATGCTCCTTCATGAGACCCAGAATAACCAAGTGGAGATGATAAATACCACTGGTGTAATAAATATGGCTTAGATTAATGTATTAATCCATTCTCTTGCTATGACAAAACACTTGAGGCCTGGAACTTTATAAAGAGGCTTATTTTGCTTGCAGTGTGGGAGGCTGACGGAAAGATTGGGTGGCTCCAGTACTTCAGCCTCTATGCTGTCTTGCTTGGCTGGTTCATGTCACATTAGAGACATGGAAACGAAGCTTGTCATATGCAGAAGAGGCCACGTGTGGGGAGTGACCCTGCTTTATAATAACCCTTCCTGCAACAACTCTGCACAAGCATTTGTTCTCTTGTGTGGCACTGCCGGTAGTGACCCAGTTCCTCCTGCTAGACTCCACCATGTTCTTCTTTTCTGGTACTGGGGACTGTACCCAGGAGCTCATATCTCCAGCCCCTCTGTGGGTATGTATGCATGTGGGTGTGGTACTGGGATTTAAACCAGGGCCTTCACACTGAGCTACATTCTCAGCCCTTTTTTATATTATTTTGAGGTATGATCTCGCTCATTTGCAACTTATTTCCCAGACTGGGCTTGAACTTGGGATCTTCCTGCTTCAGCCTCCCAAGTCACTGAGGTTACAGGCATGCCCCAGTGGGCCCAGCAAGGCCCTGGCTTTTAGCATTTCATTTCACCACCACCCTAAGCCTCAACTCTACATGAACCCTTGGGAACAAACCATATCCAAAGCATAGCAGTTAGGAATTTCCGTGTTATATGCTACACTAGCCTCTATGTCTTGTTCAGTGGATGAAGTATAAAGTGCCTTATGACATTCATGTGCCTATTCCTAGCATATGTAGATTTGTACTACAATTATTACCAAACTTTTTTTTTTGTATCAGGGATTGAACTCGGGTCCTTGTGCTTGCAAGGCAGGCAGTGGAACTGAGCTAAATCCCTGGTTCATTACCAAACTCTTAAATAAATATTTTCCTGAAATCTGCACTAAATAGTGCTAGACAGTGGTTCTAAAAGAAAGATTTTCATAGAACTGTACAAATCAGGTACATAGCAGTTTAAGTCTAGATTAGTTTAAACAGCTCTGATCAGTGGTACCTGTTTCACCCCATTCAGTAAAATGCAATCTCTGCAAGCACAATTTGCCCTTCATTCTTAACTCCTCATGTTTACATGGGTTCTGGCATAGGTGTGTGTGCCAAGTGCTGTGTAACTGAGCAGTCTGCATTCTCAGTGACAGAGTGGTGGTCATGCTCTCCAACAGGGGCCATGTGATACATCCTCTCTTCTCCGCTTACATGTGTGACTTTTCACCCTAACATCTCTGGGCTTCCATCGCTTCATGTTCAAAAAAGAAGTAATACTAGAACCTGCCTTCAGAAGTCATTGTGAGGAGTAATTAGGTAAGTACAATTCTTTGAATATTTCCTGGCATCTGATAAGTAGCATATAAACTGTAGACATGGGGGGGGGAGTGATTATTGTAACTTACAAAATCACACTTGGCAGGAATCTTTCACAGATTTGTTTGATGCTACAACAGTCATTTTCACAAAAGTCAGGATTTGTTTTTTGTCTGCTTCCGCCCAGTATTGTTCAGGGATTCCTCTTGGTTGAGTTTTTATGATTAGGAAAGACTGACATTTTCTTTAGTGGTCCCTCTGGGCTGAGCATGTGTCCCAACTCTCTTCAGGTATGTGAGAGAAGTCTGTGGCATATCTGGGAAAGTTCTCATGAAGAGAAAGACGGTTCTTTCCTTGGAAGGCATTTCTTTGTTGACGCAACCCACGGTCACATATTGTGCCCTTCAGATGTTCAGATGTGGGCCTCACAGTCAAAAGGCAGAACACTGTAGAGCCAGTGTGAATGGTGATGTCAAGGGCAACTGAAATACCCAACCTCAGAGTTGCTATGTTTTGATGTATTTATGTTCTCATTAGGTTACTGCTCTTGTGTAAGAAATGGCCACAACTTACCAGCTCAGGAGAACAAGCATTTACTATCTCAGTTTCTGGTGGTCGTGATTCTGGGAATGGCTTAGCCAGGTCCTGTGCTCAGGATCTCTGAAGTCTTCAATCAAGATCCCATCCAGGCTGCATTCTCATCTGGCTTGGTGTTCATGAAATTTCTCAGGTGTTCTTTGTCATGGAAGTATCTAATTTCCCCATCGATTTTGAAAGATAGTTTTGCAGGATACAACAGTCTAGGTTGGAAGTTATTTTCTTTTAGGGCTTGAAATACTTCACTCCAGGCTCCCCTTGACTTGAGGGTTTGTATTGAGAGGTCTGCTGTGATTCTGATGGGCTTTCCTTTGTAGGTGATTTGTTTCTTTTCTCTTAACTGCTTGTGGGATTTTGTTCTTCTGTTGGGTTTCTGGGATCTTGACTATTATATGTCTAGGTGTAGATTTTTTTTGATCGTGGCTAGTTGGAGTTCTGTATGCCTCATTTATCTGTATGTCCAATTCTCTACCTCTGTCTGGGAAGTTTTCTACTATTACTTCTGTGAACAGTTTTCTTATGTCAATTGTACTTTCTCCTGTTTTTTTGTGCAGTCCTATCAGTCTTATGTTATTCTTTTTTGCATCGTCTAGCAGCTGCTGGATGGATTTCTTGTGGTCCCTTACTATTTTTAAGAAATCTCTATTTTCATGGTCCTTAACCGCGATCCTGTCTTCTATATCTGATATTCTGTCTTCAGATTCCCTTAATCTGCTCTGCATGCTTTCAATGGAGTTTTTAATCTCATGAATATCTGTTTGAATCTGTCTCATGGATTCCATTTCTTTCTTATGTTGGGTGATCATGGTTTCCATTTCTTTCTTATGCTGGGCATTCATGGCTTCCAGCATGTTTCTGAGTTCATCTATCTTTTTTATCTGTTTCTATTCTAGACCCTCTAATCATGTCTTTCACTCTGCTCACCATCTCTAGTTATCTGGGAGATTATTTCTGCTTTGAATTTTTCTAAAGACTCATTCATCTGTTTTGTTACTTCCTCAGCTATCAGTTCAGGGTGTCCAAGTGGTTGATTATCAGACTTTTCCACTTTGATTCCTCCAGAGTTTACCCTTGGTGGGGTGGAAGTCTGTGTTTGTGCCTTGCTTAAATGTCTTCTCATATTTGCTTTTGATACTGTCCTTGGTTTAATTCCTGGGTTGATACTTCAAAATTGCTTATTATAAGTATCTTTGTTGCTTGTAATTAGAACCCTTATGGAATGATTGCTTCTCAGAGGTGTCTTCCAGATATAGGTGGTCTTTAGGTTTTGAGTCTCTAATGACTCTGAGGCTATCTCATTTTTGTTATACCAGGAAGGACCACTGACTAGATCAATAACAACACCTTAGCCCAAGTGATACAATCAGCAACACCATAGCATCAAGTACATCTTAGAAAATGACAATTTGTGGTAGTTATTAATCTATCACCTTTAACTGTGTGAATTAAATCAAAATCGAGGACTAACCCAACATATGTTTATAGTGAATAAACTCTTCAATATAGCAACTTTACCCTTTGGGATGGGGAGTTAGAAGGAGTTGGGGAGGGAGGGATAGATAGGTAGAAGGATAGGGGAAGGTTAGCAGTGAGGCCAGAGGACACAGGCGAGAGAAGGAAAAAGAGAATAAAAGAAAAATAAAGAAGAAATCGGAATTAGGGCCAGAACAGGAACAAAAAGGGAGATGAAGAACAATGTGGGACAGCAAGAGAGTGAGTATGAGAGAAAGGAAAGAGAAAAGAAAGAAAAAAAAAGAAAAAAAATTTTCAAGAGTAGGAAAAAAATTAAAAATAAGAGGAAAAAACCCCCAAACCAATAATACTAATTTTGGAAATAAAAAATATAAAAATGAAAATGAAGGGCCTCCTTCAGGGTATGTCTCTGCCGTCACAATAGACAATGTGGGCAGCAGTATGCAGATATAAGTCAATGAGTCTCAGCCAGCCAGTTGCAGACCCGTGAGATTCAGGCACATTTCTGGCTGCAAGTCCCAAGTTGAGCTCCCTGTCCTCCTGTAAGGTTGAACTCTGCAAGGTTGTACTGCAAGGTTCCAGCTGCCCTTCCCCTGAAGATAGACCAGGTTCCGATGCGAGGTGATGATCCCTCCAACTTACCCAGTGTGTTGATCTGGTGGTCTGGTGTCCCCTGTGTCTTTGCAGTGTGGAAACAGGTGGCGGGACAGCCAAGAGGCCCGGGGTGGGGGTGGGGCTCCTGCAGGCACCCACACGTGGGCACGGGCTGGATGGGGTTGGGCTCCCTGCAACCCGGGACCTCTCTTGTGTCCCGCGGATGTGCCTGGCCCCGGCTGGATGGGGCGCGTTCCTGCATTCTCATCTGGAGGCTCGACTGGGAAACACTGTGTCCACACGCATTCAGATTTCAGCAGGGTTTGTCTCCTGGAGGATATGTGACTGAGGGTCTGAATTCATAAGTTACTGACTATTTATTGGAAGCTGCCCACAGTTCTTTCTCTAAGCAGGGCCTGTGGGATTGCTTGCTTCTTCATGATTGGTAGGATAGGATTCCACTGGAGCATGCTAGGATTGTCTTAAATAACTATGTAGTTGGGCCAGGGATTTAGCTCAGTGGTTCTGGCGCCTGCCTTGCAAGCATAAGGTCCCAAGTTCGATCCCCGGCACCAAAATACAAACAAAAAACAACAACAACAAAATAACTATGTAGACATGGAAGCCACATCCCTGCACCTTCCCCATATTCTACAGGTGAGAGCCAAATCTCAGTCCCCACCCCCATTGCACACCAGAGCCTTACTTTGACAGTCTGAATCGTTAGAGGTCATATTAGGCCATGTAGAGAATATTTCTTTGTTTTTAGAGTAGTGGAGTGGTGGCTTTCTGTTTCTTAAATTGCAAGGCATCTTAATTGTTAGAGATTGATTTTCTAACATTCATTTACCTTGAAAATACTCCCTGTTCTACTTATAGGGTAGAATTACTCCTTTTCAGAATGTTTTTTCAAGGATGGCTATGATTGCAACCTGGAAAACTAGATACTAAAATAGTTACAGTCTGTTGTTTGAAGAATACATGTGTGTGTGTTGGTAAGCTATCATATCCATAGGAGGTTCTTTTGGAACATAGTATCTCCACAAGGAATATGATCATTATGTACTGCAAAAATATAACAATAAAAATTAAAATGAAATTTCTGCTTAATAAGACATCTTATAGTATAAACTCTCAGTGGTACTTTAAAATATTATATAATCTGCCCCCTGTATCTGAGGGTTCTACATTTATGGAATTCAACTCAAATTCAATTTTTCCTACTCTCATAGTGCAGATCACTTTTTTTTTTTTTTTTTTTGGAACCGGGGATTGAACTCAGGTCCTTTTGCTTGCAAGGCAGGCAGCAGAACTACTGAGCTAAATCCCTGGCTACAGATCACTTTTGACACTAGATTTGTAGAACTTTTTCCCCATATACCAAGCGAACAATAAATTTGCAGCTGACACTATTATAGGCAGCTAAGTTAGACAGAAATTAATATACAGATAGAGAAGGTCTTAAGTCAGCAAATGAAGACACTAAAATTGTGGCTGGAGGAGCATCTGAAAAAGGCCAGGCCTCAAGATGAAGATATAGTGGCCAGGCCTATGTCCCTCCCTAAGGAGCTTGGAATTATACTGTAATTAGCACTACCTAGTCCACTAAGTCCAGCTAGACATCAGTCATCCACGTAGGTGACCAGAGCTCTGGACCCATCCCTTCCTCAAAATGTCTTTGTTCTTTCCATGTACCCTTGCTATGTGAATCGTTTCCCTATTGGATCAATATTAGCTAAGTGGGCTATACTTGTAATCCCATAGGTTGACTGTAGTTTGACCCACCTTGGACCCACATTGTGATTTTGCTGTACACATTACCCCTGACAAAGTGTCTCAGTGGCTAAACCTGTTTCAGACCCCTCCTAGAAATTCAGGAGGCATTCTTTTTTAAAAAAAATAATTGATTGGTAGATTTTAGGAAACAATAGGCTTTTTTTTTTTGCAGTACGAAGGATTGAACTCAGGACCTTGTGGTTTCGAGGCAGGCGAGGCGCCATTGAGCTAAATCCCAGGCCCCGATCTATCAGTTTTTTTAAAAAGCTGGAATATGGCTTAGTATTCGAGTGCTTGGCTAAGATGGGAAGTCCTAGGTAGATCCGAATATTGCAAAGAACGATCTCATTCTACATACTATGTTTAGCGCTATGGGGAGGCAGCATATGGAAGGCAACTACCTTGGGGGTGTGTGCGTGCGTGTGTGTGTGTGTGTGTGTGTGTGTGTGTGTGTGAATTTACCAACTGTCAAGAAGTATGGAAAAATTTAATACACTGTAAAAGAGCAGCTGGTGAGTTCCGAGTGGACAGCATAGGCTGGGAAGTAGTGGAGAACTTTCTAATTGATTTCTAAGTGAGGAGGGGTCTGGGAATGTCATCCAAAGAACACTTGATTGGGGAAGAAATGTTGTTCTTCAAGACCTGTCAAGTGGTTAAAACATCTAAGGTTTGTGCATGTAGCTTGCACGGTGAGAAGTTAATGTTACACTATACACTCATCATTCAGCTTCAATATGTCCTTTGAGGAAGTAATTAGTAAAATAACAATGGTTCCCCAACGGTTAGGGACCAGTCTTAAACCATCAGATCCTGGTCACCTTCTAAAATGAACACCACATCCTTTGTTCTGGCAGGACCGCGCAGAGGGTTGTGGGAAATCTAACCCCCGACAATGACGTCTCTAGAGAACAGGAAATAACTTGCCCGCTTTCTTTTACGCACGCGTAGTCCCGCCCATACGTCATTTTCTCCCGGAAGTTCCTGGCCCTTCCCCTCGCTATAGCTACTCTGTCAGTGGAGTTGCCTTGTGTCCATGAAGCGTGGTAAGAGGGCGAAAGAGCAACCTTGATCCTGGGGAGCGGGACAGGTATCCGGGCCTTGGCAGTAGCGCGAACGCGGGTGGATGTGGGCGGCAGGACCTGAGCGGGTCTGGGAGGCGACGTGAGGGCCGGGGCCGCGAGTCCCGGGCTGGGGAGGGGCGACTCTGCTGTGCTTCCCTAACTTTTGTCAGGGTGTCCGAGCCCGGGCGTGTGGTTCCAGGTGTGTGTGTGTGTGTCTCAAAAGACACTGCGAAGACTCTAGAAGCTGCGAAGGAGGTGGTCGAGTGGTGACGTGGCGCGGGGCGGTCTACGCACCCCGGCGAGCTGGGCGGTGTGCGTGCGGTGGGAGCTTGTTACCAGGGTGACATCAGTTTACCCACCTGTAAAATGAGAGGATTAACAGTCCTGGTGGAATGACCTCCAATTCCAAGAGAAATGAGGGTGAACTGTGTGCGGACCGAGTCTTTCTATGTAGCAGTTGTGTGGGGATCTTGGTATCTCTTCAGCAAGCGAAGTTTCTGGTCACTTACTGCACTGTGTAGCCTGACTAGCATCCTGGTTTAAGTTTACAGAAAAATTTCACCAGTCTGCAAGGGAGATTGGGGTGCTGGATAATAGGCCCATTTTCTTTAGAAAAATGTAGGTGTTCCAGAGTTTGGAATTCCACCTGAGAGAACACTGTGGCCTGACCCTTGTCAGTATCACTTCAGAGGAGAGGCACAGTGTCCCAAAGAGGACAAGTTCCTAGCTTTACCTGGATTAAGTAATTATTGATCCTGTTGGCTAGATGAAAGAACATATAGGTGACAGCTACCTTCTCCAGAAACAGCAACTGGGTGCTACTGGACGGTTTGAACTGACTTTCTGGAGGAAGATGTAAACTGGGCTGAGAAAGATAGGCAAGGACTTGGGGAATGTTTGTTATAGGAGAGGTCTTGAAGTTGTGCTGTGGAAGGAAGGATACCCTGTGGGCCTGACAAGACCATCTTCTGTGTTCTCTAAACACCCATTCTTTCTATCTTCACTTCTATCCAGTGTGTGAACTCTCTGAAATTTAGACCGTCAACAAACAGATTTGACCTCTGACGATGATCACTTTATCCTGTTATCTCTCCTAGTTCAGGAAGGATTGGCCAAAGTATTTCTGCTTTGTAAGAAAGATGAAAAAAATTGGTGTCACATAGATAAGTGATTTGTCTAGGGTTACCAGATATGTAGATGTCAGGTGCATCTTGACTTTTGGCTGTTACCCATTTTGCCCATTTAAAAGAAGTGTTTGCTTAGTTTTGAGATCATTTGGATGACACTGAAGTCAGTTGAGCAGGAACACTGTGTTCAGATTTGGCCAGTGTTTGTTTTGTTTTGGTTTTTTGAGACAGGGTTTCACTATGTGGTTCAGACTGGCCTTAAACTCACTATATAGCCCAGGCTGGTCTCCAACTCGCAGCAATCCTCTTGCCTCAGCCTCCCAAGTGCTGAGATTATAGGTGTGCATCACCACACTTGGCTGTTACTGTGTTTTTTGTAGTGCTGTGGGTCAAACCCTGAGTGTAACACCTGATAGGCAGGTGTTGTGCCAGCTGTTACATCACCCAGCCCTAGAATTTTGCTATAAAATACTTATCCCAAACATGCCTATCCCTTGTTATCCCCAGTATTTTCTCTGCGTTATGTGACCTGAAAGGGTGAATCACACATGTTTCTCACTTAATGTCAGTAATCGGTTCCTAAAAATCATAAATTCTGCAGGAAAATAGTAGCAGCCTATTTTACATTATTTGAAAAGGGGAAAATTAGACTGCATCACACTTGAGCTTCGAACCAATAAAATGTGAAAACAATTCAAAGTTCACATATATGTAACAGCCTATTTTTAGTGTGGAAAAGCCTTACCCTTCTCATCTCCAGACACTGCTTTGTTTGAATCATTAGGCTTCAGCCATACTGTAGTCCATCCTTTGGGTGTTTACTGGGTTTTTTTTCTTCCCAACACTTTGAAAGATTTTTTTAAAAATTGTATTTGTGTCTGGAGACTTTCCCCTTACTTTCTGATATGTTAAAACACTGAATTCTAACTCCTTTGTGCTAACAGCCTTTGCTGTATAATAAACGAACAATAATTTGTTCGCTTAAGGGAAGAAACCATTTCATTTGATCACTTGCCGCTGGGTGAATGTGTGAACTGGAGTCACCTGGAAGATTCCTATACTGGTGACACCTGGGGTCACAGATGAGCCTTCAGTCCCCTGGGGCCTTGACTCGGTTGGCTGGTTCCAGATGACTTCACTCCCTCAGGTGTTTGTGCTCCTCTTAGGGCAGGGAGCGCCCCCCCCCCCCCCCCCCCGGCGTCTGGAGAGCGGGAGCCCCAGGCTTTCTCACAGTCTGACTGTGTCCAGGAAGACAAGCACCAGTGAGCCAGTTCTTTTCAAGCTTAGGTTTGCATCACATTCAGTGACGTCCTTTTGGCCAAATCAAGTCAATGGCAAAGCCCAGGTTCTCATCCTTGGGGACTGTTAGAGGGTGTGGGTACATGGAGGTGCCTCATGGGGATCCAGTGCTGGAACAGGGCATCACAAGAAGTGTACATTAAATACATTGCTTTCCTGTACGAGCATGGGCAGAACATGTTGAGCTGCACATGTGTATTTTCCAGGAAGCTGGGTATGTGAAACCCAGAGGTGTTGTAGTGGAAATGCTCTCATGGGCCCTGCAGGATTATTAATAGAAGAGTTCACCTAGTCCATGGGGATTCCTATGACATTAATGTCAGTGAAGTCATAATGTTGCTGTGGTTTAAATTATTATTTCTTTGGAGAACATTAATTGTCAGTAAGTCAGTTGATAATATATATTTATATTAACCCAGTAATCAGTTTTACATCTAATCTCTACCAGTGACTGAATTTGTGGGTATGTCCTCAATGAAATGTGCTCCTCCCCTTTTTGAGACAAAGTCTGTGTAGTCCAGGGTGTTTCTCTATATAGCCCAGCCTGGCCTTGAACTTGTGATATTCTTGCCTCCACTTTTCACATAGGTGGGAGTACAGACCTGTGCCACGTAGCCTGGCTTTTGTCACCCTTTCTTGTGTAAGGAACTGTACTCCTACAGAGTTTGTTTGTTTGTTTATCTTTTCCAGCTAATACATGGAGTATTTTTGAGGAGGTAATCTAAGTCTGCGCCTGCCTGTTCTCTCACAACTTTCCTTTCCTACATTTAACTTCTCTCAGCTATGCCTCCAGAGTCTTCTGTGTGTTTCAAAGAGCAACTAAAAATGAATAAATCTCCGGTGAGTTGTTCATTCCTCACTTTGTTTTACATTGTGTTTTTAACAGCTCTCTGAGCTCCATTAATTGAAATGAAATTGTAGAATCTGTAAAAACTCAGCTTTAAAAAAAACAACTCAGCTTTATGGAAATGGACATAAATAAGACAGAGTTAGCATATAGATAAAGACTTAAAAGATATCTGTGTTTTAAAATTTTTGAGGGGGGGGGTAAGAAGTACAATAATATATACACAGCCATGAATTTTTACATAAGTTCTCAGAACTACAGGCCAATCAGGATAGAGTGGTTGTCAGCACCTAGGCAGTTTCCTTGTAGCATTTGGATCTTATTTTTGTGCTGAACAAAACAAGACTGGTTTAAATTTTATCTGCAATATTTCCTCTCAGTTTGAGAATAGAGATTTAACAAAATCAGGAATTTAGAGCGTGGGTGTCTACTTTTTGGCATATGGGGCTGTATTGAACTCTGTGTGGAGTACAGTTTAGCTCTGGTGTTTCTGATGCCACGAGAAAAAGCGGACACGTTTGTTTTTTGATGGAGATAGAACCTGAGAAGAGAGCATGGTGACTTGTCATGGGATGTAATTGTTTACACAAAGGGCTGAAACATTATCTTCACTGGTCACATAGAGGATGTAGTAGAATGTTTTTCACTACCACCTCGGAAATAAACACTTCTAGCACTCCTCTGTAAAAAGTTACCTAGTCCTAAATAAAACTCAAAATCAGGTTGTTCTGGAGTTGCTGAAATACTGTGTTGCCAGGCAGCTTTTGCAAGGTGGTGATCAATTCATGGATGAAAGCTCGGCTGTCTGAAGGATTGAGTTGACCACGAGTCATTCAGTGACTGTGTCTGTACCTGTGTCGCAGCCCATATTCACACGCGGCGCATGCAGCAGACTGGTCCGAGTGATGGTTCCTGGCAGATGGTCCCACCGCTTATTTGTACTTTAACCCGCTTAGTGTTGTCTTAATTCAGTTTTCATAAGTTCATTAGAAACATGCATTTTAGTTAAGTCCAAAGTTGATTGCTGTATTTTTAACTAGTGTCCACAGTCTGCTCCTGGGAGTTATTAGTTACTGTCAGGGCCTTTCTTGTGATATTTTGTTTCCTTGAATTCTTTTGCTTTTTCTGCTCATCCAGGTTCTTCACATCCTAGATCCCATTCTTTGCACTCTGCATTCTTCCTTGGTAGATTTAGCTCTCTGGTGTTTGCAGTGTTCTTCTCTGCAGCTTGGACTTGTTTTCTCACCCTTAGACCAGAACTTTAAGTCTTAGTTCTTAACTCCCTGTTGGATCATCTCTTTATCAATTCAAAAGGTACCTCAAGCTCAGCAAGTCCAAAAGGGGAAGCACAACTTTCTTCACTTACATACTGTATCACACCTTCTTGGCAGTGGCCCAACCCTGAAAAATGAGATTTTTTTTTTCCCTGACTCCTTCTCCATCAAATCTGATCTTATCTGGTGTGATCTTCTGCATCTTTTAAACATTCCTTTATTTTATTTCAAATATTTGCATACAATGCAAATACAATCTAGGAGAGCTGATTATGCTTGGGAATTAATGCAATCACTTTGGAAATGTCAATTCTTAACAGAACTTGAAGAGTGTGCTTGCCCAGTGATGAGGTTCAGTCCCCTGAGAATAATGCTAATATATAGTGCACGTGGTGTATAAACTCAGGTATATAAACTCTTGAAGACTCAGGATCTAGTGAGAGAAAGCATTCAGGGATTAGTAGGACACATTTGCATGAGGGTTAATAAAAGATACACATGAAGTAAATTGAAGTACAAATTTTCAAAATTTGCACCTTTTTTGTGTCATTATTCTGTATGTCGGTTCCCCACTCCCCATACTGGGGATTGAACTCAGGGTCTTGCTCATAGTACCAGCGAGGTAATACCTAGTCCTGTTTTTTGTTTTTTGTTTCATTCTTTCCTTTTCCTTTCTTTTCTCTCTGTTTTGGTGCTATATTGGGGATTGCACCTAGGGCCTTTACACTGAGTTACATCCCCAGATTTTTAAAAATTATTTCTTATTTTGAGACTGATTCCCAATAAGTTTGTAAGTTGCCTGGGCTGGGCTTGAACTTGTGATCCTTCTGTCTCAGCCTTTCAGAGTGCTGGGATTACAGTTGTAACTTTTAAAAAATTTTTGTTGCAGACTCTTTTTCAGTTCTTCTATTTTGTCTTTGTGAAATGGTTCTTGATATGCATCAAATTTGGCAGAATGTCTGTATATGCGTATAATGTCTTTTCACATTGAAATCTTTGAAACTGATATGATTTCCGTACAAGTGAAGCATAGTATCTTATTTGTTTCAACATGAAAATACATCTATTTTTCGCTGAACATTCTTTCTTCATGTTTTTTCTTTTTTTGGGGGGGTCTTGTTTTCTTTTGAGATGATCTTCAAGCCATGCTGGGATATTAAAAAAGCTAATAAATAACCACCATTCATTTTTCTAGTATTAGTGATATTGCATATGTACTTATAACCATATCATAAGCAAAATACTATTTGGTACCTTTTGTACTTCATATACCATGGTAGTTTAAAAAGTAACATTAAGTTATTTCATGGAATAAAAAGCCCAGGTTTAGTAATTAAATAAGAAAGCTTCCATATCTGCTTAATAACAGTAAATTTCTATCAGCACAGGCCCACATGGGTGAAGGTGGTTAAAGACTACTATTGGTAATTGCTGTGTTTTATTTGCTGCCTTGCACAGCGCATATAACACCTAATATGCAAGGGGTTTCAGCCCAGGTTTAATTCCACTGACTGTGTGGCAGGTGCAGGAGGTGGAGTTAGCAGTGCACTGTGTGCTCCCCTACACAGTGTGCTGTTGTTCCATGTGGTCTGTTTTTGAGCACAGCACATTCAAATCATGAAAAATACCAGTAAATATTAGATAAAATGTTAAGCTACCTTACCAGCTGTCCAGGGCCACATGTGGCCCACAGGCGGCAGGTTGGACACATTTGCTTATCATACGGGCCATTGGGGGACGTTCCATATCCAAACTGAGACAACTTCTAGGATCTTTACCTGCAGAAGTGAATACTAGAATGGTGTTTTGTTTTGTTTTGTTTTTTGAGACAGGGTCTTACGTAGTTCAGACTGGCTTTGAACTCACTATGTAGCCCAGGGTGGCCTCAAACTCGGGGCAATCCTCCTGCCTCAGGTTTCCCAGTGCTGGGATTAGAGGCGTATGCCAGCACAACTGGTAGAATTGTATTTTCAAAATATCAGTGTCTTGCTGACAATCAGAATTTTTCCCTATTGAATTAAGAATATGATTGACTGTGTTAGAGTTCTTGTATTGAACTTTCCTTTATTTGTGGGATAAACTCAGGAATTCCTTCTTGGTTTCCATAATCTAGTTCTTGTCCTCTACCAATAAGTTGTAGTTTCTTCAGATTCTTTTTACTTTTCTCCTTCAATCTCTTAGTTTCTCTTCGTCATTTTATTCATTCTGATGATTTCGGGCAGCAAAGGGGCTGGGGATTTAGCTCAGTGGTTTCACCGCCTGCTGCACAAGCACAAGGACCCAAGTTCGATCCCCAGTACCAAAAAAAAAAAGAAGGCCCTTGATTTCAGGCAGCGCCAAAATTCTGTTACCTTACACATTTTTTTATCTTCAGCTTGCATTTGTCCTTAATTCTGGAATCACATATATAATAAATACATACATATATATACATGTATATAATTAGCAGTTGGACATCCAACATTTGGGACCTGAGATTCTCCAAATATGGTGTTAAGGTCTGTGTCACTTGGCCATCATAGTCTTCTGTTTTCCAAACTTCACTTTATGATCCCAGTATGTAACTAGCAGCAGTCATTCAGGTAGCTGGAAGGACAAGGTCCTTTTGTCCTCTGCTCAGCCAGTCAGTAGCAGGTTCTGTCCTTGCTTTGCCTTCTCAGTATGTCTGTGGTAGTAGGGTTCCTTTGCTGTGGTGCAGTTTTACTTCTCTGTATCCTGTCGGAGGTCAGCAGGTCTCACTCTGCTTCTTTCCCCTGATTGTCCCATAAGCCTTTCCAGTTGCCCTTCTGGGAGCTGACTGTTGAAATGCAGACCTGCTGAGTTACCTGTCTGTTCTTCCAGGACCTTATTACTTACATCCTGCCATTTGGGTAGTGGCAGTGCTCACCTGGAGTAAACTCAGGGACTCATTTGGCATGTAGGAAGGAAAGAGTGCGATGCCATGTGCATGGTTTTATTTATTTTATTTTTTATTTTTGGTGCTGGGGATCTAACTCAGGACCTTACACTTGGGAGGCAGGCAGTGAAACCACTGAGCTAAGTCCCTGGCCCGTGTGCATGGTTTTAACTTAAATGTAATTAAAAAACAACAGATTCCTAAACTGTGTTTTCTGTTGGAATATATTCAAATGTAATGCAGACCCACACACTGCATGACTTCCTTCAGTATTGTGTTTATTTCTCATCACAGACCAGGGTCACTGACCCAGACACAATACTGCGGTGGTTCTGTTGACATGGCTGTGTTGACTCTGTGCTTGTGACCAGACTGATGCTGTTGCCTGTCATCATGAGAATCCTTGGTTCACAGAGGGAAGAGCTTAACATTTTTGGTTTTTCAGTGAAGTGCAAGCTTATAATACAAAACAATTATGGTTTCTCCTTCATTGCTTCATTTGCATTGAAGTTATGTCTAAATAAGTTTATATAACAAATGATTGTGTGCATGTAGTCATACTTATTTCTTCTTCATACCAGATCATAAGCTCCTTGAGGCAGCAAAATTTTATTCATATTTTAATCCCCAGCAAAAAATGATGGTTTTAGATTTTTTCCCCCCTAGTACCAGGGATCAAACTCAGGACCTTGTGCTTGCGAGGTCAGCATGGTGCCACTGAGCTAAATCCCTGGCCCCAGGATGGTTTTTAGATTTATAAGGTAAACTCTGTAATAGTATTTTTAGTAATTGAGAAATAATTATAATGCACAGTAGTTCTGTGACTTTCCTTTGTCCAACAATATGGCATTCAAAGCAAGCTGCATATGTTATAAAATTCATTATATACACCTACCTCCTGCTAATGTCAGAACTTCATATTCTTTTTTTTTTTTTTTTTTGGTACTGGGGATTGAACTTGGGTCCTTGTGCTTGTGAGGCAAGCAGTGGAACCACTGAGCTAAATCCCTGGCCCAGAACTTCACATTCTTGTTGTGACCAGAGCTGATGAGTGGGAAATGTTCTCTTACAGGTGTCAGTGTCCTTTGAGGATGTGGTTGTGGACTTCACCTGTGAGGAGTGGCAGGACCTGGATGATGCTCAGAGAACGCTGTACAGGGACGTGATGCTGGAGACCTACCGCAGCCTGGTATTGCTGGGTGAGTGAACCCCATCACACTCAGGAGGAAGCTCCTCCTCCTTAGTGAGCACTAGTAAGCTTCAGTGCTACTGCGCATAGTCTTCTCATTTATGAAGAATGTGATTGTTCCCCCTCTCTAATGAAGGGTTCACCTTGGCACCTTTATTGAACAGAGCTTGAAGCTGGGCTGTTTTTCATTCTGCACAGAAACTTACAAAGCAGTTTCTTAAATGCATTATTTCCCATTAACAGGGCATTGCATCACTAAACCTGAGGTGATCTTTAAGCTGGAGCAAGGAGCAGAGCCATGGATGGGAGAACCACCCCCAAATCTGAGCCCCCCAGGTTAGTCACTGCATTCTGGACTAGGACCCTGAGAAGAGGGGAGCTGAGCAGATGTTGGCTGTGTTCAGCTGTTGGTCACTTTTCCCCAGGTCCCAGGCCTGAGGATAGCTGGTCTGCATCCATCAGACATGTGTGTTACATAGTTTTCAAGGAGGGTGTTTGCATGTATATTTCCAGTTTTTAATTTGTTAAATATATTCTTACATTTACCCCAAATCTAATCCCTACCTTCATCTTTCTTAGACATTTTTATTTGGTGTCTCTTTTCTCATCACTTCTCGGCCTTTTGTCTAAGATCAAGTCTATTTTCTTAGTATTGTCACTTGCTTTTTTTTTTTTTTTTTTTGCTACCGGGATCAAACTCGGGTCCTTGTGCTTGCGCAGTAGGTGGTGAAACCACTGAGCTAAATCACTGGCCCTGTCAGTTGCTTTTTATCCTCCATTCTTTGGAGTGATTTGTCAGTTATTCATAAATTTACTTATCATTTAGCATATCCTAATGCAGCAGGTTTTATCACTGGGATTATAATAGTAATGATCAAAATAATGTCTCTTTTTTGCGGAATTTATATTTTGATGCCACAAAAACAGGACAGTAATGTTAATTAGTCAGAAGACTATTTAACCAGAGTGAAAGAGAGAAACATGAGATGTGACTGTTTAGTAAAGATGATTAGAGGAGACAGTCTTAGACAGATTTTTTGTTTTGTGCCTTTTTGAAGTGCTGAGGATTGAACCCAACCCCTTGTGCATGTTATAAAAACATTCTCCCAAGACTGAGCTCTGTTTTCAGGGAGGTTTTGTTTTTGTTTTTATTTTTTCACAATACTATGAATTGAACCCAGGGAGGCTTGAGCTATAGTCCCAGCCCTGTTCATTGTTTTTTTTTTTTTTAATTTTGAGACAGGTTCTTGCCATGTTGCACAGGTGGCCCTTAAACTGTGATGCTCATGTTTCAGACTTCTGGGTAGCTGGAGTACACACACCACCACACTTGGTTCTTAATGACATTTTTCAGTGTTTATTTTTGCATACCTTTAGTTTTAGTTACTCTTTTCAAAATTTTACATGCAATACATACATAAATATAAATTCTAGGTGAGAGAGTGGACATCACTCTTGGTAATACAAAAACTTGGGCAATAGGTAGGTTAAATCTGGTGTTTCAAGTTATAGAGAAGTTTTACCACAGAGTTAATACGAAAATTTAAAAGGAGTTAGCTCTGTGAATCCCAATGTCAGAAATCATGAAACTGAGATGGATCCAGCATAGGACCATGAAAAGGACTGGTTCTGGACTTCTCCAGGTCCCAGAAGATTCTTGGTCCCAAGGACATGTTTCCAGCCAGGGATTTAGCTCAGTGGCACTGTACCTGCCTTATAAGTGCAAGATCCTGAGTTTGATCCTTGGTACCAAAACAACGGACATGTTACCCAAATGTTTGATGCTGATGATGGAGTTTGCAGTTGTTTCCCTCTTTCATTTGTGGATATCTTTCTAAAAGAATAAAGAGAATGCATTTTCTGTCACATGGCAAGACAGCTGACATTCCATTGTATAAGACTACTAGTATTCTTCGGAAACATTGGATTATTAACCACGGGGGCATGAGCCAGGAATTCATAGGAGAATGCCAGGGCTGCTGACCTCAGAAGAACCAGATAAACACTTTATAATGTTGGAGGACACCAAAGGTGTGTCTCCAGTTTGGTAAGCTGAAGCTTGCTATACTTGTTTTGGTGCTGAGAAGTAAAGGAAGTCCGGATAAATTAGGAATTTGGAGAAAGCAGTCTGCCTAGAGTGGAGAAGAGATTTTATACTTTGAAAAAAATTCCCAGATGTGCATCATTATTCTCCCAGGGAAAAGTAAAAACTAAAGAAATACAGTTGCAAAACTATTTCTAAGCCATGTTCTGGTGTAGGTGCCAGTTATTTGGATCTCACACATATCTTGGAAAATATCTTATCCTGGAAATTCTTGCGTTCTTGTAATCCAAATAATGAGAATAGTACCAATAAGAGACAGCCACCATTATTATAAGGAAGATTACAGAAAAAGAACAGGGAGCCAGATGTGGCATGTGCCTAAAGTCATGGGGAGGCTGAGGCAGGAGAATTGCCATGAGCTCGAAGCCAGCTTGAATTACCAAGACTGTCTCAAAAAACCAAAACAACAACAAAAGAGAGAAACAGAGAAAACAACTGATGGGATAAACATTCAGTGGAAAATTATGAGAAGGCAATAGGCAAATAGTTTAACCAAATATTTCCACATGAAATAAAAGTTAAAGAAACAAAGAAAAGCAATTTAACACTAGAAAACCTGTCAGTCCAATCTATTACATTATGTAGGAAGAAAAGTTATATACTTGTAAACCTGTAACCATTATAATTTTATAAAACCTTATCCCAGTAAGATAGGGAGAATCTCCTTTAACATGAGCATTCCATAGAAAATGCTTAGATATCATTGATACATGTCATTATTTTTCTTGTTTTAGATGGCCAGAAAATGGATGACATAATTCAGACCACCCACCAAAGTGGAGATAGACATGTGTGGCAAGTTGTAATCACCACCAAGAACACAACTGAGGAGCAAGTTGAATTAAGAAATACTTTTGATTTGAGCTCTAGTCATATTTCAGACTTGATTATAAGTGATGGAAGCTATTCAGTATTAAAACCTGAGGAACTTAATGCTTGTCAGAACACACATCTCTCCAGTGAGCCTGGTGAGATGGATGCTGGAGAGAAACCTAATCAGTGTCACATAACTGGGAAGACCCTGAGATGTCCTGAGCATTTCAGTCCGCATCCCAAGATGCCAACTGGGCAGCAGGATTTTCAATATAGTGGACAATGGAAAGCCTTCACCAGGGAAGCAAAATTATTGAAAGAATGTATTACACATAAAAGGGTTTGTATGGGACAGGCCTGCTGGGAGCATAATGAATCTGGGAAAGCATGTGAGAAGTCAGCTCTCATTGTAAAGGCAGGGAGGAAAACTCTTTATAAAAACTGTGATCTCACTAAACATCAGACACACACAGGGGAGAAATCTTGCGATTGTCTTGAATGTGAGAAAACCTTCATTACTAAATTAGACCTTATAATACATCAGAAGAAACATTCAGGGAAAAAACGCTATGCATGTAACCAGTGTGAGAAATCCTTCAGCTACAAATCAGACCTTATTGTCCATGAGAGAATTCATACCGGAGAAAAGCCATATGCATGCAATAAATGTGGAAAAACCTTCAGTCGGAAGTCCACTCTCACCATCCATGAGGTAATTCACACTGGGAAGAAGCCGTATGAATGTCATGAGTGTGGGAAGACATTTCACCAGAAGTCAAACCTTACCAGTCACCTGAGAACTCACACAGGAGAGAAACCCTATGAATGTAACGAATGTGGAAAAGCATTTGGCCAGAAGTCAAACCTCAGAACGCATCAGTGTATTCACACAGGGGAGAAACCCTATGAATGTAAAGAATGTAGGAGAAGTTTCTACCATAAGCCAGCACTCACCATACATGAGCGAACTCACACTGGGGAGAAGCCCTATGAGTGTAATGAATGTGGTAAAACCTTTTGCCAAAAGTCCTACATCAGGAAGCATCAGAGGACTCACACTGGGGAGAAACCCTATGAGTGTAATGATTGTGGAAAAACCTTTGGCCAGAAGTCCTATCTCAGTAAACATGAGATAATCCATACTGGGAAAAGACCCTATGAATGTAACCAATGTGGAATAACCTTTTCCCAGAAGTCAAACCTCAGTAGGCATCAGAGAACTCACACAGGAGAGAAACCCTTTGAGTGTAATGAATGTGGGAAAACCTTCGGGCAGAAGTCAAGCCTCACAGTCCATCAGAGTTCTCACAAAGGGCAAAAACCGTATGAACGTCAACAGTATAGGAGAGGTTTCTTCCATTAGGCCCCACTGTACACAAGAAAAATCACATTGGGTAGAAACCATATGAATGTAATCTATGTGGAGTGAACTTTGAGCAGAAGTTACAGTGCATTGCACGTGCAATAACCACACCTGTGGAGAAGCCCTGTGAATGTATTTGAAGAGGAAAAACCTTTTGACAGATGTCGTAACTTAGCAGGCATTAAAAACTCACATGGGAAATAACTTTGAACATAGAATAACTTTCTCAGAAATCACTCCTCATGCATAATGGCAAAATATTCTTTGCAGAAACTAGTTATGTCTCCTCCCCAAAACCATTTTACTCTGTTTGGAATGCAGCCTTCATTTCTACCTTTAACTTACTATGGCCATCAATAGTTAACTGAGCTCTGCTTGGAGAATATGGACAGTGATGAGCATTATGTCCAGGCCTGGCAACATAAAGACAGTGACCATGCAGTTCACTATATAATTTCTCGCCTTGAGCACTGACAAGCAGGTGACTCTCAGGATGACCTTGGGAGATAAATAAGAAAAGGTCGCTGTGAGTTAAAACAAATGAAGAGAACAAAGATCTTTCCAGGGTATCCCTGTACCCTCCATTTTTTTTTTTTTTAATGAGAGAGAGAAGTAAGTACCAGTTCTGGTGTTCCATTTTTTGTGTGTGTTATCTGTTTGCATTGTGCCACCAGGAGTCCAGTTCTTTTATCAGAAAATGTATACAGTAGAAAACTTGGTGTTGTCATCTTTCATCCCCAAGTCAGTTTTTGGAAGAATTTTTTTTAAATGTGGAGATATAAAGAATGGAACAAATTTGGGAATGCCTTTATCAGGCAGTGATATCAGTGAAGAGTGAGAATAAAATAAATTTATATCCTCAATTTGTGAAGGCTTTTAATAAAATATGCATTTATAATGTATCAGAATTTGCAGTGAAGGAAAATGCCAATTTTATCTAATAGAGAGCTAGGTTTTAAAATACAAATGTTAAATATAGTATCAAAAATAGAGAATATTTCATAATATCCCAATGAAATATGAATGGTGATATTGCCAAGCAGGGTACATCTCACTGTTTCTAGAGGCTTTTTTTTTTTATTGTAATGGGAGTTGGGAGGTGCTGCCTGCATCTGTGAGAAGAGGCCTGGAATGCAGCTACACAGCCTGAAGATCATGGAACAGCCTCCTCAACAATACTGGGTTTAGGGCTGGGGATTTAGCTCAGTGGTTCCGGTGTCTGCCTCGAAAGCACAAGGTCCCAAGTTCGATCCCCAGTACCAAAAAACAAAAATACTGGGTTTATACATAAGAGTATTTCATGTTAGAAATTTTCCTTATTGGGATCTAGAGTTAGGGGTGGTAGTTCATATACTGTTAATAAATACTGTGGTTTAAATTAACATAGTTGATTTTCTGTTGCTGTGGCAAAATAATTTAGGCTGCAGAGTTTATACCAAAAATAATTTAGGCTGCAGAGTTAATTTGCACATAGTTTTGGAGGCTAAAAGTCTTAAGGTGGCTCCATCATTTCAGCCCTTGCCAACAGCCCCATTGATTGTTTCACAATACGTTGAAGAGGTAAGGTGAAAAGCAACCCTATATGGAAGGGGCCACACACGTAGTGTAACCCTGCTTTATAACAACCCATACAGAAAGGAATTAACTGCAAGATCAGTATTAATCCCTTAAGTGGGATCACTTCCAGTGACCCCATCATCTCTTACCTGCCGGGCCCCATATTTTAAAGGATCACCAACTTTACCATGTTGAAGACCAAGGCTCCACACAGCACATAAACTTTTTTTTTTGGTACCAGGGATTGAACGCGGGACCCTGTGGTTGGGAGGCAGGTGGCGGAACCACTGAACTAAATCCCCGGCCCCAGCACATAAAATTTTGGCAACAGATCTTACCCAAACAACAGCATTTAGGATTAAGTGCCATTTAGCCTTTTTATATCTTATGAAGTATACTGATGAGAAAGTATTCTACAGACTTTTTTCTACTCTTCATGTATGTCAATTTATTACCAAACAAGTAACAAAGAATCCCCCCCCCAAATTTGGTAGTAAACAGAATCACCATGTTAAAAGGAATCCTGTTTTCATAAAAGTGCACAAATCAGGCGCATAGTTGTTAATAGGTTAAGTCTGAATTAGCACAAACAGCTGTGGTCAATGGTACGGTTTTATTCTGTTCAGTGAAAAGCAATCTTTAGATGCAAATTCCCCCCTTTCGTCTCACTGTATCTTGAAATGAGGTAACAGCACAGGTGTGAGTATGTGTACCAAGTGCTGCAGAAGTGAGCAGTCACTGCATTTTCAGTGATGTGGTATGTGCATTCGCAGTAATAGGGGCAACACTGTAACTCCTGGCTCTGCCACTTACTATGTAGTGACTTCACCTTAAGCTTAAGGTTGCTGGGCTCCTGTTTTTTCATGTTTAAAAAGTAATAGTAGAATCTGTCTCAAAGTATTATTATGTGGAATAACTTTAGTTGAGTAATGTTTTCTAAATATTTCCTGGCACCTGAAATATAGCATATAATCTGTAGCCGTGTTGGTGATAAGGATTACCATAATCTCAAAAACGATGTATTAAATTGGTTGGAGGCTCTCAAAGTCTTGTTTTACAACAGCCACCTTTCCCTTTTGACAGTCTTGATTTAGTTTTGTTATGGACTTCTACATAGTTATGCAGATCTCAGTTGAGCTTTTTATGATTAACTGAGAGGAGCTAATGAAAAGGGATAAAGAATAAAGTAAAATAACAAAACAATCCCAATAGAGAAGCAAAACCCAGAAGATTGTTTTTAAAGTTAAAAAAAAAGAATACAGGTGGGCCAGGGATTTAGCTCAGTGGTTCTGCTGCCTGCCTTGCAAGTGCAAGGTCCTGAGTTCAATCCCCGGTACAAAAAAAACCCCCCCAAAACCAGGAAAAAACCCTAGTTAACCCATATCAAACAAACAAGCAAGGACAAAACAACAATAAAAATAAAAACATTCACACAGTTGTTATAGTATTGACCAGTGTCCATACAGCTCCCTCTACACCAGAGTCACAGTGTGATTACCAGTTATCAGGAAAATCCACATCAAAATTATGCTGAGATATAACCTCACAGTAATTAGGGTGTCTACTACCAGACAAAAGATATCAGCTGGCAGAGGGTATACTGGTATAGCCATTGCAGAAAAATGTGGGGTTTCCTCATCCACTTTTTTTTTTTTTTTTTGGTACCAGGGATCGAACTTGGGTCCTTGTTCTTGCACAGCAGGCAGAGAAACCACTGAGCTAAATCCCTGGCCCCTTCCTCATCCACTTTGATTCATGTAAGAGAATGAAGCACCGAGGGTAAAAGAAATGATATTAATTGGACATGTGGAGAGAGACCCCTTTTTCAAGGCTGCACACATGGCACTCTATGAATTTACTTTTTTCTTTTCCTAACTATCTCCTGTTTCTTACTGACTCTAAAAATAGACTCTTCATACCACCCAATAATATGCCACTTGTCTGTGTACCCTAAATAAATGAAATGCACATTCTGAATAGAGATGTCTGCATTCCCTTCTTTATTGTGATGCTATTTACAAGAGCCAATATATGGAATCAATATGAGTACTCCTCAATAGATGAATGAGTAAAGAAAATGGGACACATATATCTAAAGAATGGTATTTAGTCATAAAAAGCTCTGTAACTTGAAGGAACATGGGTGAAGTTATAGAACTTAATGTTAAGTGAAATAAGTTAGACATACAATGAAACACCCCTGTACGTACTCTCATATGAAGTCTAAAATAAAAGTTGATCTCATAGAAGCAGAGAGTAGAATGGAAAGTAAATTAAGGAATAATTATAGCTGGGTAGAAAATACGAGCTGTAGTGTTCTCTTACATAATAGGGAGACAAAAAATCAGACCCCCCCAAATTCAAAGACCCAGTTCAAAAATGGGCACCTGAAATGAACAGACACAGTCTACAGCCATACCACCCTGAACCTGCCCGATCTCGCCTGAAATGAACAGACATTTCTCAGACAAAGAAGTAAAAACAGCAAATAAATATATGAAAAAATGTTCAACATCACTGGTCATTCGAGAGATGCAGATGAAAACAACGCTGAGATTCCACCTCACCCCACAAAGAATGGCTGCTATCAAGAAATCAATAACAAATGCTGGCAGGGGTGTGGAGAGAAAGGAACCCTTCTCCATTGTTGGTGGGAGTGCAGACTGGTGCAACCACTGTGGAAATCCGTATGGAGATACCTCAAAGAACCAGGACTACAGGTCCCATTTGACCCAGCTATTCCCCTACTGGATATCTTCCCCCCAAAATTAAAAGAATCATACCACAGTGATATATGTGCACCTATGTTTATAGCGGCACAGTTTGTAATAGCTAAGGTTTGGAAACACCCCAAGTGCCCATCAACTGGAAACTGGATAAAGAAGATGTGGTTTTTTAATAAAATGGAGTACTACTCAGGGCCGGGTATTTAGCTCAGTGGTTTCGCCGCCTGCTGTGCAAGCGCAAGGACCCAAGTTGGATCCCCGGTACCAAAAAAAAAAAAAAAAAAAAAAAAAAGAGTACTTCTCAGCCATAAAGATCAAGAAACTAGAGTCATTTATAGCTAAATGGATGCATATTGAGGCCATACTCTTAAGTGAAATAAATAGGACACACATGTGTAAATACCGAATAGTATCTCTAGTGTGAGAAACTGAAAGTGTAAATAAGGATGAAAATGATTAAAACAATTGATAATTTGAAATAGGAAAAGGTCCAAAGGTGGAGGGGTGGCGGGAGGGGAAGGGGAAAGGGAAGAAAGGAAAGGAAAAATTATGTGAAAGAAAAAAAAATGGAAATGAAGTCTATGTAAATATGGAAGGGTGGAGATGGTGAAGGGCACACAGGTAATGGGGAAAAAAATAAGAACTAAGATACATCATGTTCAGGTACAAACACCCAATGATAAATGTAAATGATTTGTATACCTAAAATGTACCAATTAATATATAAATAAAAAAATAGGGAGACCACACCTAATAATAATGTATTATATATTACAAGTGAAATAGATTCTGGATGTTTTTACCACAAGACATGCTGCTTCAAGTGATAGATTTGCTGCTTAGCATGCTTTGACTAATATAGATATGCATTGAAATTTCATACTATACTCCATAATTACAATTATTATATGTCAATGAATACAGAAACCCATACAAACCAATTTATCCTTGCAGCAGAAAAATTCTAAATTACTCAAAGAACTGAAAAATTTCTGTGTGAGATGACATAGAGAAAACAAGTGAGAAATTAAGAACCATAACAGAGGTAATGAAGGAGAATAGTTTTGATGCATATGTAGCTAAATTAGAAACTGCAGAGTCAACGACAATGGAGATGATTAGAAAATTAAAAGTTATTCCTTTTTAATTCAGAGTTTCATGTGTGCTGCCTTGGAATAGGTGTCATCTCTCCACATACAGAATTTATAGCTCTTCACACCTTGGATTCATCATTCTCTTACATGAAGCAATGAAGTCATTCTAATATGAATATTTTTCTCCTAATTATGGAGTATCCATTATATACTTGGCACTGTTTGGTGTATTTGATACAAATGTCAAAACAACCACATGATTTATAGCATCTCATCAATATTCATCTAAACAAACTGGCTCTGTGATTGCATTAAATTGTATAATGCTTTAATCAGAATGAAAGGAGCAGTAAAGGTAAAAATGATACAGAACTGTTCTCTTTGAGAGAGAAATAATGGAGTATACCAAATAAAATATATCTTAATATATGCAGTTACCATGGAATTACATTTTGTAATTAATTTTAGAACAAAAGCCTAACAAGAGAAATCACAAGAAATTATCTTGAAAAACCCAAAACATTTGTTTTTAAATCTACTTTTTGTGATTTTAACCAAGAGCATCTTAATATCTTAGTAAAACTCTGTTGCTTTATTTGTAATGTTTATTAGTACAACTTTGCTGTATGTAATGATTTACATTGTGAGGAATTGGCACATGTACATATTTTAATTACTTTTACTTTCCCTTACCCTCCCTTCTCCCCTCCCTCAATCTCCAATGCCCTTTCACTTTTGCAAAGGATTTATTACCCAATTCCGTAATATCTATCTTTTATTTTGCTCTGTAAATTATTTATACTTTGGGACTCTCATATAAGGGAAACCATGCAATATTTAAGCTTGTGTGTCTGATTAATTTTACTTAACATTATGGTCTCAAAGTGCATCCATTTTCCTACAAATGATGCAAATTTATCCTTTATGGCAAAATAGTACTCCATTGTGTATAAATATCTTTTTTTTTTTTTTTGGTACCAGGGATCGAACTCAGGTCCTTGCACTTGCGCAGCAAGCGGCAAAACCACTGAGCTAAATCCCCAGCCCAAATATCATTTTCTTTATCTATTTATCTGTTCATGGACATACAGGCCACTTCCAAGATTTAGTTATTATGAATTGTGCTGCTATAAACATAGGTATGCATGTATCATTGAAATATGATGTCTTAAACTTTTTTAAGGAAGGTAGCTAGAAAGGAAATATCTAGGTCTAATAGAATTTCTATTTTTAGTTTTTTGAGTAGTCTCCATACTGATTTCCATAATTCTTTTGTGTACTAGTTTACATTCCCACCTACTAGTAAGGTAGGAGGGTTCTTTTTACCCTGGCACCTTGCTGGCATTTGTCATTGAGTTCTTGATGATGGGTATTCTTTCTGGGGTAAGATGGAATCTCAATGTTGTTTTAATTTGTGTTTCTCAATGGCCAGAGATGCTGACCATTTTTGTGTATTTATTGGACATTTTTATTTCTTGAAACTCTGTAGCTAAAAACAAGAATTAATTGTGATGGTTCATGTAAGTGTGGGTTTGGGTAGGGGCCTAGGGTGGTCCTTCTTGAGGTATGTCTAATCCTCCACTTGAACTTGGGAGGTTAATCACAAAGTTAATTGTGGCATGCTCTTCTGGTGACAACAGAGGTGCAGAAAGCTATGGTAAAAGAATTTCTACCGCATTATTAACTTTTTATACTGTTATACATTTTTATTTTATAAAATATTTACTGAGTGCCGTGTCCGTGCTAGTCTATGTTATACCATTTAACAAGATAGACAAGGTATTTCTCCGAAGGATTTTTTTTTTTGGACCAGGGATCGAACTCGGGACCTTGTGCTTGCGAGACAGGCGCCAGAATCACTGAGCTAAATCCCTGGCCCTCTCCTAAGGATTTAACATTCTAGTTGAGAAAGATATAATCAGTAAACAAATTTTAAAAATCAGAACTCTAAAGTTAAATGCTCTAAAGACAGGTAGATGAAATATATAATGATGGAGCTCTACAACAGATAGAAGGGTAAGAAAAGACTATTTCTTGCGATCTTTGTCCTTCTTTATATTGGTGCATGCCTGAGTCTGCAGTGTTTCACACACAGCCTTTGTTTTAGAAAAATCTGTCATTTCTTCTTCCAGTTGTCTTTTCTCTTCTTCAAGCTTCATAATCTCCTCTTGTTGAATACTTTTAAGATGTTCAAACTTGTCCTGCAGCTATTAAAAAAATCTGTAGTTATGGCCCAAAATACAATGAGGCAGAAAACATGAAAGAACACCTTTTTTTCTTGATTTCAAACAAACTAAAAATTGCTAATTAAATACTCAGATATGAATTTTCTTGATTTGAAAATTGAATGTCTTCTCATTGAACCAAACATAGTAAAACACATTTTCATAAAATTTCCCTTTTTCCTGAGGTCAGTTTTCTCATTCAACATTTTCCCCACAACTTCCCTTTGAACAAAGTTTGATAAATCCATGACCATTAAAATGCATACATTGGAGGCAAGCAAGATGGCTGAATGGGGTGCCCAGCATTTACCTGTTCTCCCACAAAGAAGAACAGAAGCAACAGGTATGTAGCTGCACAGTGGTGTAAGTGAACATGGAAGAACACTGGAATTGAAAAGGAGGGTAATGGAGACCTTGTAAAACTCCAGAGACCTGGAACGGCAGCATAGCAAGAGAAGCAAAACATCTCATTACTTGCCAACCTGGCTCCACAGCTGGGGAAGAGGTAGTTTCTCCTCTTCAGGGCTAAAAGTGAAAGAGCCTCAGCAAAGCCTGTCAGCACAGGTACTGGCAATCCTCCTGATTGGAAAGTTGCACTGGCCTTGCAGGTTTGTACCCTAAATAGAAAACAGGCCTGAAATATGCATAGTAGTCTGATTGTGGAATAGGAGTTCACTTCATCCGTCCCCCATCAGGCTGTAGTGAGAGCCACCTTGAGAAGGGACCTATTTTCTGAATTTAGAGCCTTTAGAGGTAGAAAGGCCTGTATATTCCCCTCTCTGGGACCCAGCAGGCATTCCACTGCACTGGCTCAGCCGGTGGCTCCACGTGAACCAGTTTTGGCTCAGTGGAAGGACTGTGAAGTAGACAAGCTGAAAATGCTACTAGTGGGGAGTGGGTGTTGCAGTGTGAACGGGAACAGAGGGTGCCATCCACGAGAACTGTGATTTCAAAGAGCCTGACCTCTGAGACCAGGGATGTGGCCAGTTGCATGTGGTTTCACGTGGGTGCCAGGGTTGAGGGCTGTTGCCCATGCAGTTCCCAGCACTCCTCTCCCAGTGCCATGCACAGGGTCTGTCACTAGCACGACAGGAAAGGAACTCTTATTTTCCACTGCTGTCCTAACCCACAGAAGCATGCTGGGGCAGATCTGACTCCACTCGCCTTCCTGTGAGCACCTCAGGAGAGAGAAATTTTACCTAGATCCAGCCACAGTCCACCCATGTTTTATCCCTAATGAGCATTACAACAGAACTTCCACTCAACTCTAGGCATGCACAGTGAGGAAGGTCCTGAGGTGCTGCTCCTGGACAGGTACATACACAACTTTTCCTGCCAGCACATTGATGTGAGTCCACTGTATCAGTCACACCCATACCTTGACTGAAAACATGCTATTGATAAGGTTTTCAGTTTCACATAATGAAAACAGTTATTCCAGCCCCAACCTCTCCCCTGAAGCACCAGTACCTGCACCAGTGCCTAATCAAGGCACAAGTGCTTCAGGTTCCTCATAACTACAGGAGCAGCCAATACTAGAGTCCCATCCAAGTAAGAGAGCCAGTATCAACAGTGCCAGAAGAAATCCCTGACACCCAATAGGGGCCACAACTCCCATGGTAGGAGTAACCACACAGGATACATATTCTTTTTTTTTGGTACCGGGGATCGAACTCAGGACCTTGTGCTTGCGAGGCAGGCACCGGAACCACTGAGCTAAATCCCCGGCCCTAAAGGATACATGTTCTGCTCTCTACCCCACATCTCTCTCACTTCCTTGGTTAAGTTAATTCCTAAGTATTTAATTTTTCTTGGTGCTATTTTGAATAGTATGTACTAGTTTCTTTCTCAGTAGGTTCATTTTTAGTGTACAGAAATGCTGTTGATTTTTTGTGTTAATTTTGTATCCTGCTACATTACTGAATTTGGTTATTAATTCTGAGAATATTTTGGTGGATTTTGGGGGATCTTCTCCATGGAGAATCATGTCATCTGCAAATAATGGTAATCTGACATCTTTCTTTCCCATATATATCCCTAGTTTTTTTTCTTGCCTAATTTCTCTTACTAATGTTTCCACTATTATGTTGAACAGAAGTGGAGATAGGGGACATCCTTGTCTTATTCCTGATTTTAGAGGGAAAGCTTTCAGTTTTTCCTATTTAATATGATTTTGGCAGTAGGTTTTGTGATAAATCTTTATCAAATTGAGATAAGGTCCTTCTGTACCTATTTTTTTCAGTGTTTTTATGAAAGGATGTTGGATTTTGTCAAAGTTTTTCTCTGCATCTATTGAGATCATGTGATTTTTGTCCTTACTTTTGTTTATATGATGTACTACATTTATCAATTAGCATATATTGAACCATCCTTGTATTCTTGGGATGGAGCCTACTTGGTCATGATGATTCACTGCATTCTGTTTGCCAGTATTTTGTTGAGGATTTTTGCATCTATATTCATTAAAGAGATTGGTCTATAGTTATCTTTTTGAGGGGGGGGTACTGGGGATTGAACTTGGGCCCTTGGGCTTGCGAGGCAGGTGGTGGCACCACTGAGCTACATCCCTGGCCCCTATAGTTATCTTTTTTGATTGGATCCTTGTTGGATTTTGGAATAAGGGTAATGCTAACTTCCAGGAATGGCTTTGGGAATACTCCTTCCAATTTCATTAAAAAGCTTGAGGAGTATTGGTGTTAGAACTTCTCTGAAGTTTATGTAGATTTAAGTATTGAACCCTTCTGGACCTGGGCTTTTCTTATTTGGTAGGTTATTTATTACTGCTTCAATTTTTTTTTGCTTAAATTCTTTTTTTTGATACATTTTAGGTATACAATACATTTACATTTATCTTTGGGTGCTTGTACCTGTACATGATGTATCTTGGTTCTTATTTTTTCCCCATTACCTGTGCACCCTTCACCCCTCCACCCTTCCCTATTTATGTACATCGTTTCCATTTTTTTTTTCTTTTCTCATAATTTTTCCTTTCCATTCTTTCCTTTCCCCATCTCCTCCCACCACCCCTACCCCTTTGGACCTTTTCCTATTTTGAAGTATCAATTATTAGTTATTAATCCTTTTAGTCCTTATTTACACTCTCAGTTTCTCACAATAGAGAAACTATTCGGTATTTACACATGTGTGTCCTATTTATTTCACCTAAGAGTGTGGCCTCAATATGCATCCATTTAGCTATAAATGACTCCAGTTTCTCCTTCTTTATGGCTGAGTAGTACTCCATTTTATAAAAAAACCCCACATCTTCTTTATCCAGTTTCCAGTTAATGGGCTCTTGGGCTGTTTCCAAGCTTTAGCTATTACATACTGTGCCGCAATAAACATGGGTACACATATATCTCTGTGGTATGATTCTTTTAATTCTTTTGGGAAAATACCCAGCAGGGGATACTGCTTCAATTTAATTGCCTGTTATTGGATTATTCATGGTCCTTAAATCTTCTTGGTTCAATTTTGCTAACTCATATGTATCTAGAAATCTATCCATTTGTTCTGAATTCTCCAGTTTACTGGTGTACAGGATTTGTGAAGTAGTTGTTAATAATGTTTTTTATTTCAGCAGTGTCCACTGTGATTTTACCTTTTTCATTTCTTTTTTTCTTTTGGTACTGGGGATCAAACTCGGGACCTTGCACTTGCGAGGCAGGTGACGGAACCACTGAGCCAAATTCCTGGCCCACCTTTTTCATTTCTAATTGTATTGGTTTGGGCCTTTTCTCTTTTTCTTTTGGTTAGATTGGCTATATGTCTATTTTGTTTATTCTTTGGAAAAACCAACTCTTTGATTCTTAGAACTTTGTATTTTATGTTTTGGTTTTAATTTTATTGATTTCTTCTCTGATCTTTATGATTTCTATCCTTGTACTAGTCTTAGATTTGGATTGTTTTTGTTTATCTAGGGTCTTGTTATTTATTTGGGTTATTTATATGGATTCATTTTGTTTTTGTGATGTGGGCATTCACACCTATAAACTCTCCTCTTAGGACTGCTGTCATTGTCCCATAAGTTCTGGTATGTTGTACTGGTATTATCATTTAATTCTAGAAACTCTCTTATTTCTTCCATAACCCACTGTTTAGTTAAGAATGTATTGTTTAGTTTCCATACATTTGCATAATTTCTGTGGAGTTTTCTGGTATTGGTATCTAATTTCATTGTGCTATGATCTCACAATATGCACCGTATAATTCCAACTCTTTTACATTTACTTAAGCTTGCTTTATTGGCTAGTGTGTGGTCTATTTTGGAGAAAGTTCCATGTGCTGCTGAAAAGAATGTGTATTCTATTGTTGTTGGGTGGAACTCTCTGTCTATATCTATTAAGTCTGTTTGAAGGTTTTGTTTAACTCTGATATTTCTTTGTTGATTTTATGTCTAGTTGATCTGTCTATTCATGACAGTGGGGTATTGAGGTCCCCCACTGTAATTGTGTTTGTTTTGGGGGGTTTTTTTGTTTGTTTTGGTTTTTTTTTTTTTTTGGTACCAGGGATGAACTCGGGTCCTTGCGCTTGCAAGGCAAGCAACAGAACCACTGAGCTAAATCCCCGGCCCAGTAATTGTGTTTATCTGATCTTTTATGTTTGGTAGTACTTATTTTATGAAGTTGGGTGTGCCATTGTTTGGCGTGTATATGTTAATGATTATCTCTTCCTGTAGGATTGTTCTCTTACCCAATATGTTGTGACCTTCTTTGCCTCTTTTGATCAGTTTTGGCTTGAAATCCATTGTCTGAATATAAGATAGCTATGTATTTGGGTTTTTTGGGGGGGTTTTCTATTGCATGGAATATTGTTTTTTATCCTTTGGTTTTTATTCTGTGAGTTTCTTTTATGTTTTTTTTGGGGGGGGTGGTACTGGGGATGGAACTCGGGTCCTTGCACTTGCGAGGCAAGTGGAGGAACCACTGAGCTAAATCCCTGGCCCTCTGTGAGTTTCTTTTTGGATTAAATATGTTTCTTGTTTCGTGGTGGCACATGCCTATAATCTCAGCACTTGGGAGGCTGAGGCAGGAGGATTACCACCAGTTCAAGGCTCGCCTGGGCTGCATAGTGAGTCCAAGACCACCCTAAACTACATAATGAGACCCTGTCTCCCAAAAAATGTGTTTCTTTTATGCAGCATACCATTGGATTTTGTTTCTTGATCCTTTCTGCCAGTCTGTGTCTTTTGATTGGGGAACTAAGACCATTCACATTGAGAGTTATTACTGATAGTTATTGACTTATTCCTGTCATTGCCTTATTTTCCTGTTGCTAATTCCCTGCCTTTACCTTCTATTTACCTGCTCACCCTACCTGGCATATTAATTCTATTAGACCTTTTGTCATTGACAGATTCTTTGTCTTGTTCTAGGGTACCCTTGAGAACTTTTTTGGACCTCTGGTTTGGTTGTCATGAATTTCTTTAGGTGCACTTTACAATGAAAGAATCTTAATTCTCCATCAATTTTGAGAGGATATGTCAGCCTGAGTTGGAAATTATTTTCATTTAGGGCTTGAAACACTTCACTCTAAGCTCTCTTGGCATGTAAGGTTTGTGTTGAGAAGTCTGCTGTAATTCTAATGGGTTTTCCTTTATAAGTGATTCATTGCTTTTCTCTAACCACTTTTAAGATTCTGTTCTTGTGTGGAGCTTCCTGGATTTTGATTATGATGTGTTGTGGAAAGGTTCTTTTCTGATAATGGCTAATTTGGAGTTCTATATGCCTCACTTATCTGTATGTTAAATTCTTTTACCTTATTTGTAAACTATTTTGCTATTATTTCAAAGAACACGTTTTTTATGCCATTGATTTTTCACTAATTCCAGTTTGTCTTAGATTAGTCTTCTTTGCAGCATCTAGAAGTTGTTGGATTCATTTTTCATGTTTTCTTGTTGTTTTTAAGGTATCTTTCTTTAATTGGTCACCAACACGCCCCTGTCTTCTAGTTCTGACACTTTCTCACATTAATCTCTTGAATTTCCATTTGGAGCATTTTTGTCGACTAGTTCTTTTCTATGCTGTTTTGGATCATTTTGCTTAGCTCCTCTCTGTCTTTTTGTTAGTTTCTTCTATAGATTCACTGATAATTGTATTTATTTGGCCAAGAATCTTTCAAAGCATGTTTTTGGGAGAGAATGCTGATATGGACAAACAGCTATTTACTAAATAAATTAATATCTGTAGAAAGATGACAGGATCTATTCATCAAGAGAATGGAAGAATGATCCTGAAGGTATCAGAGATGATACCTTGAATATTAGAGATATTCAAGGCAAGCTAGGACACCAAAGACAAAGTTTCTAGAGTGAGAGAGAGAAGTTCTCTAGGGATCTCAGCATTTGCTGTTCTTCCCCCCTTCAGGACTCAGCTCCATGAAATATAGTTCAGTGCCTCTTTGTAACCCTCATCATTATTCAGGTGAGCCCAACTGTTTCTCAACCTGATGATTTGGAAAGTACAAGTCATAAATCTTGGTAGCATCCATGGTGCTAATTCTGCTGGCATGCACATTGTAAAAGCTGTGGGGCTATGAATTCTTCACGTAGATTTCAGAGAATATTATGAATGGTCTGAGACCCAGATAGATACTTCTCACAGGAGCATAGCCACTGCAGAGAGTACGCATTAGTGGGGCTTTGTAATTGAAGCCACTACAAAGAGTCCTCAACAGGACAATGCCTAGTGGAGCCATGGGCATGAGGCGATGCCCAAGACTGCAGGACTGTAGAGTTCCCAGCATGCAGCTCAAACCTGGGAAAGCTGCAGACATCAGATCCCAACTTGTGAGAGCTGCTGGTGAACTGAGTCCAGCAAAACCATGGGGATGTGCTGACAAAAGCCTTAAGTGTGCAGCCCCTTGCTCCAGTATGTCAGGGATGCAGAACATTTAAGTAGAAAATCAGAAAAAACTCTGGATAAACTAAAATTACAAGGTATAAGTTTATAAAGGCCACATTCAGATTTTGCATAGTAAATTGCTACCTTTTAAAGAACAGCAAATTTCATCTAAAAACATCAACTAATCTCGAGATTACTCCCAGTAGGACACCTAAAAAAGAATACAAATTGTCATCAAACTGGCAATACTTGCCTCTTTTTCAGCATCTTTAAATGCTATTTCTCTATCCTTTACTTGCTGCATAAACCTCTTTTTCAACTCTTCTTCCTCCCTCTGACATTGATCATAGAACTCTAGTCTTTTGGCTTCATATATCTCTTGAAAACTAAAAAAAAAAAAATTTCCATCCTCATATCAAAATAGATATACATGAACATGTATTTCATTATCATGAGATATACAAATTACAACACAATATTAATATAAAGTAAATGTAGAACATAAATAAAAACACTAGAAATTTGAAACACTTGTATCAGTGATTTCTCGTACCTCTGCTTTACATTATATCATACTTTTTCACAGCTTTTGACAATAAAATTTGAGGAAAACTCCAATGTCTGACAGTGTTTCCAAAATAGTTCAAATAAAGCAAAGCATAATTTAATTATTCACTTAAGTGGTTCAATTATGGTTGTCTTCAACAAACCATAATCAATATAACTGAATTATACTACTATGGTAATATACCTAATTTTGCAGTACAAATACTATTCTTCAATATATCTAAAAGCATCTGCTGTCAAAATTTCTTCACATGACTTACAGCAGAGTATATTACAAATTTTCGACTCTTTCCTCCATCAAACTCTTCTCAGTATCTTTTGACAATTTTTCTCAGTCTTTGCTAATACTGGACAATTTCATCCCTGAGCATCTGCTTTGCATAAACACAGAAATTCAAGTAAAAGAATATTTTTGGATATACATTTCAATGTATCACATAAAGATGCCCTTTCACTTTTACTCCTACTTTTTCCATCGAGGTCTGAAGATGATTACAAAACCTATAATTCAGGATGGCCCAAGATGAAAGAAGTACACTTTTTCTCATTGCCAAATGATTGTACCTTGTAGTTTTAGGAGCCTTCTAAATGACCTATTTAGCTGTGATAGCAGTTTCTTTACTCACCTAATAGGCTGGTTGTCTGGGCCCACATCAGTGAAGCCCATTCTCTGCAGTTTTCTGTGCCTGTAACATTCATAGAGATGAATGTGGGTTTGTTCCTTCAGGTCTTCCATATTCATACAAAGAAGCATATCCTGGAGCTTCACGAAGTCACAGTGATTTTCATTTTCCACTAGTTAAAAAAAATAATAAACCCAAAATACTTTGAATTGTTGGCAGTCAATAAGCATTTCTAAATAAATGCATGGATGAAATGCATTTAAAATAATAAACAAGAAATCAACCTGAGTAACAGCTATAATTCTTTGAATTATGTGACAGTTATTCTGTTTTGGGTTTTTTTGTTTGTTTTGGGTTTTTTTTTTGGTACCAGGGATTGAACTCGGGTCCCTGTGCTTGTGAGGCAGGAGGCAGAAACTGAGCTAAATCCCCGGCCCATATTCTGTATTATTAATGTAGGCATGTTTAAGGTCAGGAAATTGCTTTAAATTTATTACATAAGAATAAATAGAAAATAGCAAAATAGCTGGGTGTCATGGTGGATCCCTGTAATCCCAGCACTCTAGAGGCTGAGGCAGAAGGATTGCTGGAAGTTTGAGGCCAGACTGGACTACATAATGAGTTCAAGGCCAGCCTGAATTACATAGTGAGACCCTGTCTCAAAAACATAAAACCAAAGAAAGAAAGAAAGAAAGAAATAACAGGGCCCAGGGATTTAGCTTAGTGGTTCTGCTGCCTGCCTTGCAAGCGCAAGGACCGAGTTTGATCCCCAGTACCAAAAAAACAAAACAAGACAAAAAGAAATAACAAAATAATAAGTTCTGTTAAATATAGGCTTTCATAAATAATTGTATTAGTATTTTACAAGTTACTTTTAAAGTATTTCACAGCTGACAGGCTATGTAATATAATTTCACTAATGTAAATTCTTCTAACTGAAAGACCTTTAAATTTTGAAGGGGTCTTGATCAAATTCCATTTATACACCACATTTATGAGACTGTATTAATATACAAAAATCAATGAATAAATTCACATGACTGTATATGTAATTTATTTTGAAATGATACATAAAACTATAAAATTTGTCCATATTAATGAAGTGCCATGTAATGTCTGATACATATATACACTGTACAATGTTTAAAGATTAAACATTTGTATCTTGAAACATTTCTTCATGGTGTAAAGTTTCAAAATCCTTTCTAGCTTTTTCAAATGTACAGTGCATTATTGTTGTCTATAGTCACCATGCTCTGCAACAGCACACATTGGGTTTTTGGTTCTACTAAATGCAAATTAGTACTCAATGATCAAACTTTTCAAATCATCCCAAATGAACACAGCCTCTGCTAACCACCAGTCTTCTCTTCTATAAGATCAATATTTTTAATTTCTACATATAAGTGAAATCATGCAGTCATATCTGTCCCAGAATTGTTACACTTAGCCTAATGAACTGGAGTTCTATCCATGATGTTACAAATGTCAGGATTCCATTTTTATGGCCAAAGAATGTCTCATGATGTATATGTATTGCATTTTCTTTATTCATTAGTTAGCTGAGGGACACTTCAGTTGTTCCATTGCTTAGAAATTGCCAGTAGTGCTGCAGTGAACATGGGAGTGCAGATGTCTGATTCTCTTCATCCAAAGTACCAAGTAATGTGATTGCTGGTTCATTTGGCAGTTCTCTTTTCAATTCTCTGAGGAACCTTCATACCGTTTTCCATGATTGCTGTAGTAATTTACATTTCCACCAAAAGTGTGCAAGTGTTCCCTTTTCTCTGAATCCTTACCAGTATTTATTATCTTTAGTTTTTTGGCTAATACTTATTCTTCCTGGGGTGAGGTAATAGCTCATTGCAGTTTCACTTGGGATTTCCCTGATAATTGTGTTGTGCATTTTTTTCATTTACCTGTTGGCCATGTGTATGTGTTTTTTTCAGAAATATCTATTTAGGTATATTGCTTTTTTATTAGTGCACATAAATTATACTGAATATTAGGCTTCATTGTGTCATCTAACATATTTTAATCTTATATTTCCCCCACATTAACTTTTCTTATTTTTCCCTCTGCATTCACCAATCCATGTCCTCTTCTCTAATAGTCTTCCTTCTACTGTCATGTCATCTCTTTTTTTCTTCCTAGAGTTCACATATGAGGGAAACATGAAATATTTCTGAGTCTAACTTATTTTGCTTAACATGATAATCCCCAATTGTATCCATTTTTCTCTTTCTTTATTCCTTTTTTTTTTGAGACAGGATCTTGCTGGGGATTTAGCTCAGTGGTTCCACCGCCTGCCTCGCAAGCTAAGGACCCAAGTTTGATCCCTGGTACCAAAAAAACCCCAACATTCATGAGACAGGGTCTCACTATGCAGTTCAGGCTGGCCTTGAACTCACTCTGTAGCCCAGCCTGGCCTTGCATTCATGGTGATCCTCCTGCCTCAGTTTCCCAATTGCTGGGATTACAGGTGTGTGCCATCACACCTGGTTCTACCCATTTTTCTTAAATAACATGATTTCATTATTTCATGGCTAAATAATAATCCATTGTGTACATATAGCACATTTTCTTTATTCATACATCCACTAACAGGAACCCAGATTCCTTTTATAACTTGGCTATTGTGAACTGTGCCACAATAAACATGGGTACACAGATAACTGTATGGTATGCTGATTTTATTTCTAAAATATACTAAGGAGTGTTATAACTAGATCACACTATTTCTATTTTTAGGTTTTTAAGGAACCTCCATACTTATTTCAGTAGTGCCAGCATTTATTATTTCTTGTGTTCTTTTTAAAAAAAATTTTTTTGTTTTTGGTACTGGGGATTGAACTCGGGTCCTTGCGCTTTTGAGGCAGGTGGCGGAACCACTGAGCTAAATCCCTGGCCCTAGTTCTTGTGTTCTTTCATGGTAGTTATTCTGATTAGGGACAGATGAAATCAAGGGTGGCAGATTAACCTGATGGAGGAAATTTCATGGCAGCCCAATGCTGAAGCTGTGGCTTTGCTACTGTTGGGTTTTAGCCATCTCTAAATCGAGAACCAAGAGCAAATGACACAACTGAGTGATTTTTCTAAAGTTTTGAGTTTCACCAGAAAGGAAGCTCACAATAGCTAAGATATGGAATAAACCTAGGTATCCTAAACATAAACAGAAAATGTAATATATATGCATATATATGTATACATTGTAAGTATATATAAATGTCACATACCCACAATAGAATATTATTTATCCATAAAGAATGAAATCTTGTCATTTTGTAGCAAAATGTTAAATGAAATAAGCCAGACACAGAAAGATTTTATTGGACAATATCACTCATACATCAGGGTTTTAAAAATGTTGACCTGGAGGTAGAATAGTGATTACACAATGCTGGGAAGTAAGGGCAGCTGGAGAAAGGGAGCTTGAATAATGGGTACCAAAATACAGCTAGATGGGTGAAGTAAGTTCTAGTGATGACTACACTTCACTGTAACCAACTACATGTTTCATAACAATCTAGCAGAGAAGAGATCAAAGGCTCCAAACGTGAAGAAATGATGAGAGTGAAATGTGAATTACCTTGATTTGATCAGTGCACTCTGTATCCATTTCTTGAACTATCACACTAAATTTCATTATATGTACAATGAATACATGTTAGTCAAAAAGAAAATATATAAAAATCAACTATTGGCTAGGGATGTAGCTCAGTGGTGCCGTGCCTGCCTGGCAAGTGCAAGGTCCTGAGTTTGATCCCCAGTACCAAAAAAATCAATTATTAAATAAATGTTTAAAGAATGGGACTGGGGGTTTAGCTCAGTGGTTTCACCGCCTGCTGCGCAAGCACAAAGACCCAAGTTCGATCCCTGGTACCCCCAAAAAATAAATAAAATAAAGAATGCACATAACTCTTCTATGTTTATCATGTCTAAAAATACTGATCATAATATACTGTTTATTTGTATGATATTTTAGCCAAAATTTATATATAATACAGGTACATAAAAATATTATATAATGTATACAATATAATATATAAAACATTAAGGGTTTTTTTTGAGTCAGGGTCTCCCTTTGTAGTTCAGGCTGGCCCTGAACTCACTATGTAGCTCAGGCTGGCCTTCACCTCGCGGCAGTCCTCCTGCCTCAGCCTCCCGAGTGCTGGGATTACAGGCATGTGCCAAAAACATTAAGTTTTTAACTGTGCTTCATAATTAAAATGTTTCAAATATGTCAATTTGTTCATTTTTTCAGGTTTTTTATTAGTCCATATTTGCAGTACATCATGATTGGATTCCTCATGGGGAGTTGGTACATATACTTAACACATCTGAACTCCTTTCTCATCTCCCTCCCCTCTCCTCTCCTCCCACCCACCTCACTCCATCTCTTGGTTCCCTTCCTTTTTGCAAAAGATTTGTCTCATATCCTATTATCTATCTTTTATTTTGTTCTTTATTTATATTTTAGGTTTCTCATGTAAGAATAATCGTGATATTTCAGCTGGTGTTCTGACTTATTTCACTTAACATTATGGCTCAAGGTGCATCCATTTGCCTACAAATGACACAAGTTTATCCCTCTTTATGACAGAGTAGTGCTCCATCATATATAAATACCACATTTTTTATCCATTTATCTGTTGATGGACATATAGGCCGCTTCTAAGATTTAGCTGTTGTGAATTGTGCTGCTCTTAACACATGTATGCATGAATCACTGTAATATGATGTCTTTAATTCTTTTGGGAAGCTATCTAGAAAGGGAATAGTTGGGTCAAACAGAATTTCTACTTTTAGTCTTTTGAGGAATTTCCATACTGATTTCCATAGAAGTTTACACTCCTACCACAATGTAGGAGGGCTCCTTTTTCCCTGCAGCCTTGCCAGAATTTGTTATTATTTGATTTCTTGATGATGGCTGTTCTTTTCTGGAATAAGATAGAATCTCAGTATTGTTTTCATTTTCATTTTTCTAGTGGTCAAAGATGCTGAACCTTTTTTCATATATTTATCAGCCACTTGTACTTCTTCTGAGAAGTGTCTGTTTATTTTACTTGCCCACTTTTTGATTGGGTCTTTTATTTGGGGGATCTATTTTTTTGAGTTTTTTATAAAGTCTAGGTACCAGTCCTCTGAGGAATTGCTGGCAAAATTTTTTTCCCATTCCGTAGGTTGTCTTTTCACTCTGTTGGTTGTTTCCCTTGCTGTGCTGAAGCTTTTTAATTTGATATGATCCCATTTGCTGATTATTGGTGTTTCAATTAAAAAAACATTTAGAAACTAATATAGGTAGAAATATTTCATTTCTCAATAATTTTTACTACAAGCACATAAACAAAACAATAAATCACCACACATTACAATATTCTAACTTGCCATAGTGTTAAGTAACTAATATAAATGTCAAAGGTATAATATAGCCAAAGGTCAGTTGTACTTCGTTTTGAAAAATAGTTTATCATTTTTTTACTGACCACTTAAAATGCTTTATAAATTAGATGGTGGTTTAGGTAACACATTTAAACACTAGTATTTATGCTGTGGTTTTGTTCAAGGCATTCTGCATGTCATGGTTCCTGGGCAGAGATAATATGCATATGGCACATCAGGTAAACAAGGAAGTCCTGCTTGGCTTCTGCATATTTTAGCCTAAAGCAGTGTCCCACAAATTTCTGTGAGGCTGAATCAAAGTCAAAGGAAGCATGATCTTAAAAGAAATAGAACTTTTGTTCTTCATTAGTAACTATTAATTTACAGATTGGACAAGAGTTGCCAATACTGGCGGAAGTTAAAATGCTCCTTTGAGACAGTAGATGATATAGATTATCTGACTTAATCATCCAAGAATCTGCTTGGTTCATATTTACCTTGCAAAACTCCCCAAGGGTAGTGGCGGCCTCTGACCATCCTTTTTCCCACTTTCACCTCATCTGTGCTCCCTACCACAGCAAAAGGTAACATTCCCTAGAAAATGAGAACGACATAAATATTCGTTTCCTCATAGCAATCAAGTTACTGTATCACTCATATGTTAGGGAAATGGGAGAGGTGGTAATATCATAATGAACTTATCCAACACAACATAGCTACCCTGCATCAGCTTTTAATACTTAGAAGAAAATATGTGGTAAATGACTTTTGCAAGCATTAGTCTCATGCTGTGTGCAAATTGAAAACTATCCAGTATTGCCTAAAGCAAGGCATTTCATTGTGTGCAATACGAAGGAAAAAAGTTTTTAGTGGATATATAATTTTTTTCAAACTATTTTTAACCTGGAACAGAGGCACTGCTGAGGAGACAATATGCAAACCACATTTAAAGCTGATATAGAAGCTGTAAGACAAATGTGTTAAAATAACTGAAATAATAATGATTCATTAACTGATACACACATATTAATAAAAAGCATATATAGCCCAATGAAGTATAAATATTGTTTAGAGCACAAGGGGGTACTTGTGATTTAAGGGTTGGAGGGATTCTGAAAAATAAAGTGCAACCCAAAGGATAGCTCTGAGGATGATAAGCAAAATAGGGAGAGCAACCAAAGGTAAGAAGGTTTTGGACTATATGCAAAGGCAGGAATAGTCAAGGTAGACTCGTGGTCTATCAGAAGTTATAATGTGCCCCAGTGGTGGAAAAGTGACTAATACGATGTATATGAATAGGAATTTTGACATAATGGAATATCTAAGGTTAAAATGATTAAGAATTGTGTTAAGTACTTAATATTTAACTATTAGTTGGCCATCTTGAAAAATTACATCATAAAAAGACTTCCTATAAGCTCCAAGCTCAAGCTTACTTCTTGAGCTCCAAGAGGTAATTTTCAACACATAATATAAAGGGGGCCACAATTTTCAAGACATGGTAACTAAGACAATCAGTAACAAGAAAAACTTTGGAAAGTAAACAAATTACTTTTGAACAACGAACAGGCCAAACAATAAATCTAGAAGGGAATTTTAAAATTTCTTGAAACAAATGAAAATGGAGACAAAATGTCCCCAACCCTATGTGATATGGCAAAAGCAGTACTAAGAAGAGCAAATAAAAGCAGGCAATAGCCACATCAAACAGTAAAAACATCTCAGGTAACCTATCACTGTACTTCAAGGAACTAGATAAAGAACAAACTAAACCCAAAATTAATAGAATGACAGAATTAATGGAAATCAGAATATAAGTAAATGGAGTCTAAAAATCAAAAGGTCAGTGAAAGAAAGACCAGGTTCAAAAAAAAAAATAGAAAGACCAGGTTCTTTGAAACAAAAATCAAAATAAACAACCACCTAGACAGACTAAGAAAAAGGAGAGAGAATCAAATAAATAAACCAGATATAAAAAGGGAGAGATTATAACTGGTATCACAAACACAAAAGATCACTAGAGATTGTGAAGAACTAATGGATAAATTTGTAAACAATATACCTCACTAATATTGAATCATGAAAAAGTAGAAAACATAAAGAGACCAGGAAAAGTAACACTATTGAATCAGATATAAAAAGCCTCTAATCAAAAATAAAACCAAGACAAGGTGATTTCACTACCAAATTCTAAACATCTCTAGGAGCACTAATTTCATTTTTCCATATATTGTCGAAAAAATAGAAGAGGAAGGAATTTTTTCCAAAGGCATTCTACAAGGCCAACATTACCTCAACACCAAAACCAGTTGTGGCTTGTATCTAGATGTACCCCACCCCCAAGCCTCAGGTACTCATACGACGCTTTTCAGAGTGGGCTGAATCTAGGGCATGTGGGTCTGGTATTAAAGGTGTGTGGTACTAAATTTGTCCACTGATTGTAATTAGCATAGTTCTGGGTGTGGCTGAATGGATTTACTGAGGACAGAGCGCCCCCCCCATCCCCTGTGGGTCGCACCACCCAAAATGCTTATAGTTTGGATGGGATAAAAGAGAAAGGCAATGGGCCGGGGCGGGCGGGTGGTTAGCTCGGTGGCTCCACCGCCTGCCTGCCTCTCACGCGCAAGGTCCCTCGTTCCATCTCTGGTACCATAAATAAATAAATAAATAAATAAATAAATAAATAAATAAAGGAGAAAGGCAAGCTTGCTTCACTGCTTGCCACTTGCTGCCTCCTGCCTGCTCTGCCATGTCCTGTTTTGCCTCTGTGATGCCCCTGCCATGCTGCCCTGCCTTGGAGCTAGCAGACTATGGACTGAAACCTCTACACATTGTGAGCCAAAAAGAAACCTTTCCATCTTGAACTTTTAGGTGTCAAATATTTTGTCTCTGCAATGCAGAAAGTAACTAAGACATCCTTGATGAAGATAGACCCAGAAATCCTCAACAAAATACCACTAAACAATTCAAAAGCACAGTAGCAATAGTATTCACCATGACCAAGTGGGATTCATCCCAGGAATGCAAGGACAGTTCAACATACACAAATCAATGACCATTATACAATGTATCAACAGAATAAAGAGGAAAAACCCCATTCAGTCCTCTCAATTGATACAGAAAAGACATTTCAAAAAATTCAATTTCCCTCCTTGACAAAAATGATTAATAAATTAGGCATGTGAGGAACAAACCTCAACATCATAGTGGCCATTTATCATAACCCAACACATAATATTACATTAAATGTGAAAAACTGAAAGTTTTCTAAGATCTAGAATAAGACAAGGATGATCATTTTCACCACTTTTATTCGACATAGTTCTGGAAGTCTGGGCAATTATGCTGCAGAAAGGAATAAGGGACATTCAAACTAGAAAAGAAGTAATCAAATAGTAATTATTTGCAGATGACATAACTTTCTCTATTGAAAACCCCACAGACTCCACAAAAATCTATTGAAACTTAAGAAATTCAGCAAATTTGTAAGATATAAACTCATACAAAAATCAATAGTGTTGTTATACCCCAACAGTGAATTATCTGAATTAGAAATCAAGTAGAACAATCCCATTTACAATAGCTACAAAAAACTAAAAATCAATTTTACAAAAGACAAGAAACATTTCTACAATGAAAATTATAAAACACTAACAAAATTAAAGAGGACACAAGAAATTGGAAAAATGTTCTGTGTTCCTGGATTGGAAGAATCAATAGGTAAAATTCTGTACCATCCAATGCAATTTGCAGATTAATTGCAATCCCTATTAAAATACCAGTAGCACTCTTCACAGAACTTGAAAAAAAAGTTTAAAATTTTATATGGAACCACAAAACAACCTGAATAGCCAAAGCCATTTTGAGCCTAAAGAACAACACAAGAGGCATTATGCTTCCTGATTTCAAAACACATACATTGGTAGCATTGTGAACAAGTATAACCACTATGAAAATCAGTTTGAAGATTCATCAAAAGACTACACATAGAAATACCTTTTGGCTTCGCTGCCTGCTGTGCAAACACAAGGACCTGAGTTCGATCCCCGGTACCAGAATAAAGAAAGAAAGAAAGAAATATCTTTTGGCCAAGCTATACCACTCTTGGCAAATTCCTAAAAGACTTAAGGACTGCATACTAAAGTTATACATGCATATTCATATTTACAGCAATGCAATATACTGTAGCTAAACTGTGGAAACATCCTAAATGTCTATAAACAGATAAATGTATAAAGAAAATGTGGTATATATACACAATGGAATTCTACTCAGCCATAAAGAAGAATAAAATCAGGTAATTTGGTGGAAAATGAATGGAACTAGAAACCATCATCTTCAGTGAAATTAACCAGAAAGTTAAATATAGCATGATTTCTCTATGAAAAATGGGAAAATACATAAATTAATAATTAAGACAAGGGAGTAAACCAGAAAGTAAACTTCTGGGGATACAAAAAGGGACAAGCATGAGGGGGGAGGGAAAACTGAGGGAAGGGGATTGACATTGATTAAGATATGTTAAATGCACGTATCAGCTTTCTAAAATAAACCCCATTATCCCATAATATTAGCAGGCACTAATTTTTAATTTTTTTTTTTCCTCTTAAATTCTTTTACTGGTACATTTTAGGTATACTATACATTTACATTCATCATTGGGAACTTGTACCTTTACATGATGTATTTTGGTTCTTATTCTTTCCTCATTCCCCTGCCCTCCATTCAACCCCTCCACCCATCCCTATTTACAAAGGCTTTGTTTCCATTTTTTTTCTCCTATTTTTTCCTTTCCCTTCATCCCTTTTCCCTACCCCTCCCACTTCTCCTACCTCTTTGGACCTTTTCTTCCTATTTCATATTGTCAATTATTCATTATAATCCTTATTTACACTTTCAGTTTCTCATACCAGAGAAACTATTCAGTATTTACACGTGTGTCCTGTTTATTTCACTTAAGAGTATGTCCTCAATGTGCATCCATTTAGCTATAAGTTTCTCTAATTTCTCATTCTTTATAGCTGAGTAGTACTCCATTTTATTAAAAAACCACGTTTTCTTTATCCAGTCTCCAGTTAATGGGCACTTGAGCTGTTTCCAGGCTTTAGCTATTACAAACTGTGCCGCTACAAATATGGGTGTGCACATATCGCTGTGGTATGATTTTTTGCAATTCTTCTGGAAAGATACCCAGTAGAGGAATAGCTGGGTCAAATGGGACCTCTAATCCTAGTTTTTTGAGGTATCTCCATATTGATTACCACAGTAGTTGCACCAGTCTGCACTCCTACCAACAATGGAGAAAGGTTCCTTTCTCCCCACAACCCCACCAACATTTGTTATTGGTTGATTTCTTTTTTGTTTGGTTTTGGTACTGGGGATTGAACTCAGGACCTTGTGCTTGTGAGGCAGGTGGCAGAACCACTGAGCTAAATCCCTGGCCCTGTTTGATTTCTTGATAGCTTCA